>NC_046666.1:80645578-80679435 GCF_010883055.1 Belonocnema kinseyi | reverse complement strand
AAAGAGGGAGCTCTTCTTAATATTTTGACACCAAAATCATGTCGATACACCTTACCGACTCCGAGTAAAGCCACCCACGCTTTAACTTGACAGACTGTACATCTCTGGTGGATGTAAACAAAAGGACCCTCGAGTATCGGAGTAACTTTATGAATCTGTTGTGATATTCCAATTCGGCCGATAATTTTACATGCGAAAATGTAAAATTCATTATGTGAAAGAATAAAATAAAATTTATCAGGGCGACAGGTTTTCAACACTCGAAAACTCAAACTTCGTACAATTTCATGGAGATTGAAGAAACACAAGCCGGACATGTTACCACTTACCTAAAACACATAAGATACTATGGGTATTTTTTTGATATTTAAATATTCCGTAAAAAAAATATGAAATATACGTTTTGAATAACCGCATTTTTTCCGTTCCGATAGCTGAAAATGTAAAAGGCAAAATAGGAATAGCTCGGATTCGGTCTACTTTGTGTGAAAGCTGTCAAAAAAGTTGAACATAGCTGTCAATTTCCTCGCATTAAAAATAAAAGTGCTCCTAAATTGAAGGATGCAGGTATCGCTAAACAACGAACACGATGTAATTTTCAAACAGAAGAAAGTGATTTTACCGACGCATGGTATTTTTACACGCTGCGACTGAATTTTCCCTTATGAATGTAAAGTTCTTACGAGGGAATGCGTAATTTTATTTTTATCGAGTGTGTAATATTACACTGCTGTTCGAGGGTCCTTTTATTTACGTCGCAAGAGGATGTAATTTCACATACTTTTGTGAAATCACACAGTGGAGTGTCTGATATTTACAATGATACAATATTTAATTTTCCGAAACTTTGTAATTTTACGCAAATCTTTTTTTACAGTGTGTATCTAGAAATCTAAAAAATCATAAATTAAAATGATTTAAAATTGAATATTGAAAAGCATTTTCATACGTCAATTTTCAACGTTTAGTACAACAATATGTAACTATTAAGGTCATGGTATTATGGAAAAGACATAAAATTTTATAAATTAAAATTTGAAGGTAAATAATTTTCAAAGTTTCAAACTTTTAACATTCCAAACTTAAGATGAAAAAATTTTGACTCATGTTAATATTAGATCATTCGAGCCTTCAAAATTGAGCAATTGAAAATAAGCCATTTTTTAAATTTTCTAAATGAATTCGGTCAATCTCACATTTTTACATATTACTATATAAAGTGAAATTTAAAGTAATTCTATAGATTTTCGAAAAAAAAATAACACAAATTTCTAGTCCAAAAATAAATTCACTATCATTTTCTGGTGTTCGAGTCCAGTGGTAGGTATGGGAAAACTTGTATCGCTACCTAGAAATATGTTTCATTACAAAAAAATAACCTTATTTCATAGAAATAAAGTCAGATAAAAGGAAACCGTAGCAACGAAATTTTAATGTCCATAATATTCTCATGATTTCTCAAATAACCGCCTTTTTCGAAAGTCTTTTCACGTCGCAAGAAAGACTCGAGTATAAATTCTCTGTGTCTCTGCAAACGTGGAAAGTGTATTACGTTATTGACACGTGGGAAGCCTCCACGGTCTCGCTACTCTCTTCATGGATTATACGAGCGAAGATTATACGAGTCGCCTAAGTTTTGTTCCAAGAAGACTTAAGTATCCCTGATACAATATATACCTATGCACTACTGTAGCAATAGCAAGAACGCCACTATAATTTCCCATACGTGTAAACCAGGTTACCAATTTGCTGCGGAAGTCGGCGATAGCAAAACTGCTTTTCAAATCAGCCGCCTACCTGACACTCCGCACTCAAATAATCAGAGCATGAGTTAACAAAACAAAAGGTCGAGATAAATTTATTCCAAGATTAGAAAAAAGCTCCTCGTGCTTTAGACTTGAGAAATCAAATGAAGGACCCACAGTCTAAACCTGTTAAGTGACATTTCAGTAGACGGCGAAAGTAAATCGTTGTTATTTTTGCAATTTTCAATACTTGTTTAAACTGTAAAATGTTTCTTGTTCATTTACTAGGAAAAAATAATATACTTTAGATTTATAATATTTGAATCAAAACTGAACGTTATATGACAATTGAAAGCTATTCATATGTTATCTACAAGGGGCCCAGCAGTCCAGATCTGTTATCTGCAGTGTTCTACCGCTGACGTGATAGTAGCCACAAAAAACTTTTGACACACACTAACATGTGACTCACTGGCCTATTCTACGAGTAAACTAAGCCGTTGTGAGAAAAAGCACGGATTTCCCATAAGACGCCATAAGCAGTTAAGAAGTTTAGACCGCGGACCTATGCTATACATACCAAAACGCGATTTTCAAAAATTCATTTAAAAAAAACTAAAACGAATTTTGCCGTTTCGCTTGCGGAATAATAACTGAATGTAAAAAAAGTTCCAGAAAATACAAAACAATCAATTTCGAAAAATGCCAGTTAACAGGTTTAGACGGCGGACCCGTCGATTCATCTTTAGAAATTGGAACTCTAAAAATGAAGATATTAAGATTAGCGGCTTATTTAAAATAGATTTCAAAACAGTGCACCAGAATTTAAAAATACAACTGCGCTATTTTAAAGTGGAAGATTTTTTATTAATTTTATATGCATTTCGGGTCTCTGATACGCCGACAACTACTATCTTGGAAGCACAATAAACTTTACATACCGCCTTTGCAATGAAAAGTGGTACAAGTAACCTGACACGCATTACGCATCTTGACCTAGCTTCGAAAGTATTTTTGTCCTTATCTCCGCTCTCATAATCCTACCTAGGCCCTCAACTTTCAACAATTCACTTGCTTTACAAAAAAGCATAACCAAAGAGCCATAATTAGAAATAAAGTGAAAAGAAGATTTTTCACTATTTTGAGTTAATCAAATGTAAACTGAGTAATAAAAACTAAAATGTAATCAAATTGAATAAATTATATTATTTTTATTTTACTATCTTTAAGTTAATAAAACTAATTTCAACTAGGTTTCCGTTTTCATATTTTCTTCCATTCTCTAATGTCTAATTATACAAATTCTAGTTTATTTCCCAGTTTTCCCGATCCAGTGAAATTGTAGAAAAGGGCTTATTTTAAGGTAACATTCTACTTTTGAGAAAAATAAAAAGTTTCTTAAAAGTAAATTTTGTTAAACAGTTTTTAAAACTTTTGTTTGAGTCATTCTGCTTCTGGAAGTTATTTACTGAACCTGTGGAGGTAGTTATTGAAGAAGAAAAATTACTCAAGAAAGGTTACATATGTATGAAGACAGAGCCTTTCGCGAATAAAGTCTATGGTCAGCGAACCTTCGCTCAACTATCGATTATTTTGGTAGGTTGGACGTGCACGTTTATGTCTATGGAGAGCTTACAACCGCTGCATTCGACTACCTTCCTGGTCAGGCCTATCCAATTTACACCCAAAAATCCCATAAACTTGAAATTAACAATAAATGCACAAATAAACCTTTTATTTCCATATTACTCGTATTTCCCATTTGAGATCAAGTTTGTCTTTTCTTCAAATCAAGTCATTTAAAAAAAAAATACATTTAAAACGTAGTGCAATTTTTTTTTTCTTAACATGTAAATAAAATCTAATATACTAAACATTTTTCAATGTCCTTGGAATCATCTTGACGAAATTCTAATATTTTTTCACCTGAAAGAATTATTTTTGTAAGATATATTAAATAAGTAATCAAGATGTTTCAATTAACTTTATTAAAAATATATATTCATTTGATTTTTATTATTAATTTCCCATAGATTAGATGGCTTCGAATTTTGTTCCACATTTTTGTATTAACTTTGAAACATTTAGTATTAGATTTTATTTAAATTTTAAGACAACTTTGAAATTTGCACTTCTTATGCAATGCAATATGAAATAATTCAAAAACTACCTTCATCCTGGCTTCTTTTGTAGATAATTATGATGAATTAGGTCTCTGGGAAAAATATTTTTCTTTGATTTTAAGAATTAAAATTATATCATTTGGCAGGTCACACATAAAGAAGAAACATTTTTTATGACAAAATTTTAAAACTTACGTAAAATAGTTATTAAGCAAAATTTATTGTAATAGAATTTTTTCTTTCTGTCACTTCTTATGCACTTTTAAAACATGGTTCAATTTTAATAAACAATGGCATATTTTTTCAACATTCACTGCAAATTTACTACTTTCAATTATTAACATAAGTTCATGATACTCCAATATAGTTTTTTTCTGAAAGTTTATTTTTTTTAAATTGTTTGAACTATTTCAGCCATAGAAAAAATGACTTTCAAAATTGGAAACAGTAGAGTTGTAAGCATATTTCCCTTGAAAAAAATCATTATTTATTTAAATTCAACTATTAAGGAATAATTTTTTTTTATTTGAAATGACATCATCAGTAATATTATTTGAATTCTTAAAATCATAGAAAAATTATTTTTTTCAGACATCTGATTTTTGACCCAACTACTTTAATCTATCATGCATTTCCGGGATTTTCCTCATTTCCCAGTCCGTTACACGGACTGAGATAAAGTAGAAGCAAGTAGGTTTTGTTGATTCTAGGTTTTTTCCGATTTCCCGTAACGCATAACAAAGGAAAACTAACTTTATGGATGGAGACCAACAAGAAGCAGATCATCGAAGGCCTTATAACTAGTAGAGAATTAAATAACAGGATATTGAGAATTGAAATCTGGGTCAGACTGAGATAGCAAAAGAATGTGCTAAAAATGGACATTTGGTTGGCTAAGTTCATCTAAAAGGTTATAGGTACAGGAATTTATCAAGACCTCCAGTCTTTTTCACCCTGACATGTTTCGGAGATCAATAAACCTTCATCTTTGACTTCTGACATATGACCTTTCGCCTTTTATTTTTAATTGACCAAAAAAATTATCCTGCAATTTTTTACAATTTCTCCCATATGGTGATTTTGAATCAAATTTGTGAATATTTTTTTTTAAAGAATTGTTACAAATATTTTTATTTTGCTGATAAATAAAGTTACTTACCTACAAAGTGCGCATGCATATCCAATGCGTCGATTCGCAAAATTCGTGTTTCAAATTGCGCATGCGGTAATATTATTCTCGCACAGAGTGCTGGATTGTAACACTTTGCAAAGCATTCAGAGACATGAAAGTGCTTCCTTTCGAGGTAGGTGTTGTAAAAAAATCTTTAGACTTTTATATTTAAGAACATCAATAAAACCATCCATACGAATTTAAAAGTATCCACAGATTCAAATCCAATTTTCAAATTCAGAAATAAAGAAAAATATGATTTTTTGCTACTGAGTCGCTGAATCGATACAAAATATAGTTTGATAGAAAAATCTCATCAAATCCCGATAAGATTAGGAGAAATTGGTTTTCACTTGAGGCGCAGCTTTTCTCAATTGTATTATATATAGACGTCGATTTAAACTCTAGTTTATATTAAAATTAGCAAAAACACCCAAGTGCGAAGTCGCATACGGCCCAACCTTGGCCTATAGTCGTCAAAAATATTGCCGATTCTGGGCCAAGCATCGGTGGAGGATCGGCAAATATAAATAGCCAATATAGGCTGTCAGCACTGGCTCAACATTGGGTCGATTTAAATAAAACATGGTTTGCCGTGGTAAAAGTAACAATTGGCCCAGTAATGTACCGTCACTGGGCCAGACTTTGGCTAATCCTCGTGAAGCATAGTTCCCTGTACTAAAAGTGAGACTTGGCGCAATAAAGTGCTGATACTGGGCCAAGCATCGGCGGAGGATCGGCAAATATAAAAAGCCAATGTAGGCTGCCAGCACGGGCTCAACATTAGGCCGATTTAAATAAAACATGGTTCGCCGTGGTAAAAGTGACACTTGGCCCAGTAATGTGCCGTCACTGAGCCAGACGTTGGCTGAGCCTCGTGAAACATGGTTCCCCGTACTAAAAGTGAGATTTGGCGCAATAAAGTGGCTATACTGGTCCAAGCATCGCTGGAGGACCGGCAAATATAAATAGCCAATACAGGCTGGCAGCACTAGCTCAACACTGGGCCGATTAAAATGCCGACATTGGCCCAATAATTTTAGCCGGCCTTTAGCTGCCAACATTGGACCAACACTGGGTCGTATATTCAGCTTCGGCAATTCACACTTGGGCAGAATATATTTGGAGCTGTTAAAAATTTTTTCTAGCCAATAAAAGGGATGATGTACAAGTTGACGTTTATATAGTTTATGTCTGATACTTTTCAATAGTGAAATTGTCGTGGATTAATGAAAACGAAGTTGCGTGATTGGTTTTAGTTGATGTTATGTACTATCCAATTTCAACAAGAAAATTAATTTATCGACTTAAAAATAATTAGTACTAAAGTCACGTCACGATGTCTATGAAACGTCTATAACATGAAGTTCGCAGCACTGAACCAACGGACACGTGAACTTGCATATATTTTAGACACAAAGCTTCCGGCTCCTTGTCAATGAGACATGCTTCGAAACATTCTACGTGCCCTGACCGATAATTGCGATAGTCTTCAGTATAAAAGGCCAAGAAAAAAAGCCGGGATCGTATCTAAATTTTTCTAACTGAATTCAAGAAAAAATACATTTTTATCAATATGGACATTTGCATTCAATTTTACTTAATTATAAATTTACATTTTTGCATAAAATTATTAATGTCATGGAACAAATCAAAATTGATTTTTACATACTTGCGAAGTTAAAATAACGACTAAAAATAACTCGCTGGCAGGCTTATGGGTTTTATACTTACATGTTTTGGCAAGAAAGAATATATGCAAGTAGAGCTCACCTGAAAACAAAATTTCTTTTATTAAACACGGTCAAATTAGACAAATTAATCAAATTACAATATTTCACACTGGAAGCTTGTTCTGAATTTTAATCATTCGAAATTTTATAATTTCATATTACATAACTAGCCAAATTGATCAAAAATATTTGATTACTCATACGCCATGTGATAAGTCTTAACAAAATAGTTTGGATCCCCCCTTCACCCCGCATACAGTTACACATAATTTTTCCAAATATATACAATTTAGATACTTCTTTCCAAAAAATAAATCAACGCTGTCATTTTTTCAATTTAATTTTTCAATTGCAAATGTATAAAAATGAATAGATTTAAATTTTTAATAATTAATATCGAAGAATTTTTCATGGTAAATATTTAAAATTGAACAATTAAAATAAGACAAAAAAATTACATACCTTCAAAATATAAACCTTATACAAATTTGACAATATCCAATTCTACATTTTCAAAAATTAAATTCATTTTGAAAATTTACAATTAAAAAATACTCGAGTTTGAAATATTACAATAAAAAATAGTGTGATGTTGATGATTTACGTTTGAAATTTCTGAAATCTGAAAGATTTACAATTGAAAACTCTGGCCTATAGATTTTGAACTATAAATATTCAGATTTCAACAAGTTGGCGAATTTTAATTGTAAATACCTTTCAAATGGTGTCAAATCAGTGTCAAAAATGGAAAATATCTGTATGACTCAGAATATTTTTAGTTCCTATTGATCTGTCGTTAAGGTGTTAAGCAATTCATGGACGTCCCCTTATTGAATAACTTCAAAATTCCAGAATAGAAAGCTCTGTTTTGTAAGAATTGATAATAGTAAAAAAACACAAATCTGTGGCACAACAGGAGTAATGTCACGAGTAATGAAAAAAGATTGGTATTTAATATAAGGAGTAGTGGTTTTCCGGATGTAACTATTAATGTAACTATCCAGAAAATGTGCATATGCGACAGATGAATATTCTATTCTATTCTAGTAGAAGGAATAACAGCTCAAATAAATACCCATACACGTCTAAGCCATTGAAACGTAAATTAAAAGGGCGGCAGATTATAAAACGGGACAAAGACAATTAAAATACTAAATTATGCAGAAGTACTGGACCTCTATGTTTGTATTACGTTGCTTGGCGTAACTTCAAATTTTTATTTAAAAAGGGGGTAAAATATAATTTCAAGAGATGAAACGAAAACCAATATTATATACAAAGCATAATTAATTATGTTATTAAATATCTTAAATAAAAGCGCTCTTGGATGAAAAAATATATATACTGTGAATTTAACATTATTAAATTCAAAAAATAGAGGAAACTAAAGAAAAAAATCAGCAGGATACTAAATGCATGTTTTTTTATAGGAGAATCACTCCTGAACAAAAAATACTAAATTTTATAGTATTTTTTGTACACTACATTGCAATTATTAATGCAATTAATCTTGAACAGTCTTTAATTATTATTGAGCTATCACCAAATGCATCTGAACATGTTCAACATTGTGCTAAGAGATCCCGACTTTTGACGAAAAATGAACAACCGGACTCCACTTTGTTGACTTTATTTTTACATTTTGGTGCACTGCAACTAACAATTATTTGTCAGTTCACAACTTTTTATTTGTACTCTTGTTAAAGGTAACTGTAGAAATATTCCGTTTGCACTTGGCATAAAGTACAAGCACGGCTGTCCATATGGCGATACAGCACTCCTATGTAATTGAGTACCTTAAGGAACATTTGCAAAAATGTTTTCTGTTTTATATTCGTTTAAAATGAAATATATATTCTGTTAATAGGCGATGTTATTCCTTATCCCGTTATAGTATGCCATCCTTTAATTAAACAATGTGTATCCCGAAGCGTATCCTTTTAAAATTAAAAAAATAATAATATAAAAAAAAAAATTCGATTATATGTCTTCAAAGAAATTCTAGATATTTTGTAATTCGTAAAATATGTAACTTATAACGAAGCTCATCTAATTATATAATTGGTACAGAATGACCCGAATAAAAATGCCTCGACTTGAGTTCGACTTGAATTTCCCCCAATCAAGACATGCTGAAGTCGAAAAGTTCGACTTGAGCATGTCTCAGTTTTGAGGTGGAGTCAGGCTTCAATTTATGTCTTGGAGACAAGTTTTTATGTCCTGAAGACAAACATTTATCCCTTGAGTCGAATTTTAATGACTCCAACACGCGCGGTTTATAACTTCGAGAGTATACCTGCCCTAACAAAAAGGGTAATTCGAACAGTCATAAAAGCCAATCTTTGTTAATGACTAAACAATCTTGTATATTTTTATACTATACATATATATAAAATCAACTTATTTACGGATTGTTATTTTTATTATACTTGTTTGACGATGGTATCGAAAATCTTGTTTGTTTTTACGTATTTCTAACGGCTTAGAAGCTTCTTCTAGAAAGTTAACATTTTCATTTATTTGAAGAAAATTTTTAAGGCTTATACTCGTTCAGATCCATGGATTCTGAGTTTTTAAATTAAAAATAACTAAATTAATAATTACAAATTTTTCATTCATCAATTCACCAAAAAGGTTCGATAATCTCAGCCAAGACAAGGCTCGTCTTGAGTCAAGTAAACATCGCCTTAGCCAAGACAAGGCAAATTTCAGTGAGGCCTCTCTGCCTGAATACTAGGCAGTCTGATAAGTCCCCGAAAAATGAAACACGGAGACGTTTTTTTGGCCAAATTCGGTTTTATTTTTCAACATACTCTCCTTTTAGGTCGATACAGCAAGTCCAACGATTTTCTAACTTTTTGATACCGTCCGAAAAGTACTCGATCGGAAGGTCTCCAAAATACGCCTCAGTTTCAGCTATGAGCTCCTCATTTGAGTAAAAACGCTTACCGGTGAGTCATCTCTTCAGGTTAGGGAACAAGTAATAGTCGCTGGGGGCCAGGTCTGGTGAATACGGTGGCTGAGGAACCAATTCGAAGCCAATTTCATGCAATTTTGCTTGTGCAACTAAGTATGAATGAACAGGCGCATTGTCGTGATGATAAAGCGGTTTTTTCTTCTTTAAATGCGGTTGTTTTTCGGCGATTTCGATTTTCAATCGGTGGAACCCACTGTTTTGCCTGTTGCGTTGACTCAATAGTGTAGTAGTGGATCCAGGTTTCATCCATGGTTATGAATCGGCGCAAAAACTCGGTCGGCTTACGCGAAAATAATGCCAAATTCTGCTGGGAAGTTGTCACACGAATTCGTTTTTGGTCCACTGTGAACAAACGCGGCACCCATCGCGCGCAGAGCTTCTTCATGCCCAAAACTGAATGCACGATATTGCCCACACGTTCCAATGATATGCCTACAGCATTAGCTACCTCTCTGAATTTCACTTTGGGATCATTCAACATCATATCATGGATTTTTTCGACATTTTCTGGTGTAGTAACCTCTTTTGGGCGCCCAGATCGTTCAGCATCAACTGTGTTCGTACGGCCACAACGAAACTCGGTAAACCACTTATGAATCGTTCCAATCGACGGTGCGGTCTCGGATATCGTTTTCTTGCGAAGATAGTAGTGTTTGATCAAAACTCGAAACTCAGATTTTTCCATATTAAAAAAAACTCGGAGGTTAGTCGCTTCTCAGTGCTGTAACTTGTAAATGCGTAAACATAAATAGCTGAAGTTTTGACAGGCGTCATTTGAAGGATCAAGTTCAAGCTAGACGAAAATTCTTAGAATTTTCAGGTACTTATCAGACTGCCTAGTACCTTCTAGGGAAAATTTCTGTGTCGCGGCTTATGGCTGAATAACCTGGGGGTAATTTTGATGGAGGCCACCCTCGAGTTATGGCGGTATCTCGAAAATTGTATCGCCATCACCCCTTTTAGCGTTCCGGGGGTTGGAGTGCAGGGCCGAGTAAAACCGAAAGTGGAAGAGGTGCCCTGATTCGAAGATCCTACTTCCTCACCCCCGAACCCAACCACTCTCGACGGGTAACTTGAATCAGGAAATTGCCGTGAAATTACATACAAGTTGAAGCAAACGCATTTGCCCGCAGCGCGTTTCGTGTCGACCTTCAATCAATATGCCTGTTTGCCAATTATTCTTCAAACCCCCGTAAAAACCTACAAAATATATTTTTTCATATTATTTAAAAATAGTTTAACTTAACAAAACCTCAGTTTTGAAGACGTTAACAATTTAAACGAAAATTTGTCAGTGTGCCTCGGATCACTTCAAATTTTAAGAAACTCCCAA
Source organism: Belonocnema kinseyi (assembly GCF_010883055.1). Lineage (NCBI taxonomy): Eukaryota > Metazoa > Arthropoda > Insecta > Hymenoptera > Cynipidae > Belonocnema > Belonocnema kinseyi. The sequence goes on along the minus strand of NC_046666.1, from coordinate 80,668,353 downwards.
TTTTGTCCACATTATTAGTTTTTGACTTTTATATATTTAATTAAATATAAATATCGAAGTTTTCATTGACACTTTCATTAACGCAATTTAGGTTTGAAAAATCAACAGAAGTTGAAAGCAATTAGACTTTATTTGTTATGTGTTGTAATTGTTGGTACCCCTCTTGGCATTCAAAATATGCAATGAATTGGGTTTCCCCCAAACTGGCATCCTCACACAACATTGTCAAATACACACAGCAATTTTCGTCAAGGAGTTGATTTTCACATGTGATTGAAGTTCTAAATGTTCAAATGAACATTTTTTACTGATGACTTTGCAAACCAGGAAAAGTGCTAAAATTTTTGTTCATTTATATTAGACATAATTTAATATAAAAAGAATTATAATGCATAATTTAAATTGCAGCTGAAACAATATTTCTCGCTAAAATAGAAATCTCGAAAAATATTTCGTTCATTCGAATGTTCAGAACTATACCTAAAAAGGGAAATTCTACCCAAGTCGGGCAGTTATAAATTGAAATGGGCATGTCTAAAGTAAAAATGGGTAGTTCTAACATTTTTCTGCCATTCACGTTACAAAATTATACATAAAATTAAAAATTTGTAGGAAATGTATATTATTGTGAATAATAAATCGCGAGTTGTTTTTACCAGTATGATTAAATATATTTCTAGAAAATATTGAATAAAACCTTACATTTATTATACATTTCATATACACAATTTCTATTAAATGCGTTTTTTTGGGGATTTTTTCTCATTTGGTCATCTGCATCAATGATCGGTCGTTTTTCTGGTCTCTTGAAAATACTATTAAATCATTTTTATATGCTTGTTCGAACAGTTTCTTATTTTATAGTGTTTTATTAAGCATAAGTATTAAAGCTTTTGCAACATTTCTAAAATTAGATTATTATTGGTATTAATTTCCATATGAGAGCATACATTATTGACAGAAAAGTGTTCAAGGAAAAATTATGAGAAAAGTATTCCTGGGAAGCAAAGAACTTTTTTTAGGCATTTGCTTACTGTCAGGTCGGGCAGTTCTAAATTTTGCTTAGAGTATATCCCGCTGTCTACCTGTACATTAATAGGCGGTGAGTTTTCAGTTGTATCACTTTCAGAAAAACACTTCTACACTTGCATAAGTTTTGTAATTAAATGTCTTGAAATTAAAATAGAAATCTACTATTTAAATGATTCCGCTAGGTTAGTCCGTAAGACACAATGTTTATTTAAAAGCTTATATTTTATATACATGGTGGTAAAAAATGATTATGTTTTGAAAAATGGCGCGGAATTAACGCAAGTTTAACATATTTTAAGGGCCCTACAAAATCTTGGACTTTACTCATTGCATGTTCCCCCTTACCATATGGAATGTACTAAAAATTAAATAATAACCCATACATTCTAATTAATCATTAGAATGAATTTAGAAAATTTTTATTTTTGGACATTTATTTCCGCAAAAAAATGAGCAATATTCGATCAAATGAGATTCGTTCGTGGAAAATGCTGATGATAGAAGTTCAGGGATGATGGAGATGAGATTGTGCATAACCTGTCCTGAGGAGGTATGCATGCGAGATTGAGTAGCAAAAAGAAAAAGGCCAACACGACGAAAAGGTATGCAGGCATGAGACCGGAAAAGGTTGGTCGTCGTATCGTCCGCTCGACCGGAAGCGAAGACACTCAGTGGCCGGACAGATCTTCTTTTTAGGGATTTGGTTGGCTCGCTACCATCGCATCACATCGAATCGATACGATCACCAACAAATCGTTGCACGAGCGAACATCCGATCTCCCGAGGCTCAACAGAATTTCGTTTATCTTCTTTACGGCCTTCAGGGTCGTCGTCTCATGGAGAGAGTGATTTAATCTTCGAAATTTTCGGAATTTTTCTCAAAGCAATTTCATAGGAATTAGAAGGTACCTCCTATACCGTCCTGACAATCAAACACAAATAAGAAGAGACAAAATGAGAAAAATAGTTATAAAAATCAATTTCCAATTATGTATTTCAATAATAATTTGATAGATCAATAAATAAGCTACTAATCCTTCAAGGCTTTAGAAGTGATTTCAACAGAGAATTTTTTATGTCTATTTCTGATTCAGAGAGGAGCTCATGTTTTTTTTAAATTAAATAATAAATTAGGTGTCTATAAATCGAAACCAAACGTAGTTTAGACATTTATTGAAATTATTGTTGAATGGAACTTCGTTTTATGTATATTGTTAAGGCCGCACTTATTTTCTTGTAGGAAAAGATTCTCGGGTGACTCAAAAACTCAAGGTTCTTTGCACAGGTTTCAATACATTCTTTTTTTTATCTAAAAGATTTATGGTTGAACCTGTTGGGTAAAAGTAAAAAGCAAGATAGCTAATCAAAATCTTATTTAAAAATAGTAAATTTAAATAAAGGGGAGATAATTTTTTATTTACGATTTGAAGATGTACACATTTCAAGCATTTTCAATTTAATTTCATTCATTATACTTGCATCTATTTCTTATATTAAAAATATTTATAATTATTTTCAGAATTTACAGCTAGTAAATTAATCTCCCATTTAACATACTCAAATATTTTGTTCTATTTTTTTTAGTCCTCTTTCATTACAGAATATTTTAACTATCAGTTTCTTCCCCCTGTCTTACAAATATCGACGCATGTTTATACTGGGCGTAATTCATATATATTTATTCATTCTCTGGGTTATCATGCACATTTATTCGTCGCTTGTATTGTAAACGCATATGTGTACAAAAATAATACCATATGTTGAGCAAACTCACACAGGAATTCACGCATGATGTATCAGAGAAGCACGTGCCATGCGTGGGATGCTTTAGTTTCTGTAGCCAAAGGTAGAATATTGTGGGTAGCATAAAACGAAGGTTGAACTTGCCAAAAAATGTCTGGAATAATTAAGAGGACACTTTAAAGCGTAAAATATCCAATATTGACAATCTCACTTTAATTAAGTTAGCTTGATTTCTCTCTAGCGTCTAATCCTAAACTGAATCTATAATACCAGATACTCAGGCATAATAAACAAGGTTAATAAAAAAAATCCATAGTAGTGGATTCGAATTATAATCGATCACTATAAAAAAAAACTGACTTATTTTATCAAGATGATGTCGCTATCTTAGGCTGAACATCTTTTCCAACAAATCAGAGAGACTACCAACACGGCAATCAATGTGCCGTTTTGTAATTCACAACTGTTTAAGTTACAGTAGAATTATATTTCAAATTTTAAATCACCTTTCCTTATATGCACAAAGTAAGTCATTCTTTGAATTTTATAAATTGTTATTGATATAGATCATTAAATATATTATCAAAGGTTCCTCAATAAATTATTTGCATACTCGGAAATATCGACAATTACATTAAATTCAATTCTCTCTCAAATTTCCTATATAATATTGGAAGCTTATGGAAGCTCATGAAAGGTTCTTTAATAGGTCAATCGCGATGCGTCTATAACACGAAGAAAAATGGATGATCACACTTTACATTTAGGTATTTAGGTTTAACAAATTGAAGGTTTAACAATAGGACAGCAATCGCTAAATTTTAAAGGTTAGTTCCTGCGGATATTAAAAGATACATGCAAGTATGGAACGTAGAGATTTCTTAACTCAAAGTTTTTTTCTGGAGATGAAGAGCACTTTTATTCTCAATTATTTTACTCTATCTAAACAATTTATATAATTATTATTACTACCCTGTGATCAAAATATTAATATTTATTATTTTTCTACAAGTTTACATACGGTACGAAACATTGACTGCACTCGAAAAAAAAGTTCTAGTTACAATTACTAGAGTCGTCTGGTTAAAAAATGTCTAGTTGTTTTCATCCAAAATTATGGTTAATATGACTAGAAAATTATAGTTAATGAACTCTGGTTGATTTTTTCTGGTTAAAAATGATCTGGTTAATATGTCTGGTAACAGAAGTGTCGCCATCTTTTGTCGATTTACAGAAATCTGTCTTGTCATTTTGCTGGATGTGTCAATTGACGCTTTGGCGTAAATGTCCAATTCTCGAACAATCGCGATTTGTTAATTGTATTTTCAGTTATATAAGTATAAATAGTTATAGTAAACCGTGAATTTATTTGTGTTATAAGAAGAAACTGGACGTTATTTGTCTAAACATCAGTGCTACAGGACAATTCCCAAACCAGGTACAGATTTTTTGGGTGTCTTTGAAAAGTATTCTCTAAAATATGAACATTATGAAAATAAATAAATAAAGTGAATATTCGAGAATTTAGGTATTGATAAAGTGATCTACATGTATATGATGTAAAATCACGAATAAAAGAGTCTTAAAGCATAGGTTCAGAAACGAAACGCATCAACAATACGCTACTTTTAGTTCAAGTGTTGTATCTATCTCCATTTATTACTACATATATTCACCTATAGATTATAGGGAGGCAGCATTATAGAAAAGTGGAACATAGTTGCTGCACTTTGTTGTCGGAAACTTTTGTTGGATTATTTTCTTTGGAGAAATGTAACATGTAGTTCTTTTAATTTCAGAGGGGGTTAGGAAGAGTCCTTGAAGGAACCAGAATATCTGGTTGAGTTTACCAGAACATCTGGTTAAGTTTATCAGAACATCTGGTTATGTTGACCAGAACGTTGTCTTCTTAAGCTACCAGAAAACTGTCTGGCAAATATTTCTGGTTACCTTTACCAGAATTTCTGGTTACATTTACCCGATATTCTGGTAACACTAAACAGAAAATTGTCATCCAGAAACTTCTGATACTTTTAACCAGAAATTATAGTAAGGGCACATTTAAAACTCTATTTTAGTTCAATTAACCAGAATTCTGGTGCATAATAAGATTCATTTAGAGAACGGCAAATGTCAACATTTTTCATGAAATTGACTATTATAAGCTTTATCCAGCGGCTGATAGAGGTATGGCGTTTTCCTGCACTCGAACAATGACTTTAACATCGTAAATAATTCGGCCCATTCGGAAGTTTCACTTTAATATACAAATATTTCTATGCCAAAAATCTCAAAAAGATAGCAGATGTTACGTGTTAATATCTGTATATTTCGCGGTCTTATATCTTGTACTGTAAACATTTACGTTTTAATATCCATTTTTCTCTTAGAAGACGCGAAAAAACATCATATACAGAACTGTTATATTCCCAATATTAACCAAATTTACTCACATAAAATATATTTTTTCTAAACTTATAAATCGGTATTGCTAGATAAAAAGAGAACCTGCGGAAGTCGGCGCGTCTCGAAGACGCAAACAAATGTATCAGATACATTGATATACAGTAATCCTGATATAAACCAAGTTTTTCTCTTATAAATAGAATAAATAAAATTTTGATAAGCTTCATAAATCAGTACTAGTAAACCAACGCGGATCCAAAATAAATCGATGCATGCATCTCGAAGACGCGAACAAATGCATCAGATATAGTATTGTTGTATTTAGAATATAAAAAAGTATTTATGATACAAACAATGAAAATTTCGGGGTTTTAATAATATATGAAATAAAAACAAAGCATAGTCAAATTTATAATTGTTTACAAATAAAGTTACTTGTTTATTGTTATTAAGTCGCCATTCGTTCCTCGTTTTATTTTATGTACTATTGAATCTGCAAATAAATAATTTTCTTCAGAGTTCTAAGAGTTAAAAACACTTCTAATCGGCCGTTCTAGTCCAAAATCTTATCAGTTGAAAAATTAGATTGGAAAATTTACCCTATTAAAAACATCAATCTATATGTCTCTGTGAGGAAGCAAAATTAAGTACAATTTCGGAAATCTAACAAACATCAGGTATAATCTAGAGTTTATAATGAAATATACAAGGTCCAAAGTTGGCGAACCCGTAACTATACAATATATCATTTATAATTGCTTGAAATAGAGAAGGCACATGTGGAAGGGAAGACACCGGAGGTGGAGCGTAGCAGGTGGTGCGGCTAATGCCAGCACTAACGGAAGACCCATACCAAGGCCGAGGGAGGCTCATGACAAACAGATCCGCACCTGACTACATTAAGTTCACAAACTGGCAGAAAAACAGGACAGAAGTAGGATGAGGAGTGAAGACTCGATAAACTCCTTTAGAGGTGAATTTCCTGCATCAAAAGCTAATCTAGAAGTCCACCCTGTGCATCGGAGATCTCCAAAATGGCAAAATGCGTGAGTATATATTCGAGGAGAAAAATTTTCCCAGCGACTCAGTCCGGATTTTAATCGACAAAGTTGCAAGCCCATATGAGTTCTACGCGCCATGTTTCCAGATTATTTTATTCCTATCTCTATAGTCAAAAATTATTCAAAATAATTATCAATACTTAGCAGAAAAATGTTACCGAATCTTATTCTGAAAATCGGGATTCTCGAAATAACAAAATACTAAATGTATTCATTTGAATTCATTTCAAATCAGGCCTAAAAATTCTTTCCGGCCTAGAAAGAGGTCCGTTAAGCTGGCTGGACCACATTGCAAAAATGAACTGAAAACCTATAGGGAATTTAGGCCTCATTTAGGGCTAACTTAATGCCCCATTGCGAAATTTAATGCTCTTTATTTAAACAAAAAAAACCGGTGACCATGCTATCTTAACGTTAAGCTAGCAGGACCACACAGAGAAAAAAACGACTCAGACATTATTTCTTTCCACAATAATTTAAGGCTCATTTAGGGCTCACTTAATGCCCTATTGTCAAATTTGATGGTACGCATTTTTAAAAAAAAAGACCTGTGGTTCTGATATCTAACGTTGAGCTAGCAGGACCACACAGAGAAAAAAGGACTTAGGCATTATTTCTTTCCACAATAATTTAGAGCTTACTTAATGCCATATTGTCAAATTTGATTGCTCCGCAATTTTTCGAAAAAACCTGTGCTCATGCTATTTTAACGTTAAGCCAGCAGGACCACACAGAGAAAAAAACGACTTAGGCATTATTTCTGTTCACAATAATTTAGGGCTTATTTAGGGCTCACTTAATGTCCTATTGTCAAATTTGATGGTACGCATTTTTAAAAAAAAAACCTGTGGTTCTGCTATCTTAACGTTGAGCTAGCAGGACCACACTGAGAAAAAAAGGACTTAGGCATTATTTCTTTCTACAATAATTTAGGGCTTACTTAATGCCATATTGTCAAATTTGATGCTCCGAAATTTTTCGAAAAAACCTGTGGTCATGCTATTTTAACGTTAAGCCAGCAGGACCACACAGAGAAAAGAACGACTCAGGAATTATTTCTTTCCACAATAATTTAAGGCTCATTTAGGGCTCACCTAATGACCTATTGTCAAATTTAATGCTTCGCAATTTTTCGAAAAAACCTGTGGTCATGCTATCTTAACGTTAAGATAGCAGGACCACACAGAGAGAAAAACGACTAAGGCATTATTCCTTTCCACAATAATTGAGGACTCATTTAGGGCTCACTTAATGTCCTATTGCCAAATTTGATGGTACGCATTTTTTTAAAAACCTGTGGTTCTGCTATGTTAACGTTAAGTTAGCAGGACCACACAGAGAAAAAAACGACTTAAACATTATTTCTTTGCACTACAATTTGGAGCTTACTTAATGCCATATTGTCAAATTTGATGCTCCGCAATTTTTCGAAAAAACCTGTGGTCATGCTATCTTAACGTTAAGATAGCCGGACCACACAGAGAGAAAACCGACTAAGGCATTATTCCTTTCCACAATAATTGAGGACTCATTTAGGGCTCACTTAATGTCCTATTGCCAAATTGAAGGTACGCATTTTTTTTTTTAAAACCTGTGGTTCTGCTATGTTAACGTTAAGTTAGCAGGACCACAAAGAGAAAAAAATGACTTAGGCATTATTTCTTTCCACAATGATTTAGGGCTCATTTAGGGCTCACTTAATGTCCTATTGCCAAATTTGAAGGTACGCATTTAAAAAAAAAACCTGTGGTCATGCTATCTTAACGTTAAGCCAGCAGGACCACACAGAGAAAAAAACGACTTGAGCTTTATTTCTTTCCAAAATAATTTAGGGCTCACTTAATTTAAAAAAATTTTTTTAAAATGCTCACGCATTTTTTTCTTAAAAACCCGTGGTTCTGCCATCTTAACGTTAAGATAGCAGGAACACACAAAGAAAAAAATGATTTGGACTATATTTATTTGCACTACATTCAGGGCTCATTTAGTGCTCTCTCAATGTCCTATTGCCAAATTTGATGGCACGAATTTTTTTCTTACAAACATGTGGTTCTGCCATCTTAACGTTAACCTATCAGCACCACACAGAGGAAAAAACGACTTCGGAATTATTTCTTTCCAAAATAATTTAGGGCTCATTTAGGGCTCACTTAATTAGTCCTATTGCCAAATTTGATAGTATGCATTTTTTTAAAACTGTGGTCCTACTAGCTTAACGTTAGGATAGCAGAACCACAGGTTTTTTTTTTTTAATTGCGTACCATCAAATTTGGCAATAGGACATTAAGTGAGCCCTGAATTATTGTGGAAAGAAATAATGCCTAAGTCGTTTTTTTCTCTGTGTGGTCCAGCTGGCTTAACGTTAAGATAGCATGACCACAGGTTTTTTCGAAAAATTGGGGAGCATTAAATCTGACAATAGGGCATTAAGTGAGACCTAAATGAACCACATGTCTGTAAGAAAAAAATGCGTGCCATCAAATTTTGCAATAGGACATTAAGTGAGCACTAAATAAGCCCTAAATTGTAGTGCAAAGAAATATTGTCCAAATAATTTTTTTCTTTGTGTGTTCCTGCTATCTTAACGTTAAGATGGCAGAACCACAGGTTTTTAAGAAAAAAATGCGTGCCATCAAATTTGGCAATAGGACATTAAGTGAGCCCTAAATGAGCCCGAAATTATTGTGGAAAGAAATAATGCCTAAGTCGTTTTTTTCTCTGTGTAGTCCTGCTAGCTTAACGTTAAGATAGCAGAACCACAGGTTTTTTTTTTAATTCGTACCTTCAAATTTGGCAATAGGACATTAAGTGAGCCCTAAATGAGCCCTAAATTATTGGGGAAAGAAATAATGTCTAAGTGGTTTTTTTCTCTTTGTGGTCCTGCTAGCTTAACGTTAAGCTAGCATGACCACCGGTTTTTTTGTTTAAATAAAGAGCATTAAATTAGCCCTAAATGAGCCCTAAATTCCCTATAGGTTTTCAGTTTAATTTTTGCAATGTGGTCCTGCCAGCTTAACGGACCTAAGTTTTGGTGGACAATGAATTAAATGTTTTTGGATATGTTATAATTTTCTCAAGAAAACGAGGACTCAGCTACAGGCATCTTTCATATTAGCCTTGAACAGTGTGTTATCTGTTTAACACAAAAATCACATAATTATGCAAAAAGCCGAATGCTTGAGGATTCGGATTTTCAAAACAGAGGACTTCGATATTAACATTCTTTTGCATTTTACAGAAAATGGCATGCTTTACAGGTAATTTTTGCACAATTAAAAAATATTTCTTGAATATCTTAGATTCTGCCCTTTAATATCTTGGATATTGTCAGTTAAAATCTTCTTTTTAATATCTACGGATGCTCTACTTCAGTATCTAGATTTCTGTCCCATAGTTAAATCGCTAAGATATTACCTATTGACATCTAGATAGTCTGTGCTAACATCTATTTTTCTCCGTGTAACGAGCGGTGTCGATAAAGTAAGATTTCTAAGCAGGATAATGTTAGGATTTTGTGCAATTATTTTACACAAGTTGGGCAACACTAAAAAATATTTTGGGTATTTTTCTTTGTCTAAGAATTATTGTGAAAGTGGAATAATAGCCCACGGAATAATCTTGGATACCACAAGAGATTCAATCAAAATTCACAACCTTCCATATTTTAGAAAATGATGAAAATTTATCTTAAAAACATATACCTGTTAAACAGAATTTCCAAAAGACGATAAAAAATCTGTTTTGAAGTAAATGAAAATTTATAATGCAAGCTGTATATATTCTCTTAGACAGAGATCAGAATTATAAGTGACAGTCTATTAATATCCATTAAGCTCTCCTTGATGTAAACAATTATTTTTGAAGTGAAGTTAAGAAAAAAAGCTACATGGATTCCTAATAATTATTCTTCACACTTGAAACAGTTGTTAGTTTCATAATGAGTTGACGATAGAAGTTTAACATCACTAACTACAACCCTAAATATCTTTTCCGTCATAGTAGCAAAAGAATGGCGCGTCGGATTTGATTCTAAGTATTTTTTATCAATTGTTTACACAAAACTTCTTTAAAAAAGTTGATACAAATTTATATTACATATTTCAAGAGTCTTAAATGAGCTTGAAATTATGTCGGGCAACGTAAGTGTTTTTTTTTTACTTTACTCATTGCTTAAAAAAAATGTTTAACAAAGATTTAAAAAGTTGTATGCTTATTTTGAAAGCCCGGAATGAGACCTAAATTATTGTAGTGCAAAGAAATATTGTCCAAATCATTTTTGTCTCTGTTATTGCTATCTTAACATTAAGATGGCAGAACCACAGGTTTTTTTTTAAACGCGTACCATCAAATTTGGCAATAGGGCATTGAGTGAGCCCTAAATGAGCTCTAAATTATTGTGGAAAGAAATAATGCCTAAGTCGCTTTTTTCTCTTTGTGGTCCTGCTAGCTTAACGTTAAGATAGCATGACCACAGGTTGTTTCGAAAAATTGTGGAACATTAAATTTGACAATAGGGCATTGAGTGAGCCCTAAATGAGCCCTAAATTATTGCGGAAAGAAATAATGCCTAAGTCGTTTTTTTCTCTTTGTGGTCCTGCTAGCTTAACGTTAAGATAACATGACCACAGGTGTTTCGAAAAATTGTGGAGCATTAAATTTGACAATAGGGCATTGAGTGAGCCCTAAATTATTGTGAACAGAAATAATGCCTAAGTCGTTTTTTCTCTGTGTAGTCCTGCTGGCTTAACGTTGAAATAGCATGACCACAGGTTTTTTCGAAAAATTGCGGAGCATCAAATTTGACAAAATGGCATTAAATAAGCCCTAAATTATTGTAGAAAAAAATAATGCCTAAGTCCTTTTTTTCTCAGTGTGGTCCTGCTAGCTCAACGTTAAGATAACATGACCACAGGTTGTTTCGAAAAATTGTGGAGTATTATATTTGACAATAGGGTATTGAGTGAGCCTTAAATTATTGTGGAAAGAAATAATGCCTGAGTCATTTTTTTCTCTGTGTGGTCCTGCTATCTTAACGTTAAGATAGCATGACCACAGGTTGTTTCGAAAAATTGTGGAGCATTGAATTTGACAATAGGGCACTGAGTGAGCCCTAAATGAGCCCTAAATTATTGTGGAAAGAAATAATGCTTAAGTCGTTTTTTTCTCTTTGTGGTCCTGCTTGCTTAACGTTAAGATAACATGACCACAGGTTGTTTCGAAAAATTGTGGAGCATTAAATTTGACAATAGGGTATTGAGTAAGCTCTAAATTATTGTGGAAAGAAATAATGCCTGAGTCATTTTTTTTCTCTGTGTGGTCCTGCTATCTTAACGTTAAGATAGCATGACCACAGGTTTTTTCGAAAAATTGCGGAGCATTAAATTTGATAATAGGGCATTAAGTGAGCCCTTAATGAGCCATAAATTATTGTGGAAAGAAATAATGCCTAAGTCGTTTTTTTCTCTGTGTGGTCCTGCTAGCTTAACGTTAAGCTAGCATGACCACCGGTTTTTTTGTTTAAATAAAGAGCATTAAATTTGGCAATGGGGCATTAAATTAGCCCTAAATTCCCTATAGGTTTTCAGTTCATTTTCGCAATGTGGTCCTGCCAACTTGACGGACGTTCTAGAAAGTATGTATTTGTTATTTATTGAAGAATACGAGTTACATTTTATGAAACAAAAGAAAATTGTTAAGGACATTATGGGGCTTAGAATGCGAAAATGCGCAATTTCATTACAATAAATGTTCTGAAATGGACCCTTACAGTTTTTTTGAGACAATATAAAGAAAATATTCTGCACGATGAATAGAAAACGTTCAAATTTCGAAAATTCACATTTTTATAGTTAGAATCCTATAGTACTTTAAAACGGGTTTTCATCTATAATTCACTTGAAAAGGACGTATAAGATTTTATCACTTTTTTAAGATAAAGTCAATTGATGAACCACAAAATTTAAGGACCTTTTCTGGATTTCCAATTTTTCAATTCACCCTGAAGACTATCAGGTTCACCTTGAGTTCTTGTGAATTTTATCAAATTTCTACTCACTTCCTTTTTTAGAAATTTAATGGAATCTTTTGGGATGTTTAAAATTGTGTCGCATTCACTTGAATTATTATTTTAATTCACCATGAATTCTTTTTCATTCATCTTGGGTTAGTATCAATTTCGTCATATTCCTTGAATTCTTCTAAATTTACTCCAGTATTACTGAAATCGTGAAATTATTTGGATTTTTAAAAATGTATTTGAATTAATTTGGAATCACCCTCTAAATTAAAAATTTTTTTAGGAATCCACTTGAATTCTTCTAAATGCATTCGAGTCTACTCAATTCAATGGATTTTTTTAATTTATTTTAATGTCCCCTGAAGTCTTGTGAACTCATCTTGAATGCTTAGGCATTTCATCCATTTCTTTTGAGCTTGCATTTGTCTAAATGCACTGAAAAGTTAATTATTTCAATTAATTTTGTTAATATTGTTCAACTGTTTTAAATTTATTTGATTTTTTAAAAATGTAATTGATTTGTTATGAATTTCATCAAATCCGTCCTGTTTTATTGATTCCTTTAAATGCACTCGAGTTTTGCTCAATTCATTGGTTTAAAACAATTTTCAATTCACTTAAATTTGGTGGAATTTGCCACCTCCGTTCACTCCCATTTTTCTTAATTCAATGAAAAAGTTTTTATTTTTTTAATTTCGTTCAATTCACTCAAATTCTTAAGACTTTCATCAAACTCACCTTAATTCTCTTGATTTCTTCTAAAATCTCCATTTTACTGAAATCAATGGCATTTTTTTAACTTTCTCTACATCTATGTCTTTTGAATTCACTCTGAATTCTTACAAATTTATCCTGAATTAATTTATATTCACCTGAAATTGTTATGAATGAATGCACATTAGTCACTTTGAGTCAGCTTTATAGTCATACTATTGAAATCTTTAAACCATAAAAATGTGTATTTTTCTGTAATTAAAAATTCGAGATTTGTTTACGTCACCTTATAGAAATATTTTCTATTGATTCATTTTGGGGAAGACGTGCATGTTATTTCAAGGGAACAAAAGTTTAGATGCCATTTCAGATCAAAATTGTTAAAGAAATTTTTTTTGCTAATTTCATAGTAAATAGAAAATACTTTCTAGCAATAAAATAACTATTGTTTACCATAAACAATTTTTTTTTTAATCGAAAACTAAGTAAATTTATTGTCAGGCCTAAAACACCCTATGGGAGCATTAATTTGATAACAATTTTTTTTTAAATAAAAGGCAATTCATGGCAAACGGTCTACCGTAACGGAATTTTCAGGCTAACGTCCCGGAAAATCCCTAATGCTAGTCAGTGCTCATTTATGGCTGTATTTTTTCAACAAAAGGAAGAAATTTAGAGGGGTCTTGGAAATATGTTGGAAAATTGGTTAAAAGGTTCAAAAGTAACGTCGCTTTTTTTTTATTTTACCGCACACAATGTAAGATATCCTAAAAGCTTAACAGGTAGTTTTTGTAGAATTTTTCAAATCGAATAAGCTTTTTGATGTTATTGTCGAATCTGTCGTTGTTTGCAAACGATTTTGTTGTGAAAATAGGTTCTTTATATCGTCAAACAAAAACTCGGATAATTTCGTCATATATACTTAAAAAATTGTTCATACTTAAATTAAAAGTACTTTTAAACGTCTCAATTGAGAATCTTCAAATTTCAAGTGCATACAATTGAAAAAATATTCTGATAGAAACGCTTCCAGGTCAAAAAATAAACTTCGATTCAATCAATGTGATATTTCCAACCTGAAGAACGCTCTTATTATTTTTATTTTTAAATGATTCCTTACGTGTATAATAATTGTTTTTAATTTGAAAATTCTCAATTTGTTACGGGAGAATTTAAAATTATGAATTATAAGCCTTTAATCTGAAATTTTTATTTGTAACAAATGTGGAAAAGTAAACAAAAAAGTGAAAAGAATTCAGCAAAGAAAAAAATTATTGAAAAGGTAACTTTACAAAAAAGTAAAAAAAAAGGGTCAATATTTTTATAAACAAATTCATATTGTTCTCTCCTTTTTTTTATACATCAGCTTAAAAGAGCAGCCGAACTATTTTTTCCGATCCATTCTTAACCTCTATTTAAAACAACAAATAATAATGAATAATTTTAATTAAAGTAGAGACTGTTATACAATATAAAAAGTTCAAAGACAATTAAGTCAATTAAACTGTCTGGAAGAATATTTTTTTAGTTTTTCAACTACTTTTAATAAATTTCCGAGGAAAGATAGCAATCTTTCCCATCTAGGGCCATCACTGTAAAAAAAAAGAGTTTTAACTGCAAACTTAAAGGTAAAGTAGAGAAACGGGAACATCTGAGAAACCGTACAGTAGATGCAAGTGGAAAGTACACTAGACGATTATCGCAGGTTGTGTATGCAGCTGGAGATAAAAAGTCAAAAGGGTTTTTAAATATAATAAAATAAAGCAAAGGTAGTAGAACCACTATTTGAGTAAAAACCCCCACCAAGTACAATAAATAATGATAATTTTTAAAGTCATTAAAACGGAAAACTTTAAAATAAGAAAATGTATTTTCTTTCTTAATAGGATCTGCCTAAGATCTTTATGAAATATCAATTTGAACAAATATTTACTCGCGTGTTTCTAAAAGGCTTTCACTATTCTTCCTGGCTAAATACAATTTCATAGCTAAAAATGTTTTTAAAAAAATATTTTTTTTAAGAATTCTTGTATGTTTACTGATATTATCTTTTACACATAGCCATAAGTAACTCTTAACTATTAGGGCTAGAGAAAAGATATTCAACTTTTTTTACTCTTTTCTCTTCAGTCTGGATGAAGAAAGGCGTGGATTACTTTTTCAAATCGTTACATCAGCGTGATGATGATTTTATGAGATTGAGAGAATATCGAAAAAGAGCACTATGTATATCCTTCTTTGTGCGGATGTTGCACCATTATCGATCGTTCGAGCGCAAAGTCTCTTCCTTTCTCTCTTTTACTCTCTTGAGATTTTCCAAGAAGTTAACACTTGGTATGTGGTTTACAAAATGTTCGTCTGCCTTCTATAGTTTAAAATTTGTTGTTACTTTTTCAGATTTAATGATTAATTATTATATGTATGTATCACAGAAATAATTCAGGATTTTTTCAGTGAACGACTTTTATTTCGACTTTTACTCTTATTATAAATCCATTTCCATTAGCATAACTAGTAAAACAGCTTTGATAATACAAACCGAAATTAAATCTGAACGCCAGGAGCAACTGTTGACTAAGGTATACATATATGAAGATTTTTTCGCGGCTTCCGCTACCGTTCCTTCTTATTAAAACCAATGGATACTTTGAGAGATACATCTTAGTTTGTACGGCGTAACGACAAAGAAACAGTTTTGTCTTTCTCTGACGTGGTGATTAGTAGCGGAGGAAGGCACCGAAGAACACCAACAAGTTTTCCTTAGGATAAAAAAAAACGAACAAATAATTTTGTCTTCTAGCGTGATGGTTAGTGGCGGAATCTGATGGCGCGCCGAATACAATAGCCGCGGGCCACCCTCATTTACGTAATGCATTCTACAAACAACACCGTCTGACATTTGCTGGCGCATCTTTGAAAAAGAAATACGAAATTTTACCAGAATAATGTCAACTTCAAGTTTCAAATCTTTATGAATGATCACCTGAAGCCGATTGCGGTCAAATTTGAGAAAAAATTGTTAATTGGTCTATAATTATTTCTAATATTTCTAGATTTGATTCGTGTTTTTTAAGAATAATAAATTATTTTGATTAGGCCAGAAAAAATGGTTGAAAACATCTGGGCGTGTGAAAAATAGTGATAGTATGTTAATAAAATAATAAATTAAATCTAAAGTTACTTTTTTTACAATTAAGCAGAGAGCTACAGTGCGAACAGGGATGATTTAAATTTATTATTTATGATGATATTTTGGAGTCATAGTTGAAATAGTAGAGGAAAAATGTGTTTGAAGTGACCTGTCGAAATGTGTCATTATCGCAAACTTCGATCATTTATTATAAGCAAAATGCACTACTGAAAGTTGTAAAACTTGTTTAGAAATAAGGATTGGTACCAATCTTTGGCAGGGTGTCCAATAATAAATCATTTCCAATATAAATAAACAAACATTCAGTACTTTTTTAAATTAAAAAATCATCAGTAACCAATTTCGTTCATTTGAACGTTCAGAACTTCAAGCACATTATAATCTAGAACATATATGTATAATATAACAATTTTATTGAAAAATCGGCTGTTTGTGCTTCAAGATATGATTATGCAAGAAATTAGACAAAAATATTTAACCATGGAACCTCAAAATTACGAACGGATTACTCAATAGCTAAATATTTTAAGCCAACAAAACTACTTTTACAAGTCGTTAATTGTATCATCAATTGCAGAAAACAATATTTTTTACGATTTACAGGGAAATAATTGTTTAAACATTTTGTTTAAGTGTACTAAATACCCTGATGAAATTATAGTACTCTCTGAATATATTCATTGTGTCATTCATTCCCGAAAATAACTTTTCAAATTGCTTACGACTTACATGGGGGGGGGGTATTTAAATAAATAATAATTGTTTAAATAAATCAAAGTTATTAAAAAAAATACTTTAAAATCCTCTACTTACGGATTAAAAATGCAGTGTAAATGCGCAAAAGTTATTTATTACCTAAAGATTTCCATTAATACATGCAAATATTAATCAATTTTCATGAATCTTTTTTTGTTGCACTTTCTTGTAATTATATAAATAAATTGATTCTGCTAATTCAACAGGCACGTTGCGGAAATATAGGGACAGCGAACATTTAGAGTCACTGCTATTGTTCTCTAATTTTTTTTTTTTGATTATTAAACAAAATATATCGCGGAAATTGAAAAAACAAATTGCGTAAAACCAATTGATGCTTGCTTCGAGATATGATTATGTAGATGAGGTATACAGAAAATTAGACCAAAATATTCAACCGCTCTGTCTCAAAATTCAGAACCGATTTGAATAAATTAGTATTAAAAGTGTGTTAATCCGATTTCCACGTCACAAAAACTAACAATCAGAAATACTCCCATTGAACTCTGTGAGGAATCCTTATCTCCAATTCGTGACAAAAACATGGAATACTTCCCGCGCAATTTCTAAGGCCACGCATTCTTCCGTACGCCCCATTTATTATCGTCCGACCGACTAGTTGCATGTTCCGAATAGTTTTCAGGTTTCACCCTCGAATTCCCAGGCGTACTTTTACAAACGATGTAGAAACGGAATATCAAACGGAACTGCGGTCCCACTGAGCAGGGTAAATAAAATCTGATAAAAATTAAGGCGGAGAAGGTATGGACAACGAACAAAACATTATACGACCTTGAATTTAATTAACTATGTAATATAAATCGCCGAATACTTTTAACCACTTTTTATAGCATTTTACTGTTCTGTTAATATTATTTTATTGAAGAATTTTAGTTTAATCTCGTATTCTAGAGCGGAAGAACCGAAGTCCTTGGAAGTGGCACCACATAACGGTAATTCCACCAATTTCGTACCCCCCCCCCCCCCACCCTCCCTAGGTTAATTGAAAAGTAAATTGTTGACTTGAGTCATTTGCAGCGGTATTGGGAGATTTAATCGACTTTTTTTTGCTATTGAAAACAAAAATATAACTAAAGCAATATTACAGCTAAAATAATCAAACTTGAAATTTAATCCTAGTTTTTGAAAGGTTTAGCGATATACTCAAGTTAATAATATTCATCTCTGATATTTACATTAGCATTCAATCTCGACAACCTGGTTGTCAACATATTTTCTTAATATAGGTGTCATTAATTCTGAACGAAACTCGATATCACGCGTGGTTTCTGCGGCAGTGCAATGGTATGAGATCAATTTTAATACAAGAGTAGTGAAATCTTGGAATGACACATAAAGATGCCTATTTATTGAGAGTTGGTAATTATAAATAACTATCACTTCTGGCACAATATAATATTTAAAATGTAAGAGTAAGACGAAATCTTAACATGTTTTCAAATCATTGAAGGTCATAAAATTCTTTTGATGCAGACAATCTATGTACAATTTTTTTATCCGAGGGGAAGAACTTGATTTGAGCGGTTGGAGATGTTAGATTATTTATTCATGCCTCTCTGTGACTTCGATTTTAAGTTCAATCGCGACTGGAAATTTGCGGAATTGCTTGAGCAAGCCTATCTATCATGAGATCTCATTTTTGTCGATATTGCAAGAAACAGGTTTCTGAAAATTCTCGCCGCTCCTTTTGCAACGATCGACGGTGTCGTACACAAGGAATTCGAACCGTCAACTGTAGAGCTTCCTTAAGAATAAAATTAAAATGAAAAATTTCATCCAGGTAGTGGAATCGACGATAAAATATTCTTTTTTACAACTATCTTTGAAAATTAAAAAAAAATCATATCTCTTTTAATACATTTTCATATAACTTGGTATACACAATTTCTAAACCATAAAACTTAATAAACTGAAAACGCACAACCAATTCATAAATATAGGTATAATCATTAATTTTGATATTGCGTAAATGAACTTTAACAATTGTGTTAAAAATTAAAGCCCAAACATTGTGACCGTTTTTTGGATTGTTCTAATCGTTCGAACTTTATAAAATTCTAACCTTAAAATTGATAAGCAAATTATATATAGATTAGTTATTAGTCCGATCTATCACGGCAAAAAAATAAACTTTCCACCCAAATGCATCAGTGCAAGCGGCAAGAAAAATACGAAATTAAAAGCGACGCCAGCAGGCGAGAGAAGACACTTAAAAACGAATAGCAAAACAAATAAAAAAAACAATAAAAAGAGATGAAGACTTGAACCTGCCGTGTTCTCAGGTCTGAGGCTTTGGATGTAAGTAAAGTCTCAAGTAACTCGCAGACAACCGTTACGGCCAGGAGGCATCCTCGATTATGCCTGTGAGTTTTTATTACATTGCACAGGTGCGTGATTTTGATTCCCGCCTTTTGATAATGATAACTGACAAACCTGCCAAAACAATTAATCTATGTGACAAAATCGTACTAAGTTACAAACCAAAAAAGCCACGCGGGTGTTTGAAACTTTGTAGGTTATTTTCAAACTTGAACAAAAGTGAAGTTTGAGACTGACCTGTTTTTTAGACGTGCCAAACTGGTTCCCGACGTAATCCAGGTTTGGTATTTTAGTAAAAGTTTGAACTTTAGTAAGCACTCTCGACACAAAGATCACAAACACAGACACTCACTCTCACAACAGCGTAGTGCAAAACGCAACTACTGAGCTATACGTAAATCATGTGAGTCAAGATAAAGTCAACAGCATGCGTGCAGAATATTTTTTTTTATCGAAAGGCGCGAGTAGAACCAATACAGTGCGTTCAAAGACAAGACAAATGAACCTCTTCGCGTGGCCGGTCGCCGACACTTCTCGAATCTCGACTAAATTCGGTTCACCTCGATTTCAACAAGCCAGCCGCCACCCCCTCTTTACACTCGCAACTTGTCATGCAACTCCGCGACGTTCTCCTTCGGTTACAAATTACAGACAATAATAAAAAAGCCCGGAATTGAGTTTCGCCTTTGAATTTCAGTATCCTTTATGAACTTTATTCAGAACAAATTATGTTTCGAATCTTTTGAAAATAAGGGAGTAATTTAAAGTAGAATATATTTGTATAAGCGACTCATTGCGCGTGCGGAGCGGGACTCGATTCAAATGCGAGACTGGTGACGCCACTCGGGGTTTGAACATTGGTACTAGGGGGGTCGGTAATCTTCGTCAGTCTTCGATTTCAATTTGGCGCGAAGTTCAAATCAGTAATTTTTACTTCAAAGTCACTTAATTTGTATTTTTCCTTTTAATTCAAAATTAATTGAAAAATGTGTGATTAATCAATTATTTTTAATAGAGAACGAATTCATTTAAAATCAGGCAGATTCTACACTTGAAGTAGCAGAATGTCTTCGGGACGAAATATGTGTTTTTGTATTCGAAAATCATAAAATTTTGTCGGTGTCTGTCTGTCTGTATGCATGGTTACCTGAATATTGTAGCCGCGCTAACTTTTGAAGGATTTGTCGAATC
The DNA here is from genome assembly GCF_010883055.1 of Belonocnema kinseyi. Classification (NCBI taxonomy): domain Eukaryota; kingdom Metazoa; phylum Arthropoda; class Insecta; order Hymenoptera; family Cynipidae; genus Belonocnema; species Belonocnema kinseyi. The sequence continues at coordinate 80,647,943 of NC_046666.1, read as the reverse complement.
GAGTCCGCATTTCATACACTTCTGGAGGTCCCCAAAATAAAGGCTAAGTTCGTTAATCAGATATTTCAAACCGAAATTTAAAAAAGAGATCATTTTGAAAATTTTAAAATTTTTGTTTGGATATTTTATCAATGATTGTCAAGGTTTCTTATAGATGGGAAAAAGACTTGCTAATTATCTGAATAAAATTTTTTATTTTTATGAAAATTAGAAAAGTTATATACTTCTAAAAATTTGAAAATTTTCAAAAAATTGAAAAAATTATTTTTTTATAGATCCAAAAATTTCATTGAAAATTTTCGCCCGATACTAAATATATTTCAAAACTATTCTACCAGAATTTTTCGATTAGTCCAAAACTTAAAAAATTATAGCATTTTCAAAATTTTTAATTTTTATTTTCAATTTATAAAAATGTTTGTCAAAGATTCTCATAGATGGGTCAAAGACTTGCAAATTATCTAAATATAATGTTTAATTTTCATGAAAATTGGAAAAGTTATATACTTTTCGAAAATTTGAACACTTTCAAAAAATAGAAAAAATGATTTTTTTCATAAATCCAAAAATTTTATTCAAAATTTTCAGTAGATACCAAATACATTTCAAACTATTCTAGCCGAATTTTTTGATTAGTACACAATTTAAAAAATCTACGTTAAAAACCAGAGATCGAAAATATGGACGATTACATTACACTAACGTTTTTAATTTTCATCCAAATTAAAAATGTCATTTGGATAATTTGCAAGTATTTTTGTCCAGTATCGGAGACATGGACAACATTTTATGAAACTTGAAAAAAATTGTCTAAAATGTTGAAAAAGCTCTAATTTTTTAAATTGTATTTTTAAAAATTTTTTAAATTGAATATAATTTTTGGATTTATGAAAAAAATAATTTTTTCTATTTTTTGAAAATTTTCAAATTTTCGAAAAGTATATAACTTTTCCAATTTTCATGAAAATTAAACATTTTATTTAGATAATTTACAAGTCTTTGACCCATCTATGAGAAACTTTGACAAACATTTTTATAAATTGAAAAAAATGGAAAATTTTGAAAATGCTATAATTTAAAAAATGTTTGGCTAATCGAAAAATTCTGGTAGAATAGTTTCGAAATATATTTGGTAACTGGTGCAAATTTTTAATGAAATTTTTGGATCTATAAACAAATCTTTTTTCTATTTTTTGAAAATTTTCAAATGTTTAAAAGTATATAACTTTTCTAATTTTCATCAAAATAGAAAATTTTATTTAGATAATTTGCAAGTCGTTTACTTATCTATAAGAAACGTTGACAACAATTTATAAGGAATCAAAATTTTGAAAATGCTTTCAATTTTTGAATTTTGGTTCGAAATATCTGATTAACGAACTTAGTCTTTATTTTGGGGACCTTCAGAAGTTTATCAAATGCGGACTCGATTGGAAAAATCCTTCAAAAATTAGCGTGGCTACAACATTCAGGTAACCATACATACAGACATACATACAGACACCGATGAAATGTCATCGTTTTCGGATTCTGTGAGTGCCGAAACGTAAAGATCCGTTAAAAACCAGAGATTGAAAATTTGGACGATTAGGTATATTACATTCTCAGGAATGAGACTGTAAAAATTAGAGCTTTTTCAAAGATACTTGCAAATTATCCAAATGACGTTATTAATTTGGATGAAAATTAAAAACGTTACTGTAATGTAATCGTCCAAATTTTCTATCTCTGGTTTTTAACGGATCTTTACGTTTCGGCGCGCACAGAATCCGAAAATCATAAAATTGTGTCGGTGTCTGTCTGTATGTCTGTATGTATGTTTACCTGAATGTTGTAGCCACGCTAACTTTTGAGGAATTTATCCAATCGAGTCCGCTTTCGATACACTTCTGAAGGTCCCCAAAATAAAGGCTAAGTTCGTTAATCAGATATTTGGAACCAAAGTTTCTTATAGATCAGTAAAAGACTTGCAAATTATCTAAATAAAATTTTGAATTTTGATGAAAATTAGAAAAGTTATATACTTTCCAAAAATTTGAAAATCTTCAAAATATAGAAAAAATAATTTTTTTCATAGATCCAAAAATTTTCACTAGATACCAAATATATTTTAAAACTATTTTAGCCGAACTTTTCGATAAGCCCACATTTTTAAAAATTAGAGCCTGTATAATCTAGCAGTAGATCGCGAAGCGCGATTATGGCAATGCGAATGTAATCGTCAAGGCCGTAGGTGCTTTGAGAACCTTCTTTAATGTCAAATTAAAAAAAAAAGTGTTCAACTTTACTTTATGATTGTAGTTTATGAGGGGTTAGAATTACAGTATTTGATATAATTTAATCCATACATATATACATATATACA
>NC_046666.1:80594427-80645478 GCF_010883055.1 Belonocnema kinseyi | reverse complement strand
AAAAAGGGAAAAGGATTAAACAACCACAACAGGGTCCTATTAGGATCAGGAAAAATAAAATGTGAACATTATTTTGCAATATCTGAATAAGCAGTACCAAACCAAGGTACACACAAAAAGAAATTGTAACAGGAATTTGATATAATAGTTTTTAACGTACAATGTAGAAAATTTCGCATTGTGGTATGTGCACAAATGTGGAGGGTAATGCAAAGACCGAGCGCGGAAGGTAATACAAAATCTTAAAAATTATTATCTTTTATCCAGAACTATTAGAAAATTATTTTCATTTGAAAAACATTTTTTTTTAACATTTTCACCGTGCAATATTTAAATTCTAGGCCAACTGCATAGGTGGCACCCCACACGGCCACCGTCAACTCTCATGACAAATCTTTTATGACGTAAATCCCAATGCATTTCTACTAGCCAAAACAAATTATTATTCATGTGCAATCAAATTAAACATATAATTATTTGTGTAAATTTTAAATATCCGAAAAGAAAATAGTCTAAATTTTATAACATTTTTATTATATTATATAATACATAACGTAATATTTATTTTATTTATTAATTTATATTCATTTTCGATATTTAAATATTTTAATAAACAAATTATGTGTTTTAATGAACATAGTTTGCTTCCTTATTTATAAATATCATATGTTATTTCAATTTCAAAAAATGAACCTTGTTAAAATGATTTATAAAATGGAGGAAAATGTGCTAATGTTAATTATAACTAATTTTGGAAAAGAACTCGAGGTGAACTTTTGACAAAAATATTTCGGATTTTCTTTATTTGACAAGAACAATTTAGAGTTTAATGTTTTCCTTTTTCTCTGTAAGTAAAAGTTGTAATTCTTATTTAATTCTAATGCTTTATCGCTTATTTTATTCCTTAAAAGATTTTCTGCAAATCTCATTGGTAGTTTTTTAAAAAATTATTTATAAAAACCTGTTGTTTACAAAAATAACGATTATATAATCCCTAAATAAAATTTTTTATCTAAAAACGTATCGATTAGATTTTCGGAGAATCTTCTCAGGAATAAAATAAGCCCTACAGCACTAGGATTAAATAATAGTTGCAACTTTTACCTAAAGTGAGAGAGAAAAACATTAAACTGTAAAAACTACTGTTAAATAAACAATGAAAATTGTAAAATATTTATTTAAAAAGTTCACCTCAAGTTCTTTTTAAAAAAACTAGTTATAATTAATAGTAAAATATTTTCCTCGATTTTATAAATCATTTTTAACGTTTATTTTTTACCTTGAAATAACTTTAGTTCATGTTTATTTTGAAAGAAAGTATACTTAAAATTCCCTTTCCCTCTTAAATCTTAGGCTAAATTTCATGAAAATAGTTATGACGAAAAAAAATTTTTGAAATGAATTTATTAACATTAATTAAATTTTGTTTACTATGTAATTTTAGTTTATTTTTTAAGACTTGAAATTTTTTTAAACTACCATTTTTTAAATTCTGCAAAATAAAAAAAAATGAACTGGAATCTTCCAGAAAATAACTTTAAATTTTCCTAATAATCTAGAGAATATTGTTTGAGTTTTTAAAAACCTTTCTAAATTCATAAAAACCTTCTTTTTTATAAAATTGTAAAAAATCTACATTTTTCTCCCAATTTTTATAATTATCAAATTAAACATTTTTTAAAATCTTTTTAATATATCTGAACGTTCTGAATGTCTTTAAACATTTTCCCAGTTTTTCTTAAAATATTTTAAAGACAAACAAATTTGTCTTCAAGGCTCTCAGATTATTTTTCGAAATTTTTTTGGAAATACTTTGAAATCTTTTAGAAAAATCATTTAACATTTTTCTGGGAATCTAAAGAGAACACTTTTATTCTCTTGCAACCTTCAAAAATTTTAATCCAGCTTCCTGTTTCAAAATCTTCAACAATCTACATTGAGAAAAATGAAATTTTTCACAAGTTTAAAAATAACTTGGAATTGTTTGAATAGTTGAAAATATTTATTAAGCATAATAGATTTTTTTGTCATTTTGATTCAATTTTCCCAAAGTCTTTTAGCTAGCAAAATTAAAAGAAAAATATATATATATATATATATAAAATTAAAAAAAAGATACTATAAAATTATAAAAAATTCATCAAATTTCATCTACGATAAGATTGATTCTATTTATTACATTAAAGTCATCCAAAACTGTAAAATAATTTATATCTTAATTCAATTATTCTTTAAGAGACATAATTTAAACATTTAAAATTAAAATATACATTTATTAAGCATTATTTTTTGTATAACCAATAAAAATAATTATGATCAAGAATTCAAAACCTAAGTGCACTGATAGACGAGAGTTTGTAAATTATTTTGAAAACTTGGTTCCTGTGTTGCGATTTCTTATTTAGAATAAGATTCTTTAGTTCATGTTTATGTCAAGAACAAATATAATGAAAATTCCCTTTTGGTCCTAAATCTTAGGCTATATTTCATGAAAAGAAGAAAAAAAATTTCAAAATTGGAAAATGCTCTCAATTTATAATTTTTTGTTGGGAATGTCTAATTAACGAACTTAACCTTCATTTTTGGGACCTTCAGAAGTGTATTAAATGCGGACTTGATTGGATAAATCCTTCAAAAGTTAGCCTGGCTACAACATTCAGATAACCATACATACAGACATGCAGGCAAGCAGACGTACATACAAACACCGACAAAATTGTATGATTTTCGGATTCTGTGCGTGCCGAAACGCAAAGATTCGTTAAAAACCAGAGATCGAAAATTTGGACGATTACATTACACTCTCATGAATGAGAATGTAAAAATTCTTCATTTTTAACAGTGAACGTGACAGTGCACTATTTACTCAATATCATATTAATTCTTCATATTAGACTCTATTCAAACACTAAACTGAACCTTAACTTTAAAAGCGCAGAATTTTTCAAAATATGCAAAGTAACTCGCAAAATTATCATGACCTAATAACAGACACATTGGAGAGTTTTTCTGCATAAATAACAAAAAAAACTATTAATATTATTTATATAATTATTAAGAAATCATACATCTATTTTCTTTTTAATGTCCTTTTTACAAAAAAAAAAAAAACGATATTGCGAAAAACGAAGATAATATTATTTTACAATTAAATGACGAAAGACACAACTTAGAGCTTTGTAAGATTTCTGATCGGATGATTTAAAACTTTTAGTCCACATTTAGAACTTTCGAAACTCACCCTTATCTTTACAGTGATTCATACTGAAGCTAGTTAAATATGAATTAAGATTTTGCACCATTCGACTGTTGCGTGTCCTTCCTCAGTTCGTAAATCTGTGAAACGAAAAGGAAATTACAAATTAAAAATTATATTCTTCATGATATTTAATTGAATTAAGTAAAGTAAATTATTCATCTACAAATAATCTATAAATAATCTTAAAAATATATATTAACTGACTTGTATGTAGGCCTCCGTCAACGTAATCATCTGGGGGAGAATCTGTGTAACGTGTAAATCTTGCATCTCGTACCACTGGCCAGTGGCTCGATGTAATATATGAACCCTGTAAGTTCCGTGAGCAGGCTCACCATCGTGGACAATATTGGCCACTAAATCGTAAGTCGTAAACGGATGTCTCGCTTTTACTTCCGGCGTTAAAATATCACCAAAATCAACGTTCCTTAAACAATTTTCAAGTATCTCAAACAACTCTAATGCACATCTTTCTCGAGGGGTTCATCACTCTTAGTGTACTTTTACACACTTAGTGTATTTTTGTAAAATCTTTTTACATCATTTGCGAAATATTTGAAATGTTCTAAAAATGTTAAAAATTTTTGTTAAATTTTTTGAAAATTTTGTGCAGTTTTTTATAAATCTTTGAAATATTTGTAAAATTTTTTGAAGTATTTCGAAATCTTTTAAAACCAGACAAAATTTCTGTACAATTTTTTGAAACCTTTGTAAAATCTTTAAAATCGTTGAGAAATCTTTCGTACATCTTTGAAATTTTTGTTAGTTCATTTGAAATTCTCGAAATCATTTTGAAATATTTTGCAAATTTTTTGAAGTCTTTCGAAATCTTTTGAAACCATTTTGAAATATTTTAAAATAATTTGACATTTTGGTTACTTTTTGTAAAATCTTTAAAATCATCATGAAATATTTTGTAAATCTTTGAAATTTGGTACATTTTTTAAAGGCTTTTGAAATCTATGTGAAATCTTTTGAAACCTCTCTTAAATCATTAAAATTATTTGAAATCTTTAGAATCTTTTTAAAACCTTTAAAATATATGTGCAATCTTTTGTAAATCTTTAAATTATTTTCTAAATTTCTTTGAAGTCTTTCGAAAACTTTAAAATATTTTGAAATCCTTTGAAATTTTCGTAAATTGTTTGAAGTCTTCAAATTTTGCAAATCATTGAAATCCTTGTGAAATCCTTAAAATCTTTTGAAACCTTTTGTAAAACTTTAAAATTATTTGAAATATTTGTGAAATATTTAATGTCTGTCTACAAAATTTGAATGGTTTGTCAAATTCTTTGAAATTTTTTGAAATCACTAAAATCTCATGTACACTTAAAAGCCGAGTGGTTAACCCTTTAATCTATCAATAAGTTTTTTTCTTCAAAACACTAAATTAAGAAAGGAAACTCACTTGACTGGAAAGTTGACAATCGTTGGATTCTTTTCTACATAGAAAGTATTCTTCGTAAATCTCTGAAAAAGGAAGATTATTATTTAAAAATGAGATTAATCAATTATCAAGTCTAAAATGGAATAATATAATCTACAACCTTAATGTACAAAATGAGATACGGAGGCAATTCCGTGATCTCGAATCTCTTCATAAAATTCTCCTTATAAGTTTTGTACTCCTTCTCTGATATTGCGTTGAATTTATTTAAGAGAGTGTACAAATTTACCTGTAAAAGAACATTATTTTCATTTTTATTTGGCATACTTAAACTAGCTTAAATTTAATAATAAGTCTGTTGGTCTCTCATTTTTTAAGTAGGTTTAGTTGCCTATAATTACTTGAGGAATTATATTCTCCGTAAATTGATCCTTAAAAAGTGGAGGAGGTGGCAAATCACAGGTAAGATACAAAAATGGACTTTCCGTAACTGTTTCGCGATACTCTAATGTGTTCATTAACTCGCTCCTTTGACTTTCTTCAAGTTCAAGAGGTGGAATTTTTCGAGTGTATATCCTCATGTGACCCAAGAAAGTTTTGTAAATTATGCTGGAACCCCTCTTTTTTGTGCCATTAAGGGCTAAATGCAACGCATTTAAAAACCATGATAAAAAGTCAACAGGATCACCTAAAAATAATAATTTTGTAATTGTGCATAATGACAAATGTTTATAAATATTACCCCATTGCCAATATTTTGTTTATTTACCTTGTTCTATAAACTGAAATCTCTTTTTACTCCACAAGACAACAGCCTGGAGCATTTCATGCGGACTAACGTGGGTTTTAAAGTTTCGCGGATTCCACAACTTTCTCATGAGTTCTCCAAACCGCTGAACTAGAAGATAGGACGAATCGCCAGGAGGCCTTCTAACTTTGTCGTAATTCGATTCTCTCAGGTAAAAGTCTCGTAGAGGTGTTACGTGCGACAAGGCCTGAAAGTACAATTTTACAATTTTTCTTAATACATTACAAAAAAAGTATTGTGTTTCTTGAAAGGTTCAGAGTTAAGTAGTTGGGATAAAAACGAATGATAAGAATAAGACATTTTTAAGATTTTTTGAAGCCTTCTATACCAGAACAAAAGTAATGGGAAAATTAAATTTTGTATTGTCAGTCGTGATTTCAAAATGTGAAAAATGAATATTAAATTTTACCTGAAGGATAACATTACAATAGTCGTTTGCTTTGATATTATTTAAGCCAACTATTCCTGGCGAATACATCGATCCATCAATGGCTCGAGAAAGTTTTGCATTCGTGTCCAACTGATTGATCTGGGCTCTGTCGAAAGTTGGATTGAGGACGTATTTAATATCGTCCAGTGACGAATCTGTTGAAAATATAATGACTTATTGCTTATAGTTAGAAGACCGTAAATATAAGAAAGGAATGAATTAAGTGAGATTTGGATGCAAAATTTTACAGCGGTTTTTCAATAGGAACAAATATGATTAAATATAATAAGCAAGATAGGTAATATAATAATGCAATAAGTATAAGTATCAATGTGAATATTTTTCACTTCTGGCCAAATTACTTTAAGCAAATGCAACTTACCGACTATTTCATAATTGTCTGGGAGACAGTAGAACTTGAGAGTATGCAAATTTAAAAAGACGTGATGACTTTCAGCTACACTGTGGGTGTATGCGTGAGTATTTGTGCCTCTGCCTTGGAAATATTTCCCGCAAACTAAACAAGCGTAGACATTGATTCTCGAAAGGGAAACGGAACAGAGTTTCTCAAAATCAAAATCGAGAAATTGGCGATTGATTGTATCTAAGTAGGGACATAATCTTGGAGCATCCGTACTCCTTGATCTCGTAGAATTATTTCCTATAAATCAATTATAGATTATATATGAGAATAGAAAAATCTGAAAGTCATGGAAAATAAATCTTTAGATATATTTTTGAATGTTGAGCAAATTATTAGAATAACAATTTATGCAAGCATTTTATATAATTAAACATTAGATTTGTGATAAATTTATACTAAATAAATATGTCTCAATGTGTTTTTCAAACTAAAAATTAAACATCAACTGTTTCTTATAACGTACATTTACGTTAAATTTGTAATCATTTATTAGAATATTAATGACAATAAAAATTACAAAATTTAATTATGAACGAAGGTTCAGTGATATTGAAAACCTTACTTATTTTAAATTGTATGATTTCTAAATTGATTACAAAAAAATTTTTCTGTGTAAATTTATATACAAAAATATTTTTTTTCATTATTATAACCTACTTACATTTTTATTCGAAAAAGAATAGATAACAAAAGACCAGACGGCACAATTACGATTTGGAGTTTTCTAAAAGCATCTCCGTTTTTTTAAAATAATTTATTAAATTAACAATTAATGAGTCAAATTTTTCTACAAATAATAGGAGATATAATCATTATGTTGTAATACAAAAGTTAATAACTAATTTGTTTTTAATTACAAATTTGTACACTAACCTTGTTACCACATTTACACCTTCGACGTTAAATTTGATGATTTATGAAATAATTTTTCTCAGATTTAGTAAAACTTACAAGATGCATCAATTTAATAATTTATAAATCAATAATAGTTATTTTTTACCTAACAAATGTGTATCGAAGTTTCGAACATTTCGAATGCCTTTTCTAGATTCCACTAATCACAGAAAAAATACACGGTCACGGCCTTCTTTTAAAATTAATAAGGAAAATTTTTTAAGTTTTAAAAAATAATTAATTTCAGCTATAAATTATAAATAAAAGGCTCTCGTCAATAATATAAATTAATAAGCTTTAAAATCTGTAAATACAAACTTAACCTCAAAATGATTCGGCATCTGAGAATCATTAGAGCAAAAATACATAAATTGGAGAGGAAAATGATAAATTTTGAATATTTACTTTCGTTTTCATCGTCTGAATCACTGGAGTGGTTAATCAGCTTTCTTTTTCGGACGTTTTCCATATTTTTAAACTAAAATTGTATAAAATTTGGAATATATCAAAATACGGTGCTAGAATCAACAACGACTTTGGATGTTCGTTCACACAGCCAATAAAAATAAAGTCATAACTCACGTGTATAAGCGGCAGATTCAAACAAAACTATAAATATAAATTTTTAATTATTTAGAAAATTTTGATGGTAGAATTTAAAAATAGACATAATTTGAATATTATGGGCGTGTAAATAGATAAAATATTTACAATACTGAAGTTTTTTCACTATGTTGATTTTATTTATCTGTAGAAAATTTTCTTTATAAACAAGTTATTGCTCGAAAATTTTAGGAAATACAAGAGAACGCATGAAACTACGTTTTTAAATTTGATTCCAATGAAAAATGCTCGAAATATTTTTTAACTAAAAAAGTCATTATTTCTTATAGTTTCAGAAATTCAGATCAGTAACTTTTTAATAAAAAAGAGGAAGCGTATATTTAATTAAAATTTCTCTATTAAGTGTAAAGTTAATATCGGAGATTTTGATTTTCACCATATTATGAAAATTTAAGATCACTAAATGTGAGTGTGTTTTCCCTTCAAAACAAAATTATATTACAAATTTTTTAATGTTTTATATCTCGTTACGAAAGGAAATAAATTAAAAAAGTATTAATATACCTCAAAACTTGACTTTTAAATCGTCGCGCCAAATGTTCTGCGCGTTCTACAAAACTCGATTTACCCGATTGACACTTTCGGGCCTTTGAACCCCCGCAGATCCTTTTAAAAAGTTGTCAAATAAATGTTTGCGTTATTAAAAGTGTCTCTCGTCCCTTAATAATATCGCATTTTCAAACAAAAGTATTATTCTTTTTTTTAATAGTCATTAAACGAGTTTTATAAACTCTCTTTGAGGTTAGGACGCTGAAAAAATGCTGCACATTCTATTGGTTCTATCGTCAGGAACGTCAGTGACGTAGGCCTTCTCTCACTGTTTCTTTATTTGTAGATCTCGCAGATTGCCGTAGATCCCAAGTTAGGCTAAAGCTGATATTTAGCGAATGCGGAATCTTTTAGCCTTTCAGCAAAGGCCCGCGGATAATGTTGACCCAGGAAGTGGTTCGCGTTAAAAGTTAAGTACAAATTCGCGAAGACCTGCAGGTCGGGATGCGTTTTATGATTCCGTCTATTCGCGTCTTCCGAAGGGAGCGAATAGCACAAATTGTCTGAAGTAACCGGGTGGTCTGATAGAAAAGAAAAACTTGTCATTTTTTCGAAACCGATCACGATGTCCATCGTCGTCGAAGAGTTCAACTACCTGTGTCGCCTGTGCGCGACCAAGACAGGAATCCTGATGGGATTGCCGATTTTCGATGCTAATGGCGAGGAGATGAGAAACATCGACAAGAAAATCGCCGCGTGCTTGTCCGTCCAGGTAAGAAGAAAAATAGATAAGGAATATAACAAAAAGAAAGAAGAAAAATGGAGTTTTACTCAGATTTAACACCTTTACTTGCATGTAGGAACGTATTTGGAGAAATAATGTCAACGACAGTTACTATTAATAGAAATTTGTTCTCTCGAGTTTGATTCTTCGGATTCTAATTTCATTGCTCTTTATGGTTGCAGTTTTAATCTTTTTTTGAGATTGTTTTCGAAATGTCATGCTCGTGATGTAACTAATTGTGAACATAAATATTAATTGTTTTGTGTCTCGTAAAGGATGAGACGTTCAGTCTCTTCAAGAAAATATATTGTTGCTGAATATGCAAATTTATGATGATAAATATATTTGAAGGTCGTTAGATTAGGTATACTTGAGAAGGTTTTGGAACTTAGTTGCAAATTCGTTTAATACTTTAATGAGATTGAAAAACTTTCCATAAATGGAAATATTTGTATTGAATACGAATATTACTGTAGTAAAAGAAATTTTGTATTGGCTGCAAGGGTTTCAGGATTCCTCTTTCGAAAATATTTATTCTGAATTATTTAATGTTCGGCACGTTTCTGAAACTAAAAATAAACTATTTACAGTTAAAGCTTTTCCCGAAAGTAATTTAAAATTAATTTAAAAATGGATAATTTTAGGCAATTAATACTTGGATAGGCTATTTCCATAATTTTTCCTAATTCCCTAAATAAATCCTATATAACTAGCAATAACTTTATTCTCTTTACCAACTTACAAAGTTATAAATTAAAAAAAAATGGTTAAAAATAATTTCAGGTATCGATGGATGACCAGCTTCCGAAGGTTGTCTGCGGAGAATGTGCCTTCAAACTAGATCAACTATTTGACTTTCGCGAGAAATGTCTCCACACCGAGGAAATGTTTATGGACATGTTGAAGGAAATCTCAAAGCCAGAAGCACACATGGACCACCATCTCCACATGGAGACGATACAAAATGGGATGGAGAGTATTCAGTCAAACATAGAAGAAATGCAAAACCATGCAAATGGGAATCCGCACAACTCTGGGGAAACAATGCACACGATGCAGGTAATGGACGACATGGATTTAGCTGGAGACGAACAAGTCGTAGCCCAGGAAGAAATTGGTCACCAGGACGGTAACCTCGAAGTTTCTGATATCCATTGTTTAGATGGGGCGACCGTTAGAATGGTTGACGAACATATCAGAGAAGTAAGTGTAATATTGTCCATTATAATTTATAGGGATTTACTATTATATTTGAGATTAGTGGAGGGGTCAGTAGCTCGGATTTTTGGTCTACCGGGGTGGCCGTTGGCTCGGAAAACCGGGAAATTAACTTGAATTTTTCGAGACCGGGGAATGACAGTGACTCTATTTTTTACTGGGAACCTTACAAATATTTAGAACAAAAATCTGTCCAAATTTGATTTCAAACGTTTCTTTTTATATAATTACGTGAAATGTTTTCTTTGTCAATTATGACATTCAGTTTATAATGCGTAATTCGAAATTCTTCTACTTTAAACATTTTATTTTTAATTTAAAGAATTTACAAATGCAGATTGAAATTTTTTGATAAGAAACATTTTTATTTTATCAAATGTGAATATAAATCAATTATATGTAAAATTAATCTGTACTTTAAACATTAAAAGGGAGAAATAATTTAGTTGACAAAATAATTTGAAATCTGTTCACATTTCATAATTTCCAGATATTAATGTTAAAAATTAAACTGTTTCAATTTGAAATTCTTAGTCATTAAAAAAATGCAAACGTCCGATTGAAATTTTATAAACTATTTTTAACTTAAAAATAACTTTCTGAAAATTTATTTGTAATTAAAGACTCATTAAATTAAAAATATTCTTTCAGTCTACAATATTAAATTTTTAATCCATTAAATTTCAAATGTTTTCATTAATAAAAAGAATAATCATTTAATATTTAGCTATAGCTGACTGTTTATTTAAGATGAATGAATTGAAACCAAATATTAATTTTCAAGGGAAATTGTTGAATTTTTTGTTTAAATAACAATTGAAAACTTATTATATGTTGACAAAATTTGAGTATTTTTAAGAGGTATTTAGAAGTTTTAAAAAGATTAAAAATTAATTTAAAACTTGAAATTATTCCAAATAATTTAAATGAAATATTTACCGACAAAATTCGGCTATTTGTACTGAAATTTAGGTGCACTTAGTCACAGACTACTTTAAAACATAATGTAGATTTTTGCAGTTTGAAAAAAAGATTAGAAAATTTTTGTAAAATTGTGAAAGGCTTAAAAAAATAACAGAATTTTCTTATAATTCCTAGGAACATTCAAAATAATTTTTGATTTTTGAAAATTATTTTAAAAGAATATTCAAAAAGATTAAAAAATATTTCCAAAATTGTTAAAAAAGAATCTAAAAGTTTTTATGAAGAATTTTAAATATTGCATGATTTTCTATAAAATGCAGGAAAAATTCGATTAATTTCAAAAGATATTCAGAAGTTTTAACAAAATTTCAAAACTAATTTTATATTTTGACAAATTTAAAACAACTTCTAGATATCTCATGATTTCAAAATAAATAAAGTTTTGAAGCTTTCCCAGGGTGTTTAAACTATTTAAAATTAAAATAATTTAACTTATAATTTATGAATTATTCAGTTAAAAGATTAAAAAATTTTTTTTAACGTTTCTAGCTTAAAATTGTTTAAAATAATATAATTTTGAAAATTTTACAGTTCATTAATTCTTTAATTTGGATCATTGAAAATGATAACGTGGATTTATATTTTTAGAATTAAATCTGAATCTTTGAACTCATTCATTTTTAAAAGTTAAAAATTCTAAATTTTTCAGTTTGTCTGGATTTCATTTAAAAAGGTTCAATTGTATTTTTACTTGTAAATTATTGAGCAGTTGTATACAACATTTTTTAATCCAAAAAACTTATAAAATTCAATTTCAAAAGTTTAAAATTCAAGTCTTCTATTTTCAGTGTTTTAATTTGTATTTGATTTCTTATTACTTCAAACGGGAAAATGTTCAGCTTTAGAGTTCGAATTCTTTAATTTTATTTACCGTGAAAAATGTTTGCAAATGGGGAAATAACCAAGATTTTTTTCTTGGATTAAAACTGCCACCCATTCTACACTAGATTACAAGATTGAATGATCGCAAAAAATTGCATGAAATTCTATAAATATTGCATGGACTATAAGAAATTCATGACAAAAAAACCATTATACAGAAAAGAGTTATAGGATTATCAGCATTGAAATAAATAATAGGAAAATATTTTTAAAAATTAATATCAAAAGTAGAGAAACTACAATGGAACGATTTATTTTAGACAATTCATCATCTCATGAAAGTACATAAAAATATCTATGTCACACAAATATTCTTAACATAGCAAAAATTGGTGCATTCCTTTGATATCTTTCAAATCTCTTTAACTTTAATTTAAATCCATATAAAGACATTTCGGCAGATAAATAAATCCCTTGATACCTTTGGAATTATTTTTAAATCCATTAAAATCTTTAAAATCTGTTGAAATCCTTTAAAAGTAAAATCCCCAAAAATCTTTCAAATAATTGAAGGCCCTATAAATCTTAATATTCTTTCCTTGAATTGTTGAAATTCGTAAAGATCCCTTAAAATAAAATTTAACATATTCCGTTAAGTATAAATTATTTGCAATCACTTGAATATAAATAGAATTAACGTATTCATGAAAGTTTTCTGGAAAAGCTTTCAAATGCAAACTTTTAATTCTCTTGAAATCCTTCGGTAAAAAAAACGTTGTAATAAAAAAAAGCTTAAACCCCTGGAAGTACCTCATAATTTGTTTAAATCAATGGGAATTCCTTAAAACCACCTGATACATATGTTTGGAAATCTTTAAAATTCCATGAAATTTTAATGAAGTCTAACAAAATTGATTAAATTATATGAAAATTCTCTGGAAATAAATTAAACTTATCCATTAAAGTTATCTGAAAAAAGTAGTCGGAACCCCTATGAATCTTTGAAATCTTTTAATCTTGTTGAATTCCATGAGATACCTTAAAATCCCTCGAAATATTTGAAATCGCTAGGAATCTCTTTAAATTTACTTATTTTTCCGAGCTTGCAAGAAATGTCTTGAAATCTTTGGAAATGCTATAAAATTCTTTGAAATCCCTTGAAATATCTTGAAACCCTTTGGAATTATTTAAAAACCCCGAAAATGTTTGGAAATCTTATTAAATATTTTTAAATCTCTCGAAAATCTATGCAATTTTTTTAATTAGTTGAAATATTTGGAAGATTGTTAAAATCCTTGCAATCCGTGGAAGTCCCTCGAAATTTGTTGATATCCTTTGAAATCCCTCGAAGCCTCCTGATATGTTTGGAAATCTGTAAAATTCCATGGAAATTCTCTGGAATTTCTTAAAATTCCTTATAAGTGGTCGAAATCGTACATTAAATATATAAATACTTCGTTTGTACTTTCTCTATTTTCTGCATAAACCCTTTCAATATTTTAATATTCTTTATTTCCAAACTGATTTTCTTATAATTACAAAAGTTTACAAAAGATTATCAAAGCTTGCGTAGGATTGCAAACGATTGTATGGAATAGGGTTGTTTCCAAAGTCAGATATTATTTTTCTAATAAATGGATCTTATAGTATATAAAATTCTAATGATAAAAATGCCCACAAAATATTTTTTACATATTGTTTACTATTTTTAATTTAATGTTGAAATATAAATTTTTTATCACGATGTCGATTGGAGGGTCCCTTTGACGTGAAAGGGGTCGGATTTTCCACCATTTACAGCTCACTTGTCAGTGATGGAGGGTTTCGTAAAACCAATAGAGAAAATCTACCGAAAATAGATATATTTATGGTGTGTACAAGGAATTCAGTAAAAAAGTACCTAAGTGTACTCATGTTTACTGAACAATTCGTAAATATGTAAGAGTTTAAAATGTGTTAATAATTGCACTTACTGTTTTCCTTCAACAAAATACTGACTCTTAAACAAAATATTACAAAATGATAAGTTTTTTTTGGTACATAATTCTTAAAAAATAAAGCTATCAAATAAAAATAGTCTGACTTGACAGCAGACCGTGGCCTAACTTCTTTACCATGAGTTTCGGATCTTCTTGATAGATAATTATTAGAACCTCTGAGTCACGTGACACCCACGTGACATCATTTTGAATAAGAGTTTTACCGCCTTCAATTTGTAATAATTTTTTTCTGTAGAGCGACACAATAAAAAAAATTATAACGCACCTTCGATTCAGATTAAAATTATGTATCAAAAAATTATTTTATCTAAAATCGCGAAACAACCCTATTGCATAAGATTACACAAGATTGGGAGCGTTCACTTATGATGTCACGCACCGACGAGAAGGGGGGGGGGTTCTTGTCAAGCGTGACAAATCATGACATATGGGGGGACGAGTCATTCTGCGCGTGATGTCACGGAGGGGTTTCTTGTTTTTAATTAACAACCTTAACAGTATTAAGTCCATATATATCCTAGCTGTTTGATATGTTCTCCAATAAAAATAAAAAAGTGTTAATAATCAGGTTTATATTTTTCATTATGTTTATGTAACGTTTGATTCTTATATTTGAGAAGATTCTGAAAAGCATTTTATAATTATTTTAAAAAATGTGAAGGGGGGGTCGAAAGAACGTGACGTAATATTATAGGGGGTGGGGTCTTGTTAATTTGTGACTGAGCGTGACAAGGGGTACGGGGAGGAGATAAAAAGATTGAAATAAAGCGTGAAATCATATGTGAACGCTCCCATTGCAGAGAGAAGGTACACCAGATTGAAGGAGTAATTCACCTCTCGAGATCAGTCAATGCATTTTGATTAAAAAAATAAAAAAGTCTAATTAGATGCGAATATAAATATTCTTTCACAGGTGTCCAACCATCAGATCACTATGCATTTAGAGGGAGACATGACTGTTGTAGGGAGTTTGACTGTCGATGGTCACTTGGATCCACTTGAAATTAATTACGTTACGGCCGTCAATCCCGAGACGAGTCGAGAGCAAATTGTACACTACTGCGAAAGTGTGAAGTACGAGTCTGTGACTGTAAAAGACGAATTTCAAAGGCTGCATGAGAGACTGAGTGTTGAACCTGCGTCTTCTCACGTTATTGAAAATAACGTAAGTTATTATTCTGGATAGAGATACCACCTTTTAGAGTTGTATTCCTAGATATTACATTTTAGAGTTGCACCTACATATACAACCTTCTTGAATTACATCTCAGGACTTCTCTTCTCATTGAGTCTTTTAATTCTATAATGTATAACTAATTTATGAATAATATTTTTTTATAATTTTAATACAGGCTTACATTTTCAGATGACTGCAAATAGTTATTCCCCATTTCATGAGGTGAAAGAATCCTTCACCACTGAACCTGAATCAGTGAATTCATCCCACGCAGATGCACTTCCTTCAACCAGTCATGTAAATTCCGAGAGTTGCATGATGGTAGAGTATTCGAAAAGGACGAAAAAGACTCTTCTCGAATCGATTTTAGAAAATCCAACCATCAACAACGGAATGTCCTGGTTCATTTGTCCATTTTGTAACGAAGCCACTTCGGAGCCAAACGACTTGATGTCACACTACGAACAGCACTTTTGCAATTGTGCCTGTGGTCTTTATTTTACGAGTATGGAGGCACTAGGGCTCCACAAGCAAGACTGCGACAAATGCAAAAACAGTGGAAAGGAGAAAAAGGCTGTGCAAATGAAGGCTGATACCTCTGGGAAACCCATAGAGAATCAGGAGGATCAAAAGAAACAACCGGCTGTCCGACAAAAGTGGACCCCAAAAATATGCTCACAGTGCGGAAAGCAATACCGGACTAATTACAAATTGCAGGAGCATATGCGGAAGCATACTGGAGAAAAACCCTTTCAGTGTTCGATGTGCGAGAAGGCCTTTAGGAGCAAAATTGGACTTGCACAACATTTTGCAATGCATACGGGACAATTCGATTATAATTGTTCGACTTGTGGAAAAGGATTTCAGTGCAAAAGTTATCTCATCGTGCATCAAAGGGTAAGAGAATTAAATAACTATTTCTAGCCTCGAACTGTTGACACTTCTAACACTTTTTTTTAGCGATACCTTTATTTTGAAAAAATGCCGCTATTTCTTGACATTCCCTTTAGAAATATTTGCTAACTTCTTCACTAATTGGCTAAAATAACATGCTTAACATCTCAAGTACAGAAACATATAATATTCTGAAAGGAACATTAATTTAAATTACTTTAGAAACATCTATTTTCTATTTCATAAATTTCGAATTTACCACATTTTTGACTTTTAAAAGAAAAATCTTTCAAAGTTGTACCATCTCAATTTGTAGCACTCATTGATTGAACATGAAAAAGTGAACAAATTAATACTTAAATTGTACTGTTTCAAAGTATAATCACCAAATCTAAGCATTAATTGTTATATTTTTTATGGAATGTCATTAAGAAATCAATTACTCGTACAATTGAAATAGTCTAAAAATCAGCAATTTAGTTTAATCACATTCAGGAGTATAAAAATAAGATTAAAAAAATAATAACTTGTGCTAAATAAAAGCATTCATCTTTTATTCTGCTTTTTTTAACATAAAAAATTTCAAAATGTTCTGTTTTGAAAATATGTAGTTCAAATTAGAAATTCTTCTCAACTAATAAGAATTTAAATAGTTAAGATTCTACGTTAGAAATTAATAAAATAAAAAATTTTTTTAAATAAATGCAAGATGATGGGTTTAGAATTTTAGAAGGACTACAGTAAACTTCTTCCTATCTGCGTGACCTTGAAACATACACGGTCCAGAATTTCAAATCAATAAATACTATCAATAATGATACAGATAAATACACCCGACTCTCAGTTTAGTAATCCGCGGTTAGAAATTTCTAGAACTGGCGGCCCATGCAGTTTCTCAGCTCTTTTTTCCCGCAATAATCATAGGAAAAAGTTACAGAATGAAACGTAATTTTCAGCAATATTTTTTACAGTGTACCGTCATTTTTTAACTTTTCGAAATACATGCTTTCAAACGTTTTCTGTTTTCTTACAGTGGCAACTAAAAACAACCATATTTCGCTCGCTAGTTTGAGCACGCCTAGGGCGCGCAACTGTTGTTTCTCGCGCTTCGCGCACGATAATATATTTATCTCGTGATCCGCGCTCGATAATATATTTATCTCGTGATCCGCGCTCGGTCTTTGCATTAACCTCCAAATTTGTGCACAGACCACAATGCGCAATTTTCTACATTCTATGTTAAAAACTATTATATGAAATGTCTATTACCATTTTTTTGTACCTTGGTCTGGCACTGCTTATTCTGATATTGCAAAATAATAATCACATTTTATTTTTTCTGATCGTAATAGGGCCCTGCTGTGGTTGTTTAATCATTTTCCCTTTTCTTAAGTGAAGCTGAACACTTTTTTTTTAATTTGTCATTAAAGAAGGTTCTCAAAGTACCTAC
Organism: Belonocnema kinseyi; assembly: GCF_010883055.1. Lineage (NCBI taxonomy): Eukaryota > Metazoa > Arthropoda > Insecta > Hymenoptera > Cynipidae > Belonocnema > Belonocnema kinseyi. The sequence continues at coordinate 80,627,834 of NC_046666.1, read as the reverse complement.
GGCCTTGACGATTACATTCTCATTGTCATAATCGCGTTTCGCGCTTAACAGATAGGTTATACAGACTCTAATTTTTTTAAATTTGGGCTAATCAAAAAATTCGACTAGAATAGTTTTGAAATATATTTGGTATCTAGTGAAAATTTTGAATGAAATATTTGGATCTAAAATACCTAAAATATAATACTTGGATCTAGAAATATTTATATATAAAAAAAACTAAATTTTTCTATTTTTTGAAAATTAAAAAAATTTTGAAAAGTATATAACTTTTATAATTTTCATTAAAATTAAAAATTTTATTTGGATAATTTGCAAGTCTTTTACCTATCTATAAGAAACTTTGACAACAAATTTTATAATATTAAGAAAAAAAATTTGAAAATTTTGAAAATGCGCCCATTTTTTAAATTTTGGTTCGAAATATCTGATTAACGAACTTAGCTTTCAATTTGGGTAACTTCAGAAGTGTATCAAGTGCGGACTCAATTGGATAAATCCTTCAAAAGTTAGCGTGGCTACAAAATTCAGGTAACCATACATACATACAGACACCGATAAAATTTTATGATTTTCGGATTCTGCGAGGGCCGAAATGTAAAGATCCGTTAAAAACCAGAGATCCAAAATTTAGACAATTACATTACATTCTCAGAAATGAGAATGTAAAATCAACTGTTTTGCATTTGATTGAAAATTCATCTCTTTCGGTTGAAAATGAATCTTGATGCTTAGCAATTAATCTTTTTGGTTGGAAAATCATTTTTCGGTTGGAAACTTAACTCATTTTTTAAAATTGTGTTTTTCTTTTCTTAAAAATTAATCTTTTTAATTAAAAATTCAACTAATTTTTTAAAAAATTACTTTTTTTCTTTAGAAAATTCTTCTTGTTTGCAACAAAAATTAAGGTTAAAAATTAATTTCTTTGATTAAAAATGTAATTACTTTGTTAAAAATATTTGTTTCTCGTTACAAATTAATTTGTTGTTGTTGCGAAAACTCGACTTCTTAGTAGTAATTTTAAGTGTTAAAATTTAATTATTTTATTGAACATTTCTTTCTTTGTCATTAAAAATTAATTTTTAAACTTAAAAATCAAATATTTCATTAAAAATTCGTGTTTTTTTTTAAATTCGACTAATTTTTATTCAATATTAAAGTATTTTCAGGTTGGGATATCAACTATTCAATTTTTCGTCTTTTTTTTTTAATTTAACTGTTTTTTTGTTGAACATTAAAATATTTTCAGATTGGAATATGAACTATTCAATTTTTCATTGAAAAATTGATTTTTTCTTTGAAAATTTATTTTTTAGTTAAAAATTTTTACAATTTTGTTTGTAAAGTTCAGAACTACGTAAGAAAAAGTGACCAGTAATTTTATTTTTTCTACTATTTGGTATAAAAAATATAATATGTAGTCAAAACGCGTACTATGAATTTTTTCAGTTGACAATAATGTTATGTTTGTAAAATTGAGAACTACGCAAGAAAAAGTGACCAGTAATTAAAATATTAAATTTTTTTCTCTTAAAACTAAATGACTTACTCTTTTGCTTTATTTTACTAAAGATCTTCAAATTTTTATTAATAATTTATATAAAAAAGCTGTTTTTTATTTGTCAAATTAAAATTTTCGCAGTACTCGGACCCGAACAGCGCCAACTGTGGTGATTGGTAAACACTCCATTAGGCATTTTCACTTTATCGCCTTCTATAACATCACTTCATTGAGTGCTGGGGGGAAAACAATGGCACCAAATGCATGGGACAAAACTTCATTGTTGTAGGGTGGCCATAATTGATTTTCTAAAAGGAGGACAATATTTGAAAAATGAGGACAAAGTAGGACAAAAATTTATTTAAAAAAATAGGACAAAGTGGGACATCAAAGTTGGAAAATCGGAAAAATTAGGGCATAGTAGAATACAAAGGATTAAATAGAAAAAAATATTGTTCAAACTAATCTTTCAAATTAACTGTCTTTTAAATTTTATTAATGCTTAAAATCGTATATTTTTACAGTCGACCTACTTACCTTGCCGCTATTTACCTTGTCGCTTCCCCTAACTCTTGGTCGAGCTCTTTCACCACCACGACCCCGACGGCTCGGCATCCAAAAATTGTTCCGCTCGCTATTTACGTTGCCGTCAATAGTTTGAGTCTTTCAAGGCAGTTAAGTGCAAAAAGTCATTATATGCGTCTTTAATGAGGCTTTTAAAAGAATTTCAAAATCGTATAATATTTTTCACTCTGTATTTTACTACTAAAATCCTACATAATGACTTATTTAAATGATTCTAAATTTTGACTCTAAACATTCAATACGATTTTGACTTTAAAATACAGAATCATATGAAAAACTATTAAAGTACATATATCTAGTGAAAAATAATTTCTTTGAAAACATTTTTATTTGTAAAAATCTAATTCTTGCACTTTGCGTGATCGATTTGTCTGCTCTCGTAATTGTTACGTTATTAAAATCAAATTAATTAAGATGATGTACACAAAATCATATAGCACATTAGTTTATGAACAATTTTTAATACATAGAAAAATAGTAACAAAAATGTTGGTGGAAAATTGACATACTCAAACATCGTAAAGGACTGCAAAAGTTTCGGAAACACAATTGAAATCGTTGTTTTCTCCTGTAGCTGTTTGTGGACAACAAGATGCATCTTCGTTGCAATATTCTAAAGATGCATGTATTTCATTTGCTTGTCTAAGAATTTCTGTGTTTGTAGCCCCTATAAAGTACCCGCTAAGACCCCATTGGGTCCCCATTCGGTTCCTTTTTAAACAATTCGAAAAAACAGCAAAATCAACTTTTAAATTGTTGAAATTCGGATTCTACGTTAAAATTCCCCATAGAAGGTCACGGAATAATCGCAATAGTTTTTTTACAGCGGTAAAAACTTAAAAAACAAATGACGCATAGCGCCTGTTGACTGCTACACTTCACACGCATCGCTTGTAAGTAGCAGTCCACAGGCGTTACACGTGTTAACTTTTAATCGTTGCCAAAAAAAAACTATTGCGATTATTCCGTAACCTTCTATAGGGAATTTTAACGTAGAATCCGAATGATTTTGCTGTTTTTTTTCGAGTTTTGAGTACTGCATATACTAGTTAATACTTACCTAGTTTTCAATTTATTCCACGAGAAAACGATGTTCTCACAATTGAACCGCTGGCGACCAAAAGAGGACACGGCCGGATTCAGCCGGAGAAGTATTGTCCTGAGTTTCAATTTTAAAAATCTTTCTAATTTCAATTTTAAAGACTGATACTTGTAGAGAATTTCAAGGCGCATCTTTCTTTCCTCTTGCAAAAATTTGTAGGTTTTGTAGTTTTTGAGATAATTGGTAAAAAGAGAATTTTTTTAAAACGAAAAATTCCCATTTTTTTCACTTCAACTCGCGCTAATTTAGCCAATTTTCATCATTTCCCGATTTCCCCAATACAAAGTACGTGTTTAAGTCTTCTGAAACTATCTAAGTAAGAAAAACGAGAATATTGTAATAAACAAAAAAGTTATTAATTTTTTTTTGAGGCAATGCAAAAATCATGAATTATAACCTTTAAGCGCCTCGTTTAGCGAACGATTTTTAAGCTACGGAAAGCTTTCAGTGAAAAAGTTGTCCATTAAGGTTCAAAGAAGTTTTCTGGAAAGTTTTAGATCAATTGGATTAATAGTTCAAAAATTATGAATGTTTTAAAATCCAAGCGGTAATCTTGACTCTGCCCAAAAACGTGCCTGGCCGGCTACGTACGCGCTGCAGTGAACGACGTGAAGGTCAAGTCAATCTTACCAAAACAAATGCACAACAGTAACTCCAGATATTATCATTAAAATAATTTATTTATTAAACGTTTAACATATAATATTATGCATACTATTGAACAAGAATAAATTAATTAAACAATATTTTATTAGAAACTACTTTTAGTCATTTTCGTCACTCTCTTCAGTTTCTTCGGCATCTGGATTTTGAGTTTGTACTTTTAAAAAATATGATTCGAAAAATTCTTTTCCTTTAGCGCTTAAATACTGGAAGAGATTTTTTACATCCTTTATTTTGGCAGCTTTTAATCCAATTCGGGGCGGAGGATTTTTCGAAAGATTTTCTAAACTAAGCGTAGGTTTAAAGAAAAAAGTGGTTGGATTTTGCAACTCATAGCTGTCAAAAACATCCACTTTTCCATCAGGAAAAACATGCAAAACGAACGCTTTGCTGATTTGGAAATTTTTTGGCTTTCGCATTTTGCTTTGAAACATTTTTCAAAATCCTGCAGAAGATCTTCACACATCTCGACCATTGTGAATGAAGGTGAACGAGCATTGCGAATCATTTCTGCATATTCAGCTTCAGTTTCAATTCGTTCTAATTTTTTCAGCTTTTGCGAATGTGTGCCAAAATTCCTATCGTACTGGCAATAGGAATGGCCTCGAACTGGAAACACATATTTAATCTCGCTTTGCAAATAAATGGACAATAAAACCAAAAAATGAAACACTGTGTAGTTTTTATTTTGTCCCGGACATGAGTCTGAAAATAATGTTGTAGTAATGGAGTAGTGTGTGGAAGGGATAGAGATTTTTCAGATTGATCCAGAATTCTCGTGCTATTTAAGTAAATAACACGTTCGTTCCGCAACACTGCTCCGACCCAGGTTGCTGATCAATCTCTCTAGCAATCACCTCAAGCGAAGAACCTCACGAAGTCGTTATGTAAGGTTCCCCACTTGGGTCCATTAATAGCCAAGGTCTTTGTTTCAGGCGTCATTCACTCTACTGACACTATTTTTATTAACTATTTGCGTCTTTAGCAAATTCTGTTAATACCGCGTATTTGATAAAACTGCAAACAGAGTTAGCACCCTTCTTTACAATTCCCTCAAGAATAGGGAACATGTAAGTCTGGTTCGTAGTATGTACATGTACGTTAAATAGAAAAAGCCATGCTAAACGTAGGTAAAACTGCGTGGACAGGGTATTTTTGGTAGTGGCAAATTCTGTGCAAAATCAAATTCACAGCATAGACTATTATTTTCAGAGAGTATTTGCTTTTTTAACTTCAAATACATTTCAGCATTGTTTTTGTGATTAATTACTTCTTCGTTTACCTCTCCATTTGTCTCGTTTTTGTAGCAAGTATTGCACACGTCAGTTCTGGGTCATTTAAAACTGAAGCCAACATTTCGGTTAAAATACTTGAAATAAACGGTTTGACTTATTGTCAGATAGCCCCCGTTTTTTCTTTATAATATTTCCCGAATAATTTGTAAAGTTCTACAAGATTTAATGAAGGATTATCAAAATATTTTAGTTTGGTAGAATTTCGTTTGTAATGTGAACTGTGATGTGGAATTGATTCGCAATGCTCTTCAATCATTTTTTTTTTAATTTTCTGTTAATTTAAGACAACTTTCGCGTACTCCACCTGCCAAATTTGTTAAAGGCTGCTTATTTAAAATCTTTTTTTGAACATTTTCAACTCTTCTTTTGCCCAAACATAGAAAAGCACAAAAAAATTTCTTACAAATCCGAACATTTTCTTCGTCCGTAGGAAATAAATATATCCAATGAATTAACAGTCCTAGTTTTTCACCTGCATTCGTTTGGATAGGATCCTTGCATTTTAACAATCCTCTGAGAAACACATTTTGTTCATTATAGTTCCCGAGATTCCAAAAATTTGTATGTACTTTTTCTTGTTGCACATTTGAAAATGTTCAGTAAAAGAATTATTTAAAAAATCAAGAATAAAAAGAGTCATAAAATATTAAATTTATGATTAAAATTTATTTAAAAATTTTATTGACGGTTTCCAATAATACCTGATTTCTGAAACACTTTTTCTTATTTTTAATCCACGAATCTTCATTTCTAGTTCTTTTTCTACCTTGTTTCATTTTAATATCTTTTTCTTTTTAATTAATATTCTCAAAAATATCTCAAAAATCTCAATAATCTCAAAAAAATGTTTTTCCAACTATTATAAGAAACAATCACTTCGCTGATTCTATGCTTTATTTGTAGAATTTCATAGAAGATGACAAAAAAAGTTACTGTTGTGCATTTGTTTTGGTAAGATTGACTTGACCTTCACGTCGTTCGCTGCAGCGCGTACGTAGCCGGCCAGGCACGTTTTTGGGCAAAGTCAAGATTACCGCTTGGATTTTAAGACATTCATAATTTTTGAACTACTAATCCAATTGATCTAAAACTTTCCAGAAAACTTCTTTGAACATTAATGGACAACTTTTCCACTGAAAGCTTTCCGTAGCTTAAAAATCGTTCGCTAAACGAGGCGCTTAAAGGTTATAATTCATGATTTTTGCATTGCCTCAAAAAAAAATTAATAACTTTTTTGTTTATTACAATATTCTCGTTTTTCTTTCTTAGATAGTTTCAGAAGACTTAAACACGTACTTTGTATTGGGGAAATCGGGAAATGATGAGAATTGGCTAAATTAGCGCGAGTTGAAGTAAAAAAAAATGGGAATTTTTAGTTTTCAAAAAATTCTCTTTTTACCAATTATCTCAAAAACTACAAAACCTAAAACTTTTTGCAAAAGGAAAGAAAGATGCGCCTTGAAATTCTCTACAAGTATCAGTCTTTAAAATTGAAATTAGAAAGATTTTTAAAATTGACACTCAGGACAATACTTCTCAGGCTGAATCCGGCCTTGTCCCCTTTTGGTCGCCAGCGGTTCAATTTATACTGTTTGTAAACACTGATCCGCGTGCGTCAACGTACGTAGCGAGCGAAACAATTCGCATCAAGCAACACGCATCAAGGTCATAGTCGAGAGTGGGGGAACATTGTTTCCAGGAAAATTACTCCCCTACGGTCCCATCCGCGGCAAGTTAAATAGCGCCGACAGTATTTTGAAACCCTGATGCATTCTAACCAATATCACATTTAAAAAAAAAGGTCTAAAAGTTGATTGAAAAGTAAAAATTTATGATTTGAAAAATCCCTACAAAAACCCGGACAAAGTAAAAAACTCTGTAGGACAATTCACACAAGCTCTAAAATGAAGACATGTCCGGGGAAGTCCGGACGGATAGTTACCCTACATTTTTGTAATATCTTCGTGATAAATAATACTTTTGATCATTTCATTAAATAGTTCTTAAAAAATCAAAACTATTTTTCAAATACACCTATAGAGAAAAAATTAGTCTGTACAAGGGTATTAGCAAATTAGGGCAAAAATGGACCGAATTCCATGCTTTTGGTCCATTTTATCCCCCTCGGCACTCAAACAGGTGAAGTTAGCTGGTGGCTGAAGTGAAAATATCTTATTGTAAACGGTTCAGATGGTCCCCGATTAGCGCAGTTGAAAATGTCGCGGTCTGTTAGCAGCGCTGCACGCACGTCAATGTTTTTATCCTGTTTTTGTTGACGTTCAACACTATGCCAACGAGAAATAAGTATAATAGAATCAAAAAACGACTACAATATTTCGCGGAATATTGATTTTTTAGCATGACATACCGCGACGAGATCCTAGGCTAGGTGGCAGTACCAGTCGCCAGCAAGGTTAGTATTGTACTGCAATTGCACTCGTCTTTTTACAGAAAATAGTCTAAACTAGAGATCCTCAAGGGAGAGTTGAGACACGGGGTACTCCAAATCTGATTGACGCCGTTGTACCGGAACTAGTTAAACTTTTATGAGTTTTGATTGTCATGTGTTGGCGCTATTTTCAAATCACAATTTTATTTTCAAGAGTATTTAACACATAATAGAGACAACACTAAAAAAAGAACACCATACATAGGGCAAAATAATATTGACTTTGAAACACATGCTTCAAAATTTTCATAAACAAAAGAATTAATAAAAAATAAAACTTTCCAAACTTTTAACTAGTTTAAACGTACAGGGAGGTCATAAATATACGAATAGTAATATTTCGCAAGTGTAGAATGTTTTATTTCAGTCATGTTCCATTCTTTTGTTGATTGACGACCTTTTAGTGTCACGAAAGAATATCAAAAATTTCAAGTTATTGTATCAGATCGTGTACTTTCATCTCAAAATTCGGACAGTTTATTGTATTTCGTGTCACTGTAAGGCCGTGAATCGACAAAAGAATAGAACATGACTAAGAAAATACATTCTACACTTGAGAAATATTACTATTTTTACATTTTTTACTTGCTTTTACGTTTAGAATATTTTCTCGGAAAAGTTGTCTGTATTCCCATAACGTCATGCTAAAATACTCAATTCAAACTGCGTCATCCATGCCTGCAGGCCCTTCCCGTGTCAATGTTTTTGAATAAAAATGTACCTTTTTAAAGCTACCGTAGGTACTTATTTCAGTTATGATTATATTTATTTCATAAATGAATATTTAGTGTCATCGAAAATAACTAACTCAAATAAACATTGATCATGCCAAACAGGAAACTAGACGAAATAGTGCTGCGCTGAGTCTATCTCCTGCAAATTAGGATAAAGATTAATTACGATTTACAGTATTTGTCATAAAAATGTATTGTTCGATCACTTCCTATGGTTTCGATTGTGTGCATAGCGCCGCGCAATGGCATTGGTAAACGCATTAAATAAACGGCCAATAATAAATAAACTAGAGAAGGCTCAACGAACAATAACATATTATGTTAATTCAATTGTAGTAAGACCAAGAAAAAAATCTTATTTGACATTCTGTTACCGGGAAATTTTTTTTGTTCAAAAGCCATGTGAAAAAACGAAAGTGTGCGAAAAAAAGCAAAAAATCAGTGCATTTCATGAAAAATTAGTACATCGGCGCCAAGGGTAAATGTCAGCATATTTCCTGACAAATCAGTGCGTCTGGTATCCCTATTTTTAAAGTAATTTTAGTTGGGCATATATTATATTGGTATGATAATTGAGCCCCTGGATGCAATAACTCGCTGAGCGCTCGAAAACGCGTAAAAGTATTGTCTGCGCGGTGACATTACGAGTCAAAATCAAAAGTCCGAATTTGGAAAAATGAAAAATACTGCTCGATAGCTTTTTAAAAATGAATGCATGTACCCGTTTAAACTTTTTTCGTAAACATTATAGTTTCCGTTAAAAAAAATAAAAACTGATGATTTTTGAATCGAAAAATCCATGTTTTTCAAAACTTAAATCGCCGCTGAACAGCCATTTTTCAACTTATCAAAATTTGGTTTTGAAAAACATGGATTTTTCGATCCAAAAATCATCAGTTTTTATTTTTTTTAACGGAAACTATAAAGTTTACGAAAAAAGTTTAAACGGATACATGCATTCATTTTTAAAAAGCTATCGAGCAGTATTTTTCATTTTTCCAAATTCGGACTTTTGATTTTGACTCGTAATGTCACCGCGCAGACAAAACTTTTACGCGTTTTCGAGCGCTCAGCGAGTTATTGCATCCAGGGGCTCAATTTTAAACATCGAAAATATTATGCATATAACAGTATAATAGTATATCTTTGATATAATAACTTCTGAAGAAAAGGAGGGCGGCTGGCAAAAAATGCAAGACGTATGCAATAAACAGTTACTGTCGATGACGCTAAATATTTATTCACAGAATCTAAATATTAATCACAATTTAAATATATAACCAAATGGGACAGTAAATGGTAGGCAGTCACAAACATATAACGATCATCACCAATTAGGGGTTTCCTGTGTTGAGGCCAATGTAGCGTTGCGGTATGGATTGAGAAGGTACTTTTTCATTCAAAAATTTGACACGTTAATTTATTTTTTTAATTGGCCGGCCACTGATGCGACCGTGACCATACAGCTCGTACAGGGACTATAGTGGGAGCTGGCGGAACTGCGCAATTAAAAATGAGCGTGTACAGGGGACTTGAAATGGTGACCATTGAAATAGGCGATCTATGAAATAGGAGGAGGTTTACTGTATTTTAGACATGGATCAATTCTTTCATTGAAGAATAATAAAGATATGGGCGTCCATAAAATTGAAAGCTATTTTATTTGGAAATAATTCGAGGTATGTAGAAATTCTTGAGATTTAAAAATACTGTAGTATTAAATTTATCTTGATTAAAGGAAATTTAATAATTTTATTGGAATTAGTTGGATATTAGTTAAAGTAGGGATTCATTTTCAACAGGTTTCTTTATCTTTGCAAATATTTCCAATCAGAGTTAAATTAGTTTAATTTCATGCAATTATTTTTCTTGAGTGATATTTTTCTCATCATTTAGAAATCTCTCATTTTTCGTGGCTGGAGTTGTCAGCGTGAGGTTGAGAAATAAAATTACGCTTCACAAAATTTGGAAAAGACCTAGAATTTAGAAATAAAAATTCTATAGCAGCCCCGGTATAAGAATTAGAATTAAGAAGTTTCATACGAAATTTCATTGAATGAATTCAACATATCAAAGTAGCATTTCTATAAATTAGGCATATAATTTACATAATAAAATCTTTTAGGAATTCAAAATACGTTAAATGATTACAAAATTATTAATAGAATTTTATGAAAATTCTTTACAATATTGCATTTTTTGCGTGCCTCATAATTAAAAAAGAAAATGAATGGGTTTAATAAATAATTTAATTTGTTTAAATATAATGTTTGTATTCTAAGTGTTTTATGCTAGAAAGAAGAAAATCCAAGTTACTGCCTCTTGTTTATTTTGCGTGACCTTTTATTACCGTATGCAATTTTTTAAAATAGCATAGTCAATCTGATGAAGATATGAGGTAAGATCGGCTTGATTTGTATCATAAGTTTATTATTGACAACTCAAATACTTGATTGAAAGTTGAACTACTTTGTTAAAAAAATGATTTTGTCAAGATTCATCGTGGGTTTAAACTGAATATTGAACTATTCCATCTTTTTAATTGAGAATTCACCTTTTCAGTTTAAAACTCGACTATTTGGTTAAAAATTCATCTATTTTGTTGAAGGTACACTATTTTTACTTTTTAGAGTATTTTGGCCTGTAAATCCTGTTATCAATACAGAATTATTTATTATAATGAATGAGGCGTTTAAAAATTTGAATTTAAAATTAAATTGTGGATCACTTCTTTTCTTGGGCGGTTGCTTGTATTTTATCATTCCACTACGCATCATTAGACATTCTTCCTATTACCGCAGTACCACACTCTTCAGTCGCACTCCGATCAAAGACATCCTGGAGCATAGTCCAGGCGCTCTCTGTATCTTTATTGTCTATTAGCGCCTTCTAAGTTCTATCCGTTCGTTTATTTTATTCTAAAAATTTATTCGCACTTCTGGTTTCTGTAAATTCGCAATCTTGATTCGCGTTCTTTTCGTTTTTTGCTTCTCTTTCTTCTCCATCTCTGACATAAGTTTATTTTAGAGACCATGTCTACAGGTGGATCATTTTATCTCTAAACCAAATATTTTTAATAAATAAGCCTTTTTCTAAGCATAAACTTACTAACCTTTCTCTGTTATAATTTATTCTTGGGTCCCCAAAATTAACTAGCACCCTATCTTTGGCCTGACGTTGGACCAGCACATCCATTCATATTTCCAGGTAGAATTATTCTTTCACCATCAACTGAAGCACAACAATCTAGGAGCATCTAGGAGATAGTCTGCAAATTAAATATTTTTATATTGTCAAATATTTAAGACGCTCAAACCTGAATTATTTTGAATTTGAGTTTAAAAGCAATGTAGAGTTTAATTTCAAATTTACATTCAAAGTGTTGATTATAGTAAGAATGAATTAAAAACCTGGGCATTGACTAGCATTACTAGCAATCTCTCCCCTTTTTAAGCTCCTTTTACGTTGTGATCCCTGTACACATTAAACTAATGCTGAGAGCCGTAATTTCACATACAAATTTTGATATTGCAGGTACATTCGGACCTAAAACCTTACCCTTGTGAAACATGCGGTCAGAATTTCAAAACGAAACAATCACTCCTCGACCATCAAAATCGTCACTTGGGTGTAAAACCCTACATGTGCGAAATATGCGGCCGAGGATTTATCACCAAGGGTCTCTGCAAAAGTCACCAGAAAATCCACTCGGGAATGGACAATCGCCAGTACCCCTGTGAGGTCTGCAACAAAATGTTCGTCAGTAAAAGTTACCTGAATACCCATCTACGAATTCACACGGGCGAAAAACCTTATCTTTGCGAGGTCTGTGGTAAGGGTTTCTTGACGAGGGTAGATCTTAAAATTCACTCCACCATGCACACTGGAGAAAAAAGTTTCAAATGTGACATGTGTGGCAAAGTTTTCGCCAGGCGAGCTGCCCTTCGATGCCACAGGAGGTCGCACACTGGCGAACGACCATACAGATGTGAGACTTGCGGAAAAACGTTTACTCAATTTAGTCCCATGGCGATTCACAAGCGGCTACATACTGGAGAAAGACCGTATGAATGTGATGCCTGTGGAAAAGCTTTTGTTTCCAGATCGACGATGATGTGCCATAGGAAAAAGCATCACGGTTCAACCGATCAACAAAAAGATGATAAATTGCCTGATATTCCAGAAACGATTGTCGGTGAATAGGATGGAATTCAAGCCTCTGGGGAATAATTATAAATAGTAATTCTTGGAAAGTATGTCGGGGTGGCCACTGAATCGAGACATCGGGAATTGACCGGAAATCTTTGAAGACCGAGAAATTACCGAAAATTCATGTAGTGTAAACTGGGGCTAAGCGTCGCACCCTTCATTCTGTATTGCAAACCAAAATATTGTTTTTTCTACGTTTTGCCACTTTTAGCCGAACGTATTTTTTATCTAGATTATGCAAATATTGCATCCAGAAATGCAAAATCAAGGGTACGCCGCTTAGCCCCAGTTCACGGTTGTCGTGTTTAAATTTTTTCTAATTGTGTAGCTGAATGTAGCTCATGAAATTTTCGTAAATTAACCTTAAATTACGAAAAAATTTATGCAATTTTGTGCAATGATCAATTACTCCTTTCTAGAAAAATATTCAAACATAAAAATGCCTTAACTCTATACAAATATTTCACAAAAATGTTTGCATTGATTTCATAATTTTCGTGGATCTTATCGTGTATTTAAAACTCGCAGCTCGACGATAATATGTCTTAATATATTTAATTTATATTTAATTCCAAAGAAAGGATTGTCGTAATCGGGAGAATTTATAAATGTATGCTAGTAAAAAAGTGACAATAACATTAATCAAAATTAGGATTGATATTCTTATCGAACAAGTATAATTAAAAAAAAATTGGTTTGTAAATTGTTGAGAATGTTGTACAAATTTACAAAATTATACAAAACGTGTTTGATTCAACGGTTTTGAATCTACTGTCTGGGATTGTTTGTCCCCTCAGCTCTTTTATTAATTTTTCTTCACCGTTAAAAATAGTGCCAACATATTTTTTCTGAAGTGATTTTTATAAAAAACTTGTATAATAATTTGCAAAATATTTATTTTATGAATAAGATTTGTATGAAAAACAAAACGTTTCAATCTAAAATTATTATTTCTTAAAATTTTGCTATTTAAGACTATCTTCAAATCGTAAATATTTGAAAATTTCAGAATTGAAACAAAATAATTTTTTATGTTTGAAATTTTTTACAAATGGGAGAATTTTTTCTCTGTAAACGAAATGAGTAATTTATACATAGTAATTAATCAAAAAAGGTTCTGTGCTTTATTCTAATTAAATTTGTTTAGATTTGAATGGCTCGTGAAGATTTTTTTGCAAGATTTCAGTGGTCCGCTTGTAAATTTATAGAAATCACATTAAAAGTGCTTTAAATTGGTAAGCATTGAAATTTGATATTCTCCAAACTTTATAACTTGGACCTAATGGGTGCTGGAAATTACATTTTTAGTTAATCAAGTTTTAATCAAGGTTTCAATTGAAATTCATAATCACTGATTATGAAAATCAATGAGGTGATTTAAAATGCATGTGACTTCATAATTTATACATAATAATCAAAATGCAAATTTGAAAGACATTGACTTCCAATTTTGTTGTTTATATGCTTCCATTGTTGTGAAGTGCTTGAATCAAAAATGCATTTGCCTGTGGCTTTTACCCCTGGTTTGAATCTAGAATTTTAACTTTAAGAAATGAACAGATGTTTGAAATTCTAAAAAAAGTGTTTCTTGGAGTTTTTGAATTCCTCAGAAATATCTCGCAAGTCTTCGCAAGTTCACTTTAAAGCTTGTACATGAGGCAATATTATATATTAGATGAATTTTTCACTTTAATAAGAATGGTCAATAAAGAATATGAAATCCATTATTAATTTGATTTTTTATTAAGTATTTAAATATTTTCTGATGTTCTTGTTAAATAAGGCACAAAATTTCTTATGTGAATTTCTTTCAGTGCAAAAGAATATTTGTGATTTGTACTATCTATTCGCTACAAAAGGAGAAAGGTAAATTGCCACTATCGTCGATCATTATTTAAAAGAAATTTAGATACCATTGCCTGGAAAAATTGTGAATAAATTTTTCTATTGAATGTGTAAGTTAGACCCCGAATTCGCCTCATCACCTTGCATGAGATCAAGGTCTAATGTTGAACGAAGAGTTATTCGTTTCACATTGTAGATTGTCCGTAAGATTCGCCAGAGATGAATACAATTGAATGCGAGTTCAATTTTTAAATGCCACAATGTGCTTTTTGAATGTTGTTGACTACGAGAGATTTGTAAATATTGGGAAAGTCGAGTAAAAAAAATCAGGAATTGTCCTGGCCCATTGCATTTTACTTGCTACCTAGGATATTATCGTTTACGGATAATATTTATTTGATACATCAACATATCGTTATCATTTTCATTTCTGTATTACCATTATGAATCAATAAAAAAATTTCGTACGAAAGATCTCGTTTCAGATCATTCACTACATTTTATGTTATTCCGGAAAATCATGGCACCACATGCACGAGACTAACAAGGGAAGGTCAGAGATGTTGTTTTTTGTTTTGATTCATACTTTTTGTAAAAAAAGGTCATGGCCCCAAAATAAAGTGGTGAAATTATTATTGAAAACGGTGGGCGACTATTTCTCCACCTAGTGTCGAAAACTGAAACTAGAAAGAGTAGGTACAATTTTAAAGATGTACTTTAATTTTCGCTGAAGTGTTTTTACGGTTGTTTTTGTGAAGTTTAAAACAATAATTGAATACTAAAGACAAATCTTCATTAAAAACAAATCGTTTTAGATAGAATCTCCATTGTATACAGGGAAAAAAAACACAATTCTTGTCAAAAATCCTTTTTTTTTTTAAACACGTATTTCTCTATTTCATGTAAGTTTTAATTAATTGTAGGCTTAAATAAGTTTTAGTTAATATATGTAGCGACAAATTTTATCAAGATTATGCAAAGAATTGATACAATTTTACTTTGAATTCATTTTTGTTTCAAAATAAGTTCAATTAAGTTTATAATCTGTTGAAAATCACAATAGATAGTACAATAATTGTTTTTTTATTTTTTTTTATTTTTTTTAGAAAAATGTATGTCAACAATTTTTTTTTGTACTGTATAAGATGTAAATTCTATCTAAAACAAATTCAAATGCATCTTTAAAATTGTATCTATTCTTTCTAGTTCGGATTTTTATCACGGGGGGCGTATTACAGTTTAACTATTCCCAGCTTTATGGACTTGAAAACACCGTTCACCAAGTGGCCGAGTAGCTTAGCGGTCCATCGTTTTAGTTAAAAATTAATCTCTTTGATTGAAAATTAAAAATTCAACTATTCCAGTTAAAGATTCATCATTTTAGTTCAAATTTCATCACTTTGTTTCAACAAGCAACTATTTTTTGGAATATTATTTGTTGATAAAAATAATCCATAATTTTAGTTTAAAATTCATCTCTTTGGTTGAAAATAGATTTTTGTAACTGAAAATTTAACTATTCAATAACTTGGTAGTCGAACATTTTTTTACTGGAAAATTCGTGGATTTGGTGAAAAATAAGCATTTTTTGGTAGAAATTGAACCTCTTGGTTGAAAATTATTTTTTTGTTGTTGAAAATTCAATTATTCCAGCAAAAGATTGATCATTTTAGTTAAAATTTCATCAGTTTTGTTTTAAATTACTTTTTTTAACTGTTGAAAAATCTTTCGTAACTATTTCTCGGAAAATTATTTTTTGTAAAAAATATTTCATAATTTTAGTTTAAAATTTATCTTTTTGGATGAACATAGATTTTTCTGAATGAAAATTTAACTATTCAATATCTTGTTGGTTGTCTACTTTTTTACTGCAAAATTTATGGATTTTGTTTAAAATTAGTATTTTTGGTAGAAATTGATCCTCTTGGTAAAAAATTCTTTTTTTTTGTGGAAAATTGAATTATTTCAGTAACAGATTTGTCATTTTAGTTAAAATTTCATCAGTTTTGTTTTAAATTACTTTTAAACTGTTGAAAAACTTTCTCTCTCACAAAAAATGGCCTTTTTAGAAATTTTTTAAAAATGTTCTTTGCTTCATTGAAATATGAACACCAGAGGCAATAGAAATTACGAGAGAATTATTTCAATTAGCTTAAATAATTTAAATTCGAAAACTTTTTTCTACAGGATTTGCAAGATTTCATAAAATCTCTGAAGTTTATTTTATAGTATACATATTTAGTGAAGAAAAAAATGAAATTTTTTTAAAAAGTATATAATTTTTGTAGATCTAATTTCATTACGTTATGTTTTTAACTAACTGTTCGTATAAACTAAAGGGCTGAATCACGACGTTCCATTTGGCATTCAAAAAGTACACGAAAAAATTAAAAGAAAGTTTCAGCAATTAATTTGGACTCTGAACATTTTACTTGCTAAAATCTACTCAATTTTTTTGCTTTATGTACATTTTTACTATGATAAAGTGTACAAGGCTCAAACAATATTTAGAATAACTTGCAAAGTTTTCATTAATTTTTCTTAGTTATTTGATGTTTAAAATTTTTTATTTTCTTCTAGAAAACTGAAAATATCTTACAAGATTTTTGAAAATTGGGCACATTATGTAAATTAAGAAAAAAAATTAATTTTAGCGTGTTGTTCAAAGCTGAGAATTACGAATTTTTGTAACTTGTTTTGTCCTATGTAACTTTAGGATATGGATTGATCTATTTTAAATTTTACACGGTATTGAATGGAGGCGACAATATACATAATTTAATTTCTGAGAATTAAAATTATAAACGAATTTATTTTATAACGCCAAAGCATCCCAAAATTGGGATTCTTAAAAGTATAATTTTTTTTTCAAAATCTGCCTTCTCGTCCTAAATTATAAAAAAGGTTGAGTTTGGAAGCATTTAAATTATACAATTTTAAATTGGAATCATAGAAATTTTAATATTTGTATTATTTCCTCGTAGAAGGAGGTTGTAAGTATGTGAATTTGGCAAATACAAGTGAAAACACTGTTCTAAAATGCCACCCCTTTCCAATTTTCAGTATTATATGGAGAAACTTTCAGTTATACAATTTGATAGTATAATATTTATTTTTACAATATGACAATAGCAAGCCATGATTAGAGTCACTATTGCAAGAATTACTACTGTGAATATTAAACTGTGAAGTTACCATGTTTATTGGAATATAAAATAAATGATTAAATAATTGCACTTATACCAAAAGAAATTTCCTAAAATCCCTAAGGCAGACTGTGAAGTTTACAAAACAAAATATAGTAGACGTTCTATCTATGTTCTATCTACGCATTTCTAATTTTATATTTTTAATTTTATACATTAAACATACAATTATATATTTATATTTTATTCTAAGCTGAAAGAGAAAAAATCTTATAAGAAGAAATCAGCCCTGGCGGGAATCGAACACGCGGGTCTCCGAGGCAGCAGAACGGAGATATTTTCCTGTGATAAAACAAATGATAAGGTTCAGGAATTTTATCATCCTCATGAACGTCGGCGCGTGTAATGACGTCATTCGGTACTGAATCTCGAAGCACTACATTCAAATGTTATTCCTCTCATTGCACCTTCCCATTGAAAATTGTAATTTTGCATACCTGTTTTGCAACTTATGTTATTTTAACTGCTTGTTATTGCAACCATGGTTTCATCACTTAATTTGTGAATATCACTTTTTTTCAACATCAATCTGCTATCAAAAATATTAATCTTTCTAACTTTAAATGGCAATTATTAGGTTTGTAGTATATTTTTAAATGAAATGGAAAATGTATTTCTTCGTATAGCTGCGGCAATAATACTAGTTTCTCCGCTATATCGTAGATTGCCATCGAACTTTTGTAAAGATCAATATTATAATGCCAAATTTTAGGAGCAAGAGTTTCTCCGTAATTCTCCATATTTGGTAAATTACTTAAAACAATGGTAGTGAGTTTGAGGTGCCCGGGTAAATAAGGATCGAGTAGCCTCTTATTAAAAATTTGCTTTATTTGTGACAATATGTATTACCTATAGTAATGTGAGTGGTATGAGCTTCAAAATACTAATGCGCAATAACGTGAGGTGTGAAACACTTTGATTGCGACAAGTAGTCGTGTCGACGCTAATCAAATTAACACATACATCTGGCTATTGACAACTAAGTAGTGGCGTTTGAAATTTCGTCGAGTAACGACTTTCACAGTGATTGTTCCTCACTACTGGCAAAGCCCAATAATTGACGACAAGTTTCCTCTGGTTGAGCATAATTTGTGCAAAGCGGCATAGCGGTCACAATTGGAGCGACCTTTTTTTTATTCGCCCTTTTACTAGTTCAATCCAAAATTTCTTCATTTTAGGCACGTCAACAGATTTTAACCAAGATGAAGAAACTAAAGCTAAACATCAAGAATCGACTTCAGTTTTGAAAAACACGAATGATTTTCCTAGTCGTACAATTATTTTTTTCATATGCTTTTTACTTTCTAAACTGTCTTTCTACTTTTGCATCATACTATTTTTTCTTACATCTATGCAACACTTTTCTAAAACTTGATCACCATTATTATTTTATACATTGCTATGTCTCCGTACATAAATGTCAAGCGATTATATAAAATGGTAAAACTAGAAGGCATGAAAATATATATAAAAGTTTCATAATGCGTAGAAAATTCGTTCGTAATATTACCATTCAACGTAGCCTTATAGTTTTGTGTAAAAAAGTAAACGTTATCCAGCCGATATCAATATGGAGTCGAGAATAACGAGTATTTAAATGGTAAAAGTCTTCTTTTTTTTTGGTTACAATTTTTCCTTACAAACTTTGATGAGTTGTCAATGAATTATACAAAAATTCAAAGTAATCTACGATAGAAATTACCAAGCGTTGTTCTCGAAGTGAAATATACTTGTCGTCAATTTGGGCCAAATTTACAAATTTATTCTACATTCTACGCGCATCACGATTGCATCTACGAATGTATTACAGTGATTTCGATTCAATCGAACAACAAAAACTAATCGAATTAAGCAAACATTTCGCATTTTAGTCTACATACATTTTATTCGGAAACACCCAGTCGACTTTGCGTGCAACGCTCGATAAAAAATTATAAATATTTGGCAGATACACTCGACAATTCGTGTACTTTGACTTTGATCCCGAAAATGATTCTTGATGTCAAGTCTGAATAAAAAATTGCAGTCGTAGTCGTAGTCGTTGTAATCCAAAAGAGAGCATACAAAATTATTAGTAACACAGAAATTTGGCTTTTTTGTCTCTCAGCTTTATAGTTAATTAAATAAAGAATAATGAGCTTGGTGAAATGAAATTGATCAAGTAGGTGCTCATTTTAATCACTGGAGTCGTGCAATATGAGTCTCACAGTTATAAGAGTCATAACCACCGTCTATGATCATGTTTAGCGAATCAAGTTTCTTGAGGTTTTCCTACTTTTCTACAAAGCTACTGTTTTAAACACTAGTTACAAGAAATCAATATTTGATCTTTTTACAAAAAATCACTATGACATTTTTCACTAATACCCAATCATTGATTTTGCTTACTATCAACCAAAATATATAATTCACGGTTCAACCGTGAGATAAAAGGAAAAATATAACATTTTGCACATTAGAAATGGAATGAGTGCTATATGCTTTTTTGTAAATTTATATTCTAGATCAATTTTAACGCATTTTCTACGATCTAAGATTTTAAATATTTTTCTCAAGTCAAAAATTTAAAACTTAAAATCATTTAAAATTACTGAAATCTCTGTTTGGATTTCAAGTCTTATTTACGAGTTTTAAAATCATTAAAATTTAAAATCTTCAGGAATAGATTTCTATTCTACAATTAAACACTTAGCCTTGTTTTTTTGTTTTGAAAAATTTGAATATCAATCAAATAAAGGAACTAAAATTTACCTAAAAGAAATATGAATGATTAGCATATATTGGAATAAGAGTAAAGGGTACATAATTTCTGCAACCGGTCTATAAAGATTATTTTAATCACTTTGAAAACACTTTCTATTCACTTGCAAGTTAACCGTTTAAACTAAAAATTGTAGTATTACATATTATTGTTAATTGAAAATTTTATAATCCGTCCAACTCAATTTGCAATTTTCACGAATTAAACTTAGATGTTTTTTATTTGGATATACAATTGTAAAAAGTTTTATTATTGTTTACGAATATAAATGATATTGGAAAAAAACATTTGCGAAATTTAAGAATTCAGAAAATGGGAACATTTTCCTGAAAACAGATTTTTTATTCGTGTTCAAAAAATATATTTCTTGCATTGTTCAATATTTTACACCAAGAACTTTTTAAAATAATGAATTTTTGGCAATACTAAAAAACGGTGCAAAATATCCAAAAAATAATTTAAAGAAATCTTCGAAAGAGAAAATTTTGAATTTTTTTGTATCTCGCATATTTAAAAAAAAATTATTTAAATTAAAATAGTCACCATTTGGTCAATTTTCTACTTCTCAATACTTTGCTTTTCTAATGAAACAATAATAAAACCCCTAATTGAAATTTAAAAAATACAATAACTCAATAATTTTTGAGAAGTTCGTATTTAAAAAGTTACCGTGTAAAAGAAATCATTTGACTTCTCATCCAAAAACTTATTTTAGGCCACAAATATCACTTTTATCTTTCTTAACATTAAAAAAGCGCAATAACAAATACTTCCAAAATTAAAATTTCTTAACTTTGAAAGCCCCGGTGTGACATTGTTTAATTTTGTTGAATTTAAATTAAAAACATACTTTAAACGGGAATAGTGCAACTATATTCGATTTGTAACATTTACATCTTGAATTTTTTCAATTAGAAGTTTAATTCTTATCTTTAGCAGGTTTTAAATTTATTGTGAATCTAATAAATTAAAAACCTGAAAATTTTTACGTTTCAATTGAACCTGTTTAATGTTTACATTATAATTCGCTCAAATTTCAGAATTTTGAATTTTAAGAATTTCAGTTTCAAACATTTCAAACCTAAAAATACTTTATTTTTTAATCATGCAGGAAATTTGGAAAATGTCTTATTATAAATGGATGAATCTAGAATTTTTGAATTTGACAGCGCGCATTTCTAAATAAATTGTTTTTTTTTGTAATTTTAAACATTCTCAATTAAAAAAGTTTCGAAATTTGAAAAGCTCTAGGTTCAAAATTAAGAGTTTTTCTTAATATTTTTAATTGAGCAATCATTTAAACTTGCAGTTATTTATATTCTACTGCAAGATTTGGATTCGCCGAAATTAGAAGTTATGTACCCCTTGAATAAGAGCATCGCGATCTAAAACTAAAAAAAAAAAGGAATGTTTGCATCGGTGCTGTAGCCGAGAATTGCCTACCAACCCTTGCCGATAATATTTGAATAACCGATACACCGTTGTGCAAAAATTGCCACAAGCGTGTTACGAAGAATCGAAAAGTTATCGACTCGTAACCGATTAGTCCATCAGTCTTTCTCTCATAGCGATTATCTGTCATGGGCTATTTTCTCCTATTCTCTCGCAGTATTTCGATACATTTTTGTGTCTGTGGTGGTATGTTATTGAAAAGGGGGATTAAAAAAAAAGTGCTTAATGTATCGGAGGGTTGTATTTCGACCCACGTTTGGAAATGAAGTACGTGTTGATCAATCGAAACCTCTATATTATAAAACCTCTTCAGAGTGTAAATCTAAAACTACCACTCCAAGGTTGGTCGTCTAATCTCTAAACGTTAAAAGAATCAATAAGATTCTGCTAATATATAATATTTAAAATTAGTTTGTATTCAATTTAATTACTCTGAATTCACACTGGACGGGGTACTTGCATATTTTTAAATAGTTTTTAAATTTTAAATAAGTTTTTTAAATAAGTTTAAATACTTTTTTCCTGTTTAAAAAGTATACTTTTTGATTTTTTTGCTGGAAGATAAGGCATTGTTGATTGGGCCAGCCCCGGAAGGAAGTAAACATAAGTCTGAGTAGCGCTGTTGATCGGGGGAAGTCGACATGTAAAGGGTCACAACTTTTTTCGCCAACTGTCAGTTGGATACTTCATTAGTCAATAGAGCAATTGTACACTTTTATAGGATGTGACGTTTCAAGATCATAAAATTTTTGGTGAAAAGGGCTATCGTTACTTTTTTTTATATTTCTCTCTCTCAGAAAATAAGTATTCAAAACTTTCTATTTAAATATATTAATATTTTTACAAATTTCCTGCAAGATTTAAGAAATATATAACAGATAATTCATGCAATAACTGCGTTACCTTGACTTCCTTGAACTCGTCTAAATTCGATACATTTCTTGCATTATGTTAAAATTCTTGGAATTACCTTAGTTCGTAGAAGTCCCTTAATTATCTGAATTCGTGCAATTCTCGGAATTTCGATAATTCCAAGACTTTAAAATAATGCAGAGAATTCTGAAAAATTAAAATATTTCAGTGAGTTCATAATACTCAAGGAATTTAGGAAATTCAGAAAATTCAAGATATTTCAGAAAATTACAGGCATTACAGAGATGGCTGGAAATTCAAGGAAATCAGAGATATCAAAGAATTCAAGGAGCTCAGAGAAAGAAATTAATGAAATTCAGACATTTTAGATTCTAGGGACTCAGGGAATTCAGAAGATTTCAAGGAAGTGAAAAGAATTCAAGACAATCTGAAATAGTTTAAAAGCATCCCAATCAATTCAAGAGAATTTAAAGAATTCGTAAACTCTCCAAAGAATACAAAGGATCATTTCAAGGGATCAACTCAAAAAGCAAAGTGGTTTTTCAGACAATAAACGCCACATTGGTTATATTAGATTTTTGACGCACACTACGAGAGAGGTTCTTTTAAAATGGAGGTATCGAATCAGAGAAACTCAGAGCGACTCGATGATGAAATAGTGCCACTCAGCGATGCTTCTAGAATCTACTATTCTATTCTTATGACAATGGACGACGGTTATGACACCTATTTGACATTATTTACAATTTCTGCCTTTATGAGTCAAGAACGAGTACTAAATGACACTATTTTGAATGATTTTAAGTGCGATGAGGCAACTAGAATATGCAAGTCAAAGTGCTTTCTTTGATAATAGATTGACTGTAAATTCACTTTGAATTTATTGTATAGCGTTTGGACGATTATTACCAGCCACAGACACGCATAATGATTTCTCGCTAATTGGAGTCGAGGTACTTTTATATCACTCGTTGCTTACAATTTTAAACTTCGTCAAATCACACTCAGTAAGCAATCCATTTCAATCCATCTCACAGAAATCACAGACCACTGATTCTACATTCAGTCTCTCTAGAAATCAAGAGGATCGTGTTGGACGCAATTTAACAATGAAACGACTTTGTTTCGTCACTTTCTTTTCTTTGAAGCGAACGTCACTGTCGTTTACTCGGCTCTTTGTGGTTTATGCTCGGAGCTTAGAGTCAATTTTCAATAACCAGCGTAGACAAAAATAAAATAACAAAAAATGTAACGAAGAGTCACAGCTAATAACGCAACCGATACGGTCATTCGCGTTTGGTTCCTTCCGTGTGTGCTTTCTCGTCGAGCCTTCTTTTCTTCTTTTCGTGGAGAAGATAGACGAGATTCTTTGAGGGCAGAAACGCTAGGCGTTTCGTGATCAAGCGATGAAGGTAGCTAGGAAGAGTGTAGGATGCACGTCACGGAAAGGAATACTGCACTTATTTTCTTTATTGCTTCTTGGACGATCTGCGAAATGACACCAAAGTCGTTCATCTCTTCCCCGGGAGTGGAGCAGTTAGCTTTTAATATTCCACCCTGAAAAATAGACAAATTAAAATGGGGTTTTAAATATCAAGGCTCACAGAGGTTCAGCAGTTCCATTATGGGTGAAAGAAGGAATTTACTTCAACGTTTCAGGCAAGTTTAAATACTTCGACCAATCAAATATTTTAATAACAACCGGTATTTTATTATTAAAAACATCTTATATCATGCACATGTATATTGTGCTGTTTCAAATTATTTTTATTAGCAAGTTTTGGAAAATTTGTTGAATTCCTCAGGAGTTTTGACTGGAAAAATAATAAATACATTAGAAAAAAAATTCAAGAAGGTAAAAGGTTGAAAAATAAACAATACAATTTCAAAATAGTTATGTTTAATGAATCGATCTTACACTCTTCCTATTTCTTTAGAATTATTTTTATCAGTTGGGTAAACAGGGGTATTGCCGACACTTTTCTAGTGAACGACACTGTGCAATGAAAATGCTTTTATTCGAATTTCAGAGATATTAAATAGATACTTGTAAATAAATAAATATTCTATTATCCATGCAATTTGTATTTCAATATTTATTCAGCACAGAATTACTGAATTTATATTAATTAAAGAAGATTTTTGGTGTCACCTTCAGAAGGACATGTTGACACTATAAAATTAGTCACGCCGTTAATTTGAAATTCCTCTGAAAGTTAGAAGAAAAGGTATTTCTTATTTTGTAGTACTTTCAGAGGTTAGATGATTATGGTTTGCAATATAATTATATAAGTATCAGTATTAAATTTGAGTGGATTGGATATATTTGAAATATTCTTATCAGACCTTCAAAACGAGTGAACGACATACGTATCTCTCAGCGAACGACACCCAACTATTGCCATGACTATTTGCTTTCCTTATTTCTATGACATCGCCTTGTTTAATATATTTTTGATTGATTTTGGATTTCCGAACTTCGAAAATCAGTCAACGACATCCCATAATGAATTTGACAAATTCGTGAACTGATGAAATAAACATAACCACACAATATCGAAGGTATTCTTTTTCGCCGCCAACTTCGTCTTTTCTTTTATAAACGCCCATAATTATACAAAATGTTTCTTATTGTCTAAAGCAACTAAATTGCATGATATTTCTTACAAATAACTTTCTAATTTCTTTTAAATTCAAAATCAATACCGGTGTCGTTTACTGAATGCAGAGTGTCGTTCACTGGAAATATGGTGTCGTTCACTGAATTTGAATAAATTATTTTAAAATAAATATAACAATAGTTTGACCAAGAATAATTATATTATTGGGTACTGTCTAAAAACGGAAAAATCTGCCCTTATAGATGAATTTATCTTCGTTACCAGACAATAAGCATGTAAATTAATATTCTTCTTTTTCTAAAAAATTTTTTTTAAGGTGTCGGTAATACCCATGTTTACCCTAGATAGACTTTGACTTCTTAGTCTTGGTATACGTTAAATTTCCAGATATTTTAGACACTAATAATTCACAATTTTTTTGCCTGATTATACACTCTTGTCAAGTATTTTCTAGTGTATTCTTGTCAGAAGAAAATCCCGAGTTGTTCAAAGTGTTTTTATAAGTAAAGCAGAAATAATTTTATAGATAAAAAATATCTTAAGATCCTACTGCTTTTCTGTTTTTATTTTATTGTGTTTTATTTACATCTTCGATTCCCTAGTAATGTCATACAGTACCGAAAAAATGATCAACGCATTTTTAACAAAATCGGCATCAAAGAAAAAAAAAGATAAAAATAAACATTTTTTCAAACACACAATTTGGTATTATGTAAAACTAAGCCATACATCAGCTCCAAATTGTGTTGATCTGTTTAGGGCAAGATGCAGCTGAATCTATAGGGAATTTCGGGATAATTTAGGAATAATTTAATGCCCTATTGTCATATTTAATGCTCTGATTTAAAAAAAAAACTTTCAAGCTAGCACAGGGGTCTCCAAAGGTAGATCCTGTATCTACAAGCGGTCCCAGGCCAATAGGTCGGATCTACTCAATTTTGAACCAGAACTGTCAAAAACCTTTACCTTATTTTTTGCCGCTGAGAACCCTTAAACTTGAGACCCTTATTTCTATTCAAAAATTCACGCGAAAATTAAAAATTATGAAATAAAATAACAAATGTTTAGTTTTATTTATAAATAATTCAAAATGTAATTTTCAAATTAAATAAAAAAGTAGCAAGGAATTCATGCGTCCTTGAATTCGTAGTATGTAACTAATATTAAAAACATAATCAATTTTAAAATCCATAATAACAAATTTTTCAATATTAAAAGTTTAAAAAATTGTTAAATGGACTTAAATAATTGATTATATTATTATATCTAACAGATAAAAAAATACCATTTTTACGATCTGCTAATACCAATGCTAAAAATTTTTCCCCTTCAGTTGCGAAAACGTTTTTCAAAACTTTTTTATTCAAAATTAAAAATTACTTTTTATTTAAAAAGTTTTTTCGAATAATTCAATTTTAAAGGTTTGTGATTTACAAAATTTACATTTTGAGAGGTAAAAATAAAGACAACTTAATCTTTTAACTTACAGAAATTTGTGGCATCAATTTTAATTTTTTTTAATGTAATAAAAATTTAAAATTCTACAATTTAAGCAGTATGGACTTTGAAAAATTCAATGTACTTTAAAGTAGTATCAAATTAAAAAAATATTTTTATTTTAATGCGCTTATGCAATTTCAATTCCTTTGAATTTTAAGTAATCAATTTTTAAAGTTTCTAATTTATTCTATATTCGAAATTTTGTTCTGAAATAATTTTATTTAAAGATTCTCGATTTGAATAAAAACTCTTAAATTTTGAACGCCTTGAATTTATTTTTGACCACTTATTTTTATTATCATTAGTATTTTTTTGATTATCTAGTGTTATTAATGTCGAAAACATTTATTTGTGAACAATTATCGGCAATTGCTTAGTTCAAATACTTTGAATAAAATACTTTGTATGTCAAGCTCTGTCAAGTTAAATATTGGTAGATCTTGAAACATATAGCAGGACAACAGGTTTTTCTTTTTAAAATGCGAAGCATTAAATTTGGCAATAGGGCATTGAATTAGCCAAAAATTTTAGTGCAAAGAAACATTGCCGAAGTCGTTTTTTTCTATGTGTGGTGCTGCTAGTTTTTTCGTTAACCTAGCATGACCCCGGTTTTTTCTTTGTCTATAATGCAGAGCATTAAGTTTGGCAATAGGACATTGAAGTAGTCCTAAATTCTTAATAGGTTCTTAGTCCATTTTTGCAATCCGGTTCTGCCAGATTAACGGACCTAGATTTTTGTACTATATAGGGTTGTAGGCCATCCCAGGACCTTTTCAAACCCAAATTTACATTAATCGATCGTGCCATATTTTCAAAAAATATGGTTTATTAATAATAAATTTCAAAATTTGCCTAAGATGTGGTGAATGTTCCCTAATTTTTTTAATGATTATGGTTCTGTGCAATCCCACAAATATTTTAAGACTAAAATTACAATAGTCGATCGAGCTCTTTTTTTCCAAAAGCCAGTTTTTGTATTTAATTAATTTAAAATCCTAAAATTTCCACGCAAAGATATAGTAAAGACTGCAAAACGTTGTTTTCATTGCATTTTTAATCAATCAAACAATTCACGAACATTTGATGACGAAAATTAAAATAATCAATCAGGCCTATTTTTAAAATAGTATATTTTTAGATTTAATTGTTCCGAATTAAAATATTTTCCTTAAAAACATAATATTACATGATGATTGTGCACAATTTTATTGTTATTTACTATTGAAGTCCAAGTAATGTATGAATTATAAAATATTTCGAAAAATGTTTTGCATTTTGAATCAATTAAAATTAAAAATGGACTTTGTTGGTTAGTTTGTGGAATAAAAAAACCATGATCTATGTAAAAAATGGTAAACGAAATGTTAAACAACATTTACTACATCTTTTTATGGAAATGTTTACACCTAAATTAATTAAGAAAAATGTACTTTTTTCAAAGAAGACCCGACCAATTGTTTTAATTTTTGTCTTCGAATGTTTGCGGGATGTCGGAGAAACATATTCAATAAAATAATCAAATTTAAACAAAAATGATACGCAATATGCACTATATATTTTGAGGGCTATTTTTGCATTTCAAAATAATTAAATATAAAAATAAAATTTTGTCAAAAAGGGTCAGATCAATTATTTTAGTTTTCATCTAAAAATACGTGGGTTGGCAGAAAAATATCATTAATAACAAATGTTGTGCAAGCACAAATTATAGGCAATATTTACCATATTTTTTAAGCAGTTTTCTATTTCAAACTGATTAAATACCATGATCGAAATTTTAAAAAGGGCATCAATATTAAAAATCTTATTGGTACTTAACTTTTATAACAATTGATTCAGCCGCACTGGGAGGGTCCTAATACTCTACTTTTTTCCCTAGTTTTCGGGTTTAAAATTGTATTTCTTCGAAATACAAGCCTAATATCTAATGCTTACGACTTGCTTGACGGTTTATAGATGTTATCAATTTTTGGGAGTGACATGAATATTTTTAACCGTAGAAATAATTTTTTTAGGTTAGATTTCTCGATTGAATCTTTAGCTATTTCTTCGCTGTTGACATCCTTCAAGACAAACAAATTAGCAAATAAATCGTTTAGAATTTTTAAATCCGTATGAAAAATAATGTCTTTGAAAAAACCTTGTGTCTTAATGTTTTCTTCTGACAAACGGTTCTTGAAAAAATGAATCGAAACTGTGAAAATAGGGGAAAACGGGCTAGAATTCTCGATTACGCATAATTTAGCAGCTATTTGAAATTTATGGTAAAAAAAGGGGGGATAGGTAAGACAAAAGACGAACTGTGAGCCCCGAAACATTGATCAAGTGTAACAATTAGAAATAAATGATGAAAAGGAAGAATATTATTACAACTCACAATGCTACTTGACGGCGAGAGTCTGTTTTAGGTGGCGCATAAGGTGACTTCCTACATCGTGCACCTCAGGCCACTGCTTGAGCACGAACACAATGCCCAGAACGACAAATGTCGTTGTGAGTATGCGCACCCTGCACATGAAACAATGAGGCTTAGTACAGCTGAAACAAACGTGAGAAAAACAAACGGAAAGAATGAGAGTGCGAAATAAAAAGATGTCAATGAGTAAGATCATGCAAGTGCCTGATGATCTGAATGAAGCATGAAAAAGCCTGATGACCTCCTAAAACGTCCTTTAATTATTAAATATTAGTCAACAACAACATCAACAATAATAATATATCATATATTTGAAACTTGAATTGTTTTAGCGAGACAGACGACCTTTACAGGTTTTTTGACATTTTTAATGTTCTGTGAACTGCTTGAAGTATCATTATTTTATAAATGCACTTGTGGATATTATAAAGATAATTGCTATGTTTACAGGTTTCTAGGATTTTTTTTTATGAAATATTAAGTCTTTTTGAATCAAAAATATTTATTAGATTTATAGATAGTATTTATAAATAGATAATATATATTTCAAATATTTGTTTATAGATGATCTTGAAAGTTCCACATAATTGCTCATATGCCGTTGAATAAAGATTTACTTTCTCACAGTAATGGTCATTTTGATCGTATATTTATATATATAATTTAAAAGTTATATAGTAAGAAAAGAGTACCTCGTTCGAAGGAAAGGCATCATGATACCAGCACCTGTGGCCACAAGAAGGAGAATAACTTGCAAGACTGTGAGGACTACATTAATTAGTTTAACAACTAATGCCCTCGCATTGCTGTTATCCAAACCCTCGAGGGTCACATATTGCTGGTGTTGTTGTTGCTGATGTTCCATTTTCCAAATCTTGGTCTGACAGCTCTCCAACATTTCGTGGATGTCCCTCAGACGATCTTCACTCTGGTACTGAACCTTTTCCTCCATGTCAGTGATCGTCTGTTTGAGATTTTCGACCTCGTTTTGATGAAGTTCGGTCAGGTCGTTTATCTGTTCTTCAAGTCGTTCACAACGAAAGCGTTCTTCTTGCACCGCATGCGAAAGATAGCTGACTTCTTGTTGAAGAGTCTAAAAATATGCATTAAAATGATGATTAATGCGACTCTTCATAATGAGATTACATTCAATTGTAATTGACAATAATTTGCGAACAATTTATTTTATGTGTATGAAGAAGCATCGATAAGATCTTGCTGTTGGTTTTTACGCAACTACATTTATTACAATTTCGATCCTATTGTTTTAATATTCTTCAAATTTAAACATTTCTGTTTTAAATTACTGAAGTTGAAAAGGCTTTCTATTTAAGAGTCTTGAATGCTAAAGGCTTACGAATCAAAAGCTTTCAATGTTTAATGGATCGAATTAATAAAAAATAATAAACCTAAAAATGTAAAATTTTTAATGAAGCCTTTAAACTAACAGTTTTAAAACGTATGTCATAAGAAACAAACGATTGTAGAATAAAACCTTCAAAATTACATAAATTTAAATTTTGAAGTGTTACAAATAACATATTTGAATTTCAAAGAATTAAAAAATACGAAATTACAAATTGGAAGTACTGCTTAAAAGTATATGATTAAAAGTTATAATAATGATAATTTAACCATATTTCATTTGGACATATTGAGATATTAAAGCTTTTGAACCTTTAGAAATTCTTTATAAACAATTTCAACACTAAGCATCCAAAAATGACATTTTTTTAAGTCTTAATCTCTGAAATTGAGTATTTATGAGTTCGTAACTAAGCACTGAACAGTGCACAATTTATAATTTTAAGTGCTTCTAATATTGTACAATATCAAATCACTAGTGCGCAATTCGAAAATTGATTAAATAAAAATTAAACGACTTCAAAACAAACACTTTCAAGGTAAAAATTTCAAAATTAAACCATTTTAAATTAGAATCCTTGAAAATGAAACCTTCGCAGAATTAGGCATTCAGAACTGCATAATTTTAAATTAAATTTGTTTCTTCATAAAACAATTGAAACTAAAAGCTTTCAAAATTAAAAAGAAATTGAGATTGAAAAGAAAACGTTCAAAATAAAAGAATGTACATATTTTAATTTGAAATTGTCTAGGTCATAAAGCTTCAATCCAAAATTGTGAAATTTTTAAACTTTATAAGTTATTAAGGTTTTCTATTTGAATATTTTCTCATGTTAAAAATCGTTTGATTTTTAATATATTTAGAATTGTTTTTAATCTTGAATTAAAAATTGTTTAGTTCTGAAGAAGTTACATTTCTTTAGAACTGATAAAGAAAAATTCGTTCAATAACAGATGCTTTTGATCTGAAATTATCCAAGCTTTGAAAACTTATTTTTTAATTTTTTGATTTAAAAATAAATCATTAAAAATTAAAATTTTCCAATTAAAGTCTGCAACACTACAAAATTATAAATTTGAGACCTTTAACTGAATAACTAAAAATTTTAAAATGTTACAAATTAAATATTTAAAACAGTTATATAATAATTCTATTCAATCTTCCAAATACAGACCTTGAGACCCTCAAGTTTTTCCCTCATCCGATCGAAGTTCTCTCTGTGTTCCTGAAGCTCAGAGAAAATGGATTTGAGACTGAAGGTGTCCCTGTGACCGTGACAAGTATGGGTTTGCCCTCTGCTTCCGGGTCCACTTTCGCTCGTCACGCTCGAGCATTCAGATCCCTCTTCCGATGGGAACTTCATAGCTGCTGCACTGTGCGTTGATCCTAGACTACATCCTCCAGGAAGTGTAGCTGAACCGTGGTGAGTCTTTTCCTCTTCGACGCTAGCATTATCACCATTACCTGCACGTGGTGTATCGTTTACATAAAATGTCGAGCCATCTGTGGGGACACAGAGGTCGCCTGTTAGACGTTATCCAATACCCAGAGAGACAGGCTTCAAAAAATTATACTCGTTAAGGACCGTGCGATTCGTTCTTCAATTTTTACTGTATCAAATCACATTTTTTAAACGCTCAAATAAAGAGCTTCAAAATTCAAAGCTTGCAAATTTTAATTTTAAACACAACATCTCAAATTGAAGCCCTCCAGATCCAAAGAATAAAGTACTATCTGTGTTCGAGTTGAAAATTAAAAAAATTTTGATATATTTGAAATCGTTGAAATATTTCTGAAATATTTTGAAATATTTCAAATCATTTAAATCTTTCAAATATTTGAAATCGTTGTGAAAACTTTTAAATCTTCGTGAAATTTTTGAAATCTTTGAAATCTTGAAATCTGATGTACACTTAAAATTCGAGTGGTCAACCCCTCAAGAAATTTGAATGAATTATAATTGAACTGGACTAGATTAAAAATCTAAATAAACACAAATGGATTTAACCGAATTTGCTTAAACTAAAGGTGGATTCGTCTCGGCTTAAATGAATTTTAGAAAAATTACGAAGATAATGTCAGTATTTAATGAAACTTTCAAAAATTTTCGAAGGTATGTCTATCTATCTAAACTACTAGAACGAAACGCAGGGTTCAAACTTACGAAAATACAATCTGATCTAGTAAAAAAAATGTACCCGCGTTGTTTCTGTATTTCAAGAACAATTTCCGAGATAAAACATAGAATCTAGCGATGCCGGATCCTCGTTCAGAAAGTTTTAAGACATCGGTTTGCTCGAAAGAGAAGAAGCAGAACATCCCTCCGGACGATTTTGTAATCTTTAAGCCAACAATTTCTTTAGTATTGGATAACAGGGAGTCAAAAGATGGAGATAGAAGTTGGAAAACATTCAAGAAATGTGAAAATACGAGAGATTCAGAGAAGTGAAGAGAGTGCAGGCCTTTGAAAGTCGTTGAGCCCAATCCACAAGGTGGGAAAGCGAAAAGCGTGAAAAGAAACAAGTAAAAATCCGTTTCCTTTGCATATCACGTTTAAAAAGATTGCAGCAAGAGCAATGCATCCCGAGTGAGAAAAACAAGCCAATAAAGTGAATCGCAATTGACAAAAAACACCCAAGCACCTAAAATAGCATTTTATTAGTTATTTACTTACTACTGTCAACTGCCATGGCAGCGAAAAATTTTAAAGCATATCAATCTACGGGTTAAATTAAATTCCACACCGCAATATGCAACTTTGACAAATAAAGCTAGTTTTTAAAAATTAAAATAGATTATTCTGAGTGTTAAATACATTCCTAGTAAGTT
>NC_046666.1:80585418-80594327 GCF_010883055.1 Belonocnema kinseyi | reverse complement strand
GCTATATTATTTTTTGGATTTTATATGTATGAAATATGTAAGTCATGATGAACCTGTCAAAAATGTCGCACACTTAATTACCTTAATATTTAGCCAACTTGTTGTGTAAGTTATCATTAAAGTTTATAGTTAAAATTTGAAGTGCGTTACTCACGCGATAATGTATTTATATTGTCAGCACTGCCAAATTTATTCTTGATGAGATGTGCGAACTCGCGAGGCTTGGACATGACACTCCTGAAGCAAAAATTAATATTATAAATATATTATACCTAATATAATGCTTCATTCATGCATTTTAAATAAAATGTTGTAAATTTTGATTAAAAGTAGCTAAATTTTGAGCAGTTACACTCGATTATAATATAAAATCACTCCTTTTTAAATTTTGCAATTGATTCTAGTACAATTTTACATTATTTCTCAAAACATTTTAAATATTCAAAGCTTACTAAAGCCCCCGGGCGACTAAAAGGCTTTTAAAAAATCGCATTAGCCGGCGGAAATTACAAATAAAAGTATGAAATTTCGAAAAAAGTAGCACGGAGATAGATTAAATATGTAAAGATACGTATTACAAAAGAAGCGTTATCAGTCCCTCAAATATTAAGAAAATTTCTTTTTAATAAAGAGTACCTACAGGTACTACATAAAGAATTTCAATTTTTAAAATTGTTTATTATTAACGAAGACAATTAGGTCAAAATCTATGCTTATAAAAAAATACATAAGACATTTATTGTTTCTTTCTAGTATAAAATCTTATGGACTTGTAAATTGAATCTTCACAAATTAAATAAACTTCGAAGTTAAAAAACAGATTGAAAAAATTTCTAGGCCCAATTTTTAGTTCTCATTGAAGTAATAAGACATAAAAAATGGAATAAAACAGTATTGTGAAAAAATTGCAGACGCTGAAATTGATCATCTTATATTTTGGCCTTTTTAAAATGTTTAAATTCTAAACGCTTTTAATTTAGAATTAGAATTTAGCCGTCCCAGAGATAATTAAAATATTTAATTTAAAAAAATGGAACATTATTTTATTCGTATTTAAATTTTAAATGTGATTTAAAATAAAAATATGTAGCGACCTAGTGAAAAAACTCAAAAGACTATTAGTTCGCGGACTGCTTACTTATCATTTTAAGAAATCTTAAAGGTTTATATTTCCAATTAATTTCGAACACAATCTACGCAAAACCAAATTTAAACGTTTAAAATTGTGTTAATAATTTTAGAAGGTTTACATTCTGATTTGAGAAAAAAATACTTACCCTGAAAAACCAGTGATTCCATCCCTAATGTTGCCTCCCACATTTCTGGAATACAGTTCAATAATTAAGCACAGAAACTGATTTCCATCAAAGTTCAAAAATGATACAAAAATATTCAATTGAACACAAACAATAAATTAAATCATACTTTAGTCCTTGCCCCATGTCTCGAAGAACTTCCCTTGGTTGTCGATGACTTGCCGGAGCGCCATTTATCTCATAATTTTTTAATTTCTTCGTGTAACTTTCCAGTTTTTTCTGCAGCTGTGAAATGCTATGGGCCGACTTCTGATTTTTCTTCTCAAAAACAGTCTTTATTCTTGTCAGCTGCTGCTTATCTGCACTTGCAGCTAGCTTTAGATATTCATTTACATTTTCTAAAAACAACATCATAAACATTAGGTTCTTTATTATATATTCCTAAATATTCTTAATATCTCTTAAATATTCCCTAATGTTTATTTTACAGAAATTCGTATGACCGAAAAAGAATGTGGTATAATTTTTATTTATCCGAATAGCTAATTTGCCTAATTTGTTTTCTTTGCAATTACCATTTTCCATCGTTTTTGTATTTCTGAATTACTATTTGACATAATTTGTATTATTCCGAATTACTGTTTGGCATAGATGATGGTTTTCCGAATTTCTATTTGGCATAATTTTTATTTGACCAAATAACCATTTAACATGAATTTTATTTTACAAAATAACTACATATTTGAAATCATTGTTATTTTACAAATAACCATTTGATGTTTTTTTCCGAACTACTATTTGACATTATCGTTATTTGTCCGAGTTCTAATTTGTCATCATTTTTCTTCTTTCGAGCTATGTCAAATAACAATTTGTGGGAATGAAAATGATGGCAAATTACAATTCGGAACAGTAAAAATTCGGGCATATGGTTATTCTAAAAGTTAAAATAAGACAAATAATTCGATGAAATAAAAATTATGTTCAATAATGATTTGGTAAAGTAAAAATGATGTAAAATAGTATCTCGAAAGAATAAAAATTATGTTAAATGGAAACTCAGAAAAATAAAAATTATAGCATATGGCGATTCTGTCAAATAAAAATTATGCAAAATAGTATTTCGGAAGAATACAAATTATATAAAATGGAATATTATGTTTATGCGCTTCCCATTTGTTATGTAAATTACGTTACAAGTTCCATCCCCGATCGGAATGATAATTAAGTAAACAATAGGTACCACGCAAGACATGTGTAGAACCTTCAACGAAAATAAATGATCTCATCGAATGATTTCATTTATTGAATCAGATATTCATTTATTGTTATCTATAACTTTCGACATGTATTAAATTACAACTCACCGTCTCGTGTTGTTTGCTCTATCCGAATCAGTTCCCTAGTTCTGGCAATTTTGCTTTGAATATGTTCGATAGCTTGACGAACTCGCGTGGCACTTGAGTCAACGTCGTCACTTATCAACTCAGTTGAGCCATTCGATAGGAACGATTGCGTGTGGTGGTGTGATTCCTATGACAGAAATAATTCAATGACTATGTACAAATTATGAAATTACAATCCTCGTAACTATCAAGTCTAATCAAATTACTACTCCATAAATTTAAAAAGAGACTGACAAGTAATCGATTTCTCAAGGCAGGCAATAATCTATTTTAGCTTTTCTCTGTGACTTATTCCCAAGATTTTTGTTGTTACGGTAATTTTAGACAAAACTGTTCCAAAAATCTCGATGACTTTGCTTCAACTGTTTCAAAAAAACCTTTAAAAATTGTCGACATTATTTCAAAAATCTGCTAGAAACTACAATTATTTAAAAGAATAAAAAGTCAAACCCGAAACAGACAGATTTGGATTGAAAAGGCCTATTTCTTTGGTTTTGGTATTTTTTATACCTATCCTGGGGCAAATATATTTTCAAAGAAAATTGTTAGCAAGTGTTCGAATTATAGCAACTATTAAAAAAATATGAAAAAAGTTTTTACCAAATTTTAGAATAACAACTTTAAAAAAATGTTAATTTTCTTTAGTGTAAGTACTAAAATAATACCGCAAAAGAAATAATAGGTTTTTCGAATACGAAAACTTACGGAAAAACGTTTTGTCAGATTGAATTTTTCCATGCATAATAATGTATAATTTTTTTGTAAATCCATTTTTAATTCTTTATCTAAGTAGAAGGAAACAACTGATTAAATGTATGGTAAATAGTGACACAGTTAGGTTTCAAAAGGCTTCTTTTCTCTAAAAATGTGATAATTTTGTTTAGAAAACACCTTAATCGTGTAAGAAAAACCTTTAAAAAGTTATGGCCGATGTTGAAGCCAAATGAAGAACAAGAATGGCTTATATTTTTAAATTCTGCAAAACGTCCTCTAGCATCGCCTTGCTTTTTTGTCTCTTCATTTTCCTACATACTAGCTTAGATATTAAATTGTAAATTTCGTGACTTTTTTATTCGATCCAAGATATTGAAATTTTATTAATTTTGGAAAATAAACGATTTCTACATTTTCATTATTTTTCATAGCTAAAAATTTAGTTTTTGATCAAGAGTCATGTTTACGCTTTATATCCAGAAAAGATATTTTCAATTTGTTCACTTAGCCACATAAGACTTCTCGGTAGAATTTAAATGTATGAATTATTATGAATCATTAAAAAATGCTACATTAATTTCTTCTGCCAATATAACGATTAAGACCAAAAAAAGCTTTAATTTTTATATAACATTATTAAACTTTCAGCAGCTCATAAAATCGTGTAAAATTTGTAATATATCTTTTTTCTTATCGAAAAGTAATATATTTCAGTACCAAATGGTCTTGCAATATCTCAGAAAAAACGTCTCGATGATTTGCAAGAAAAAAGAACAGCACTTGCAATCATTCATGTGTCCTCTCTTCCAAAACAGAAATTAGCCCAGACTTTCGGCCTATTAACCGCGATTTGATCTCCTATCCCATTCCTTTAAAGAACTTCTTTTAAGATCTCAATCTGAGCCGTATAGAGCATTATGCAAATAACCTATTCATCCTTTAACCCATGACCTCGATTGCACGATTATAGTAGACGATCTTGCAAACTCATGGGACACTAGCCGCATGCTCAGCGGAATGCATTACGTGTTGTCTCCTTTGAACAAAACGTTATGCAACTCGATGGAAAAATTAAAATGATAGGTTTTGTGATTGCCTCAATTCAAAGTCATTAATGCAATCGGAGAAAGCGAATGACTGAATGGGAAAAGCGAACGATTCAAAGAGGATGCACTGAGTAGATTCAATAGTTTTTGGAACATACTCCTTCCTCGTCAGTGGGTGGGTGAACATTTGGTCCAATCTCTTCCGGATCGGCATTTATGCTCGTGTTTGATTCATCCATGGTTTCGCCAGTTCGTACTACGGCAATCGGTGATCTCTGTCGACTGCTACTCTTCATTCCGGTACCACCCCCACCTCCACAACTGCTACCACTGCCCGTGCTACCTTCTCCTGCCTGATGCCTGAAACACAACGTTCACTTTGTATTGATATGCAAACAATCTCGTGAGTCAAACTCACATGAACGTAAAATAAATGTCAGATTTATATTGATTCATTAAGAGAAGTGTCAATTCTAAGGTCCAAAGGCTCGAAAGACTCTGGAATTATTCGTTATACGGCTCGAAGCTACAAGAAATAACTTTAGAAAAAGAACCCGATTTAGTCGCAAACTTTTTTTTGCATGGTACAATAGGTTTTGAATATTTTAATTCTCCAGACTTTCCACGCAAGACGCCGGGTTAAAAAATTCCATGCCTTTTCCAGGTTATGCAGGCCAATTTTTAAGAAAATTCCAGGCAATTCAATTTAATTTCAAGGCACAAATTTCTTGGAAATTAAAAAACAGGCAGTACCTATTTTCCTTAAAACAGATGAAAAGGTATGTATTTAAAAAAAATAGGTGACAAATAGCTTTAAAAAAAAAGTTGTGTAAGATAAAGAAACGTGTAAATCAATACTTATTAACATATTTTTATTTTTTTAACACGTCACACTATAATCATCAAATACGAAAAATTCCCATCGAATTATTTTAAAAGAAATTAAACGACACGTAATTTACCGGATTGGCACAAAAAATATAACTTTTAGTTTTCTTTCTAAATATGGCGAAAGTTCCGTGGTCTCAAAGCTATAAGTATTTTAACTCTTAAAACCAATGACGTAGATTAATATCAAAAAGAGGCCGTATTATTTTGTACACTAATGCAGATATTTAACTTTGTTTGTTTATTCTAATTCCTTGTTTTCCTAAATTAGTCTTTCTTCTCTGAAACACGAAAATCTACGTTTTTTCAAAAGAAAACGACACAAGATACGACAGAAGTCAAAAGAATAAAATGATTCCTCTTAAAAATACATGAAAATTATAATTTTTAAAAAAATTATATTTTAGCCGGTTTAGTTCATATTTTACTAAAAATTTGAAACGCAACGAGTTAGAAAAACATGCGTCA
Organism: Belonocnema kinseyi; assembly: GCF_010883055.1. NCBI lineage: Eukaryota > Metazoa > Arthropoda > Insecta > Hymenoptera > Cynipidae > Belonocnema > Belonocnema kinseyi. The sequence continues at coordinate 80,588,549 of NC_046666.1, read as the reverse complement.
AGAAACTTATTTTTAGAATCACAATGTACAAATTGAAAACAGAATATGCTAGGTTTTTTGAATAAATTGTCTTTCAAGATTTTCTAAAAGTTCTATCAGATGCAAGAAGGGAACATAAACTACATAATTAAACATAATTCTGAAACATAATTCCGAGTGTCTATGACACTCGGAATTAAAATTCATACGGTCTCACAAGGTATCGTAAATTAAAATTGTAAATAAAATTTTACATTCTCAAATGAAAAAGGTAAAAATAATTAAAAATCTTCAAAATATGTAGCTGAAAAAGGTGATAATCTTCAAAACATGTGAAGAAAGGTGAATGGATGACAGCTTGTAATGAATGAATGTGTTCTCCGTTAAAGAGGAATTTAAATGTTGATTCATTCTGAATTTAATATTTGAAATTAAAATATTCTTCAAGGTCATTTCATTTTTAAGATTCAAGTCCTCGATAATAAACAAGTTTAAATCATAAGTATTCTAAAACTGTTCATATTGAAAAGTATTGCAAATTTTAAGAACTTTAAATAAATAATGTTGTGCAATTTTTTATACAACTCATTTTTAATTTGAAAGTATTCTAAGTCGAAAAACTTTCATTTCAATACCGTCAAAATGGAAGTGTATTGTTTTGTTGATGAATTTTACAACCCAAAAACAGCATAATCCTGACGATTAGTTTTAAAATTTTAGTACCTTATTATACGCTTACTTCGCTTAATTAAAATTTTTATTTCGTAGACTCGTAGAGAATTTGTAATTCCTTAAAAATAAACAAATCTTAATGTCTTATATGATATAAACTGTATTCCTATATACTGTTACGGGCAACTATAGTAATTTTATAACGTCACTAAAAATACTGTTTGTGCTTCTCTATAAATTCCTGTGCCGTTTCACTTTCACTAATTTGTTCTGGTAAATTCTATACTGCTATGTGTATTTTATCCTAAATTGTGCTCGGAATTAAACATGTTTAAATTAAAACGTTAGAAGGGAAACGTTTCTAAATTTAAAGGGTGCAGAATATTATACAATGATTTGAAATAAAAACTTTGTAACGCAGAAAATTTCTATTTAATAGCCGTCGAAACTGAAATCGTTAAAAATTATTGTCAAACTTCACATTGAAAGCCTCCGAATCAATAAAATAAACTTTTAAATGTAAAAAACTGGCGTGTCCACGTACTAAATGGCGGTTATGTATTATTTTTTAAACCGTTTTATTTCATTTGCATTCACAGATTCAAGGCATATTAAAATCTGTTAATAATTTTTTGTTCAAATATTTGGATGAAACCTTCAACACTACGTGATCTTTTCTAATCAAAAAAGCTGAATGTAATAACATACCCATAAAAAACCTTTTTACTTTGCATTTTACCACAACCTAATATGGTGGCGAAAATTAAAAATGGGAAAATTTGATAAAAAATAGTTACGCGGCGATTTTGGTTTGCTGATTACGAATCTGAAGTCAATATTTATAAAGTTTGCAATACAGAACTAGATAACCAAAAAAAAGGAATTCTTTAGGAGAACGAAAAAAAAAACATTCTGCAAAATTGAAATTACCATTTGAAGTAGTTGAAAAAAGCATGATAAAAAAATTATACAGTTCCGGGAAATAGAATGAAGAAGTTAACAATCTCAAAGTGACAGGAACTTCAAATTTGAACAGGCTCAGTTGCGGATCACGAAGAAAAGTGCAATTTTCAGATAAAGCCAAAAAATAAAAACTTACGCTCCTGAGATAATGAATTGCTAAATTGGGATAAAATGGGTTTGAGTAGAAAAATGTTATAAGTTGCGAGTAAATCATTCAAGAATTTGGAGGTTCAAATTTCTGTTGGGAGAAAATAAAGATTTATAGAGTGACAGTATCGTAGTGTGACAAACGATTTTTCGCTAAAAGGCCTATATAAAGAAGCAAGGTATACGTTCCTTTATAAATAAACGATAATAATTTGAAGAAATATCGTTTCTGATCGCAAAGTAAAAAGATAAGTAAAAAGATAAGTAAAAAAAAACCTATAAAAGTGGATTTTTGTAGAAAATGAAGATTTGAGCTTTTAGGTTAGAATTTGATTGGTACTTTGGTTCCGAGAGAAGTGGCAATAGTTTTATTTAAGGGCGTTGGCACAAGGACCCAACCTTAAAACTGAATAGCATCATTTTTCTATTAAAAAAAAATCGCTCTATACAAAAAGTATTGAAGTTCGTCAATTTTTGACTCCAATGTGGCAGAGAAAATTGAATCATTTTAACTTATTTGGCTAAAAATGGTTATCCGGGGCCTTTTGGCATCGCTAATTAGGAATCGGAAGTCTAAAATTTAGAAATTGCGGTATTACATTTGTAAGGAGATAAATTTATCATAGCATTATAATGCCTGCAATTTGGATATGGTAATGTTATTGTGTTTCGTGCAATGTAGCACATTATGCCAGAACCCTGATTACAGTGTCGCGAGAGGACTTGCTATGATGAAACTAACACAATAACATTACTATAACCAAATTGCAGGCGTTTTAAGGCAATAAATGTATCCCTTCACAAATTTAATTTTAAAATTCTAAATGTTGATTTCGGATTTGTAATCAGCGTTCTCAAAAAGCCTTGTATATATTCGCAATATTGCATTCCAAATTTAGAATTTTTAAATATTTAATTCATATCCGTAATCAGCAACCCCAAGAACCACCGAATAACCATTTTTAGCCTAGTGCAACCAAATTTTTAATTTTTTGCTGCCATTTTGGATCTGTCATTTGGAATTCTAAAATCTTGACACCAGTTTCGTAATCATCGACCTGAAAAACCAATGAGTAACCACTTTTCGTCAAATGCGCTAAACAAAATTATTTCGCTTCCATATTGAGTTTGACATTTAATTTAAAAAAATGGACGACAGTTTCGTAATCAGCGGCCCCAAAAAACACACTAGTAATTATTTTTATTCAAATCCATCGAAATTTTCACATTTTCGTAGCTATATTTGGCCAAAATTCGACACCCCGTATTTGCATAATTGTGGGTCCGGATGCAATAAGGGCACATAAAATTTTTTCGTGCGAAAACGAAGTCCCCTGGAGGCTTTAGAAAAAATTTTCGAATTTTAATTT
>NC_046666.1:80574422-80585318 GCF_010883055.1 Belonocnema kinseyi | reverse complement strand
AAATTAAAATTCGAAAATTTTTTCTAAAGCCTCCAGGGGACTTCGTTTTCGCACGAAAAAATTTTATGTGCCCTTATTGCATCCGGACCCACAATTATCAGTCAATTATCAGTTTCCATTAAAAATGGTACACTTAGGTGAAAGCCATCAAAATTGCACAAATTATATCTTCAAGTCTATAAACTTCAATAGTTTGAACATTAGCATTTTACACTGAAAATTAATTAATTTGGTCAATTAAATATTGATCAATTTAGATTTTAAAGCGCTCAAAAACGACTGATTTTGTATTTGAAGTGCTTACAAAATTAGATTTATACATATTGAAGAAACATTTTTAATAATGTTCAAAATCAGAATCAGACCCAATTACCCAATCGAATTTTATATCCGCAATTCGTAAAAGCAGTAAAATTCTAAAAATCTAAAGTATCTCAAGTGAAATGGAATTATAAAAATAGTAAAAAAAATTATAACTTTTTTCCTTCTCTCCCGAAGAAAAGTAGAGCATCTAAAAATATTTTAGCAATAAATGTTACAAGAATGTCAAGGACACCTGTTTATCGGAATTTCAGAGTTAAAGAGCTCTGATGAAAAAGTGTGCTAAGTAGGGAATAAAAGAATACAAACCAGTTTCTTCAGCGTGATATTTGCAGTAGTATTACTACAAGCTGCTACTTGACATTTCTTTATTAATTGTGTTGAAAAAATCAGTAATCACAGGAGACATGGAGCATCATTCAAGCATCACTTGGTCTATGAATGATATCTATGTATATCCTTTGAAAAAGGAGGGTCGCATCACGATGCTTGGATTAGCATATCGTACCGAGTAATAATTTTATAAGCTTCTATTACACAACGAAAGAAAAAAAAATAAAGTATCCATTTTATTAGCACTAACCGCAAGAGATAACGTCTCAAAGCACAATGCTTTCTTCCAAATCATAATTAACACATTTTTACGAAACTTCTTTGTTTATTGTTTTAAGAGGGTGATAAAAAAATTATTGTTCAAAGAGCAAAGTACCATTTCAACAAGAAGACTCGTCAAGAATTTTTAACTTCTCTTTAAAACACTGGTATACTTTTTCAAAGTCTTTCGAAACTGATAATTAAAACAAACAAAAGTGTTTTTAAAAAAAGTTTCTCGTCTCAAAAATAATTTAGTATCATTCATATCTTTATTTGAAAAAGATACAAATTTCACATATAGACGCAAGCACAGTTTAGTTACCATCGTATGCCAGTTATTTTAAATTGAATTTTCTTCTTTTTAACTCAGCGCGTTTCTGTTATCAAAAAGTGTCTTGTATAAAAATAGGAAAGCATTTTAAAGGATATAATCATTGACGTATTTACAGTTTATATTAGAGGCCAGAAAGGCCTTGTCCTAGGGCGCCAAATATTTAGGGGCGGCACGTCAATTTAGCATTTTTTTATTATTACAAAACAAGTCTGCTTTCATACTTTTATTGTCTTTTTTCGCCTTTAAACTCTGCGATAAAAAAACTAGTATTGAAAATTTAAAAAGGCGGCAACCTGAGGGGTGGCACGGCACGGCGACTAAGCATCACATCACATTACTACTTTCAACTCTGTAATTGAAAAAAATAATAGTACTGAATATTGAAAAAGGGCGGCAAATTTGTATAGACCGTATGGCGGCTCAATGTTTGTATTATTATAACAAAAACGTTTTCTTTTACTTTTATTATCTTTTTCTTCGCTTTTAAACTCTGCAATCAAGAAAAATTAGTAATGAAAATTCAAAAAGGAGGGCAGCTTTTAGTTTGGCCTTAGGCGGTCCTATAAATCCAACTTTGGACATATTTTTTTTAAGTTCTAGTATATTTTAAACTTGCTTTCCTAAATTGAAACAAACCATAAATGCTTTAGAATTTAAAACACCTCGATTTATAGAATCTTAATGTTAAACATAAAAAAAACGAAAAACTCACACCGCAGCATTCCGTGTTTTTGGAGTGTGATCCACGATGATTGGTGATTGTTGCTGGTTTTGAGATCCTGGAGCGTTTCCTCTATTAGGTGAAGCACTTCGTGAGCTGTTTTTGCTTGAGGAACTCACCATCAAGCTAGCCATTCCTTTTTTTCTCGAGATGATCTCGGGTTAAAACTGCATTTGCTCTCAGGTTTCTGCTGAACCTTGAAAGAATAAGTTTGTTTATAGTGAGATATGTTGAACGTCTTCCTCGTTATGAGTGATAAGCAGTATCAGAGAAGTCAAGAACTCATATCTGCCAACTTGAGAACAAATATCTCAGAAGTCCAGAAATAATTTCTGTGGACTAAAGATATAATATTTCCACTATAGCTCCTATTACACAGAAAAAAACCGCACTTGAAAACTACTTTTGAAGTATGCAATTCGAAATTTGTAACTACATTTTCGATGTAAAACTTTTCAAAATGGTAAACGTAAAAATGTGTATTTTGAAAATAGTGTAGTTTAGAGAACCAACAAAATAGAATCTCGGTATGAAATAAACTAAAATTCTGATAAAGGGCTATCAACTATAAAGATTTTAAAAAAGTCGCACGAGTCGCATTAAACTATACCAAAAAAAGTCTTGTGGATAGAATTTCGACAAAAGTCCACAGAAATTAACTGACTGAAATAATAACTTTCCTCGTTCAAGAATATAGAGTACACAATTCTTATTGTCTTTCAAATATTCTTTGCAAAATGTAAATAAACTTGAAAGGTAAAACAATTTTTCAACATTAATCATTCAGCTTTTAAGATTCCACATCTGAGTACAAAATATGGCTTTTTGAACAGTTAAACTTGCTAACTTGGATTATTTTCAAATGAGGCAAGTTTATATTTTTTATTAATTTTGAACTTCAGGAAAATTTATTTTATGACAAACTATTACTGTTTTCAATTAAAAAGCTACAATTTTTTATAGTTTTGTATTTCAATTTTTAAAGTTTCATTGCGAGTAAAGTTGTAACTAAGTATAGCGAACGCCTGAGAAAAATGGAAAATTATTAGTCGCATTTTTCGTCGGTCACAAGAAGTTGAATTTTTTCAAAAAAGTCGGATGATCCGGACCCTGTGATAGAAAATTTATAACAAGCCTCTGGATATTTCTGCTCAGTGTAAGTTACACGTAGAGAGTGCATTTCTAATTATCCGAGATAACTCACGCCACTGGTCACTATTATGTACAAAGACGTAGCGAGAATTTATTTCTCGAACGTTGCTAGACTGTACAATAGAGAATGAATTAAACTTTTTAAAAGATTCTTAAACTACTTTTTCTTGAACAAGTTGTTCTTGAGTCTAAAACAGGTATAAATCCTATAAACGTGCTTTCATATCTTATCTAGTCGCAACCTGTGGTTCAATCGATTTCGTTGAAATTATCAGAAGATAAGGTTTTTTCTTATCGTTGAGACATTTTTATGATGTCGGAAAGGAATTTATTTCGACACCGCACTAAAATTATGTACAGTTTTTTAGATTCATGCCAAACATTTTTCTATGCTGTCTTACATAGTAGGTGCGCGGCAAAAAAAATCGTACGCACAATTTATTCAAGTCTGCGACGTACTAAAACTCAAAACTTTTTTTCTGTTTATTTTCGGAGAGTTGACTTTGAGCTGACTTTATAATTATTACTTGGTTCAAAATGTCAGAAAAAAACACACTTTACATAATTGAAGGACGGCCCCTTCTCCTTATCAATATTTTAAACAATAGTTTGGTTAAGCGTAAAGATCAATTAAAATTCTTTTCAGTAGAAAGTCAACAGCCTGCTAAAGTTTAAAAATCCATTTTAAGCTATTCTTCGAGCTATTCTTATTACTTTCAGTGTCGATGCACTCTAAAGAGAAAGAGAGGAAGAGAGAAAGAGAGGTGGCGGGGGGGGGGGCTTTTGAGGGTTCTAACTTTTATCATTTTTTTTATAAGTTTACCGATTTTTATAAGAAAAGATTAAATTATTTTGATACAGAATAAATGTTCCAAATAGAAGCTTTGTTTAAAATAATTTGCAAGAGGGAGTGTCTTGCGAATTCCAGTTATTAGTAAACAATGGAGAATCAAAGTTTGAAAATTAATATTCTTCCAATTGACATAAATGTTTTTTTAAAAGATAAACTTTCCTATGGACAATTTATTAAAATTATTTGTAGTTTATTGATCTGTAGCTTTCTCTTCCAATTAGATATGATTAGGACAGACTTTCGAATATTTTAAATTCTTAGCAATAGTCGTAACAGTATTTTTTCGTTTCTAATTACATTTATTTAATTATTTGTCTACATAAAAATGTGTGTTTGAAACAAATGTGAAAAATTCAAATAATTCAGAAGGTGCTAAATTTTTTATAAATAATTTGCAATAGGTTTAATTAAATTTTTAGGGGAGAGTGCAAGAAGTAAACTTTTTCCTATCTTCATTATCTATTAATTGACATAAAAATTAGTAGCAAAAAGCACGTTAATGATCTCTCCAGGTAAACAATTTCTTTATGACTTCTGACAATTATTATGTACTTAGTCTTTTTAACTTCAATTGCCATTCTAAAACACTTAAAAACGTGACCATACAGCAATTTAAATAAGACAAATGGGTGTTCTTCACGTTTATTGACTTTTAAACGACTTGTGGATTCATTAAAAAATGCAGAAGTTATATTTATTGCCAAATTTGCCATTTTAAAGAAAGGAATTTTTGAACTTATATACTAAATTCTTTCAAATTGGAATATGCGCTTTTCAGTTAAGAATTTCTTAATGTCTTTAATTATGAAAATTTGAGGCCATTCAAATTGATAGACTTTTATAAATAATTATGCTTTCAAATAAAAATTATTTGAAAATTTGAATATTGAATGCTTTAAATGTTTAAAACTTTAAAAGCAGCTTTTTTTGTACCGAAATTTCGGTACACGTAGCCACGGCCTAAAATCAAATAGAGTAAATCCGAACACAACAATTGAAATTTCTAAAGCTTCATGCAAATCCAATTTGGAATAGCTTTCCATAAAGAAGTACCTCAACTCCATCCTAGGCATTCAAAACAATATTAAGTAAACAAATCAATAAAAACTGTACGCAAATAAAACACTGCACAGCACTTATTATTTTTAATATTAATTTGAATATTCTTTTTCCTTAATTTCATGGACTTTTAAATATGTTTATATTAATAAAACTCTTATTCCGGGGGTTTACAGCTATGATAAACCCAACAAACGTTTGCCAAATTATTTTCAAGCTTCCAGGCATTTTCGCACAAACTGTACCACATTGTTTTTCTTAATGCAATTCAACCGAAATAAACAAATACGTATGCAATAATAGTTAGATTCACAAAACGCGAACCTCACATTCTCGGCCCAGTATATAATTCGTTTAAATTTTATCAAAACATATTCGAATTGAAAACTCTACTATTAAAAAAATAGGTCGCTGTATTTATTGCTAGTTTCTCTTGTCCAGTTTGACACTGAAGGAATAAAAGACCGAGAGAAAAGCGGATATGTAGGTATATATCTATTATAGTTCTTTCTAGTCCTTTGTACTTTCCCTTGGTCATTGGTGGATCGCAGTTCGCAAAATGCTACAACTAACCTTGACTGAAAAAAGGGAATGCGAAAGGAGAAAGAAGGGAAAGAAAAGAAAAAAAGACAGACATAAAACTATGAGAGTCACTGACCTGTCAAAGGCAGAGGCTTGTTCCTGGCGATGCTGATTTTGAACTAAGTCGTTCTCTTCCTAGGGAGGATTCCGGTTCGCTCTCGACGTTGCCGTCGTCGACAACGAAATCGGAGAGTGGTCCACCTCGTTGCTCTCTCACTTTTACGCATTCAAGAAGACAGCGGACGATGTATCACTCACTCATGCACACGGTTCACGATCATGATTAGTCGTTGCACTCGATTCACTTTACAGTCATATATCATTTTTCATTTAATATCGCTCCACTTGCACTCTGAGTAATCTAAGCTTGAACTGAATTTGCATTAAAATGGAACTTCCGTGAGTGAATTAAATAAATAAACTAATGAAATAATAAGTAGTCCACTCAAAGAATAACAGGATTGAGTCCTGTCAAGTGTCACTCGTTTTGCCAAGCAGAAAACTCAGCTGCTCTCGCAGATCATCGATCATCGCCGTCGTCGCTCGCTTCGCGGGTGTGTCATCGTCATTTCTTTGTCAGCACGATATTCAGTTATCACAAAATATCCATAATTACTATTGCGTGCACTGCTTTTTGGTTTTGTAGGAAATTGTGCGAGGCACACCGTCCCGACGTAAAATATTTGTTGAATGTTGTGAGTTCGAGAAAATCGACACAAGATTTCAGAGGCGAGAATGGTTTGATTATTTGTGAAAAGTTTTTGATATTTTGAGAATTGTTAGGTAGGTTAAGAAGAAGATACTGAAGAGTGGATTGGTCGCCCTGACCACGATATTCTTTGAACAACTTCGGGGAATGTCTAACTCCTGGTGAGTTTACGCTGACTTCTGCCTGCCAGCCAGCAGCCTGCCTTCTGCTACTGCTATGCTACATTCGAGGCGGCAACTTCGGCCATTTTCGGCTTGTGTCGGACACGTTCGAGTGCTTGTAAACACAGGGGTGTAGCTTAATTCTCCTGGGCCTACTACCTACCTGCCCTGTTTAATTTTTAAGGTTTTTTATACATTTATTCAGATTATTTGTCTTATATAAGACTAACTTTAGGAATATTGGTTATTTGATTTTTTCCTTCATTTAAATTACATTCAATATAAATATTTCTCAAGAAAATCTGCTATATTTAATTTTGATTGAACATAATTTTCAACATAATTGTACATAATTAAATTAGTTAAAATCCACGAAATTTAAATAAATTTGTAATAATGAGGTTACTAATTTACGTTGGTGACAGGTAAGCATTTTTCGAAATTCTCAAATGCAGTTTGCGGAAGTAATTAGGGTTTACTGTAACTACTTAAAGATATAATGTTTTAGTTCCTACTTAATTATCCGTCATTGTGACTAATCCTAATTATTTTAGGATGTCCATAAATGTCATAATATTGGCAACTACTGAAAAGTTTCGAGTCCTAAAATCATTCTGCTTTCTCCGAATAAATGAATAACAGTACAAATTTGAAAAACTTAAGAGTAAAGGGTCAGAATAATCATGTATAAAAACTTCGACACTGGAAATATTGGATTTTGGATTTTGGAAAAACTGGATTTTATGATAGGACATTTTGAAATGTGAAATTGCAATAGACTATTTTCAAATTTTATTTTTAAAATATCTTCTGAAGTAGTAGCGATCGCCATTTGAAAGATTTAAATAATAAAAATAAGGAATAAAGCATTAAAAATGGAGTTTTTCGATTTACTTAGACATACTATAATTGTTATGTGTGCGCTATAAAGCGCACATGAAACTTTTCATTGCCAATTAATAATATATAAATATAAAACAAGATTATTATGATTCCAATTTTAAATTGTAGAGTTCAATCACATACAAAAATAATTTGAGAGGCATGGTTTTATTTTTCTTGCAAAAATGTTCTGTGTTTTCAGACTAATAAAATTTTAAAGCGTTTTGAATGATTTTTCGGAATTTTTCAATTGTGGAGGATTTCAATTTAAAGTTATATAGTGAAATAGTAAAAGATAAAACGTGTGTCACTGTTAAATTAGTAATTTTAAATGTTTAATAAGTTTGAATTCTTTTCAATTCGATGTATTTTTACAGTTTTATTCATGAGAGTGTAATGTAATCGTAATTCCCAAAAGTAAGCTTAATTTCGTTAAAAAGATATTTCCAAGCAAAATTAAAAAAAATTAGAGCATTTCCAAAATTTGAATTTCTTTTTAAAATTATAGTAATGTTTGTCCAAGTTTCTTGTAGGTGGGTAGAAGACTTTTAAATTATCCAAATAAAATTTTCAATTTCTATGCAAATAAGACAATGTATGTACTTTTGAGAATGTCTGGAAAAGGTCTAGGGCGCTAAATTTTTAGGGGCGGCACGTCGATTTAGCATTTTTTTATTATTACAAAACAAGTCTGCTTTCATACTTTTATTGTCTTTTTTCGCCTTTAAACTCTGCGATAAAAAAAAAAATGAGTACTGAAAATTTAAAAAGGCGACAACTTGAGGGGTGGCACGGCACGGCGACTAAGCATCACATCACATTACTACTTTCAACTCTGTAATTGAAAAAAATAATAGTACTGGAATATAGAAAAAGGGCGGCAAATTTATATAGACCGTATGGCGGCTCTACGTTAGTATTATTATTAAAAAACAGTTACATTTTTCGTTTAGACAAAAATTCGAAAAGTTATATAGGCTTTTTAACATTTAAAAAGTTTCAATTTCTAAATTTCAACTGAATAAAAAAATATATGTATTTCGTAACTATTCTCATGAAATTTGTTAATTAGACATTTTTTTAAAGAGATCCGTAAGTTTAAAGCGTTAATTTTAGTAGATTTGAACAAGATTTACTAATTATCTTAATGACGTTTTTCAATTGAACATAAATTATAGAGCTTAAAGCGTGAGTGTCGCAATGAGAATGTAATCGTCAAAGCCGTAGGCGTTTTGAGAACATTCTTTAAATACAAATGGAAAAGAATTTCAGTTCCAATTAATGGCTGTAATTCCTCAGAAGTTTAAATCACCTTTTTCGATTTAGTTTATAATATTTATAATATTTGAAAAAATATAGCTAAAGTGTGCGCATTAAACGTACGAAAACGAACGCGAAGCGTGAGAGCGGTATATCCTATTGCTGTGAGGGTTGCTTGGAATACTTTTAAACTCCTGGAGATCCTATTAAATTATTTTGACTTCCTTCAAATCATTTGAATTCCGTTAAATTCTCTGACTCATATGAATTTCTTAAATTCGTTTAAAAGCTCTAGTTCAATTCTTCTGTTGAACATTTTTCTCTGAAAATTAATAGGGCGGTTCAGTGTACGCAAACACAATTTTTCGACCTTTTTCAAAAATATTTCCGCAATGCGTCGTAGTCATTTCCACAAAATTCAGAATTTTCATCAGGACATCTCAAAATAGACGCTTCTAGTGAAAAAGGACCGCTTTAACTTTTAATACGGTGAAAAAGTACCAGATGCCTGGACTGTGAGTAAAACGTCAAAAATATTTATTTCCAAAATATTAGTTTCCAATTAATGATTATATTTTGTTGTAGATTTTCAAATATTTAAAACTTATTTAAAAAAATTTCATATATTATACTGATTATAAATATAACATCATTATTTTATTTCTACACTTGTGTGCTTCTAAATTTTAAATAAAAAAAACTAATTTTAAAAATCAGAACAATAAATAAAAGAATCTCTGAGAACCAACGTCATGTTGTGAATGGATATATATATATATATATTATTATTATTAATATTAATTAATTGCCATTTGGGACATGGGTATCCTCGTCAGTTTAAGATGTTTGAAAAAAAAACAACAAATTTCCAGTAAATATATGATTTCCTTATACTATTTTTAATTGGAAAAATAAATCAAACCTTATTAAGATGTAGCATGTAAACGGCGAACTTCAATGACTGTAGACTAGCTTGATTTGAATGATTTGTAATATTTTATTTTCAAACAGTATAATAATTGCATAACATTTGTCTATTATACCATTTACAATATCAATCTTAAAATATGTTAACTTCTAAAAATATGAGGTTGAAGTTTCTTCCAAGTAATGAGCGTGATATATTTTTTGTATTTCAATTCTTATTTTTTATATGTTAATTTAATTAGGTAACCCAAATATAATATAAAAGTACAAGCATTAGAATTGCAAATTAAAAAAAGTAGCTATATAATAAATTCTTAAATTCTGAAAGCAAGATAGCGAAAATTATTTATATGCTTCCCAATTTAAAGTATAGACCATAAAGTTTGCAGTGGTTTGACCTGAAAAAATGTAACATACGTAACCTCTTGGCAGTACATACGAATAAGTAAAATAGATTTTTTATGATGCATACATGATTTCAGCCCTTTTAGACGCCTATGAAGCGGGGCTAAAGCTCTATTTTTTAGGGAGTGAAAAGTGACGTCAGATGTGAATAATGAAAATTAATCCTCTATGAGCTCGCATTTTACGCTAATCCGTAAAACTGTACAGAACTTGGTTGCAGATAATAGAATTTTGCGGTCATTTATGGAAAGTTACCATGTATAAAATTGATTAAATTACTGTAAATTCCTGAACATTGCCGGAAATTTGTAGAAATTTTTTTATTTAATTAAAAATAGGCAATTTACTTAAAATTGGGCAGTTTATGGTAAGTTATCATAAATTACCTGTAATATTAGCATAAATATCCACTTGTCATAAAAAATATCGTATGCGCCACTCGTCGAAAAATTCCCTCTTGCCCCCCTAGGTGCATAATATACTATTGAGTATTCTACATGGACATTTCATGGTATTCTAACATTACGTCACGCTCGGTCGGTAACATCAAAATCTGTAAGGCTATACCACTTGGTGGACTGCAAACTGCAAAGCATTGTTTAGATAGGAGTTTGACTAAAATTAATTAATTTCGGCGAAATTAAGTAAAATATCGTGATATAGCTTTGCTTTTAAGAAAGAAAAGCCATTTATTTCATTATTGTTGGTAATTTGGAAAATGTGCGGTTAGGCAATCCATCACGAAAAATTTTAATTTGCCGTAATTAAGGTTATAACCTCAATTGCCGGCGACTTACGTCATAATACTTTACGATAATAAGTGATTTTAAGTAGTTCATTATTCATAATGTGTCCCCTAAGGGTTTACATGACTTCCATTCCTTACAATCTTTCCGTTTACATCTATATATTTTTTACAATCTTATCCTTTCTATA
>NC_046666.1:80559360-80574322 GCF_010883055.1 Belonocnema kinseyi | reverse complement strand
CCAAGCTCTTTAACAACTTTTTTCCCTCCCCATTTAGTACCTTATCTTTGGATTTTCTTCCTTTCTCTTCTCCCCATTCCCTTCCTCCTCTGTCTCCTGTTTAAAGGATTTCAAAAGACTAAGTGATCTTAGAATTTCTCAAGAGATTTTTAACGATTTCAAAAAATTTGAAAGGATTTAAAAAGAATGCAGAAAAATTGAACATTTCAAAAATATTTTAATGAATTTGAAGAGATTTCAAGGGGTGTAATTTTTTTATATTTTAAGGAATTTAAGAAAAATTAAAGGATTTTAATTAACTGTACTCAATTTCGAAAATTTTTAATTATTTTGAAGAAGTTGAAGGAATTTCAAAAAAATTCGGAGGAGTTAAAGGATTAAAAAAAAATAAAACTGTGAAATAATTTAAGTCAATTTTGAGAAACTTCGAAAAATTTTAAATGATTGTATAGAAGTTGAAGGGATTTCAAAAAGAATTTGGACGAGTTTAAGGATTATCAAGAAATCTCACAGGATTTCTGTGAGTTAAAGTGTTTTTAAGGGATTACTAGGGACTTGGCGTGATTTTAAAGTTTATTTTTTAAGGATTTAAAAATATTTCCATAAGGTTTAGTGACTTTAAAGAATTTTAAGCAATTAATTTAAAAGTTATTTGAAAAGATTTTAAGTTATTTTCAAAAATTTCAAAGATTTTAAGGATTGTCAAGATATTTGAAGGAATTTAAGAATATTTTAAAGATTTTACGTGATTAAAATTAATTTTAGTCAATTTTGAGATACTTCGAAAGATTTGAAATTATTGCACAGCATTTGAATAGATTTAAAAAAAGTCGGGGAAGTTTAAGGATTTTTAAGAAGACTTATAGGATTTCTATGAAGGATCAAAGTCTTTGATCATTTTTGTTTTCTCAAAGTGCAAAAATAATCTCTTGACATCTTTGAAGAACACATTTTAACGAACTACCAAAATTCAAACATTCTGACCGCCAACTATCCCAACAATGCAACCTAACCTAAATCACGACACATTATATTTTTTCTTGATGGATTGTCCAAATCTCACACTTCCCCAATTGCTAACAATAAATAAAGGAATGACTTTTCTATCTGAGAAGCATAGCCATATCACGATTTTTCACTTACATTCGTCTACAAAAATTAATTAGTCAAACTCCTATGCAATCACTGCTTTGCAAGTCCACCAAGTGGTATGGCCTTTTCGACGTTATGACCGACTATGACGTAATATCAGAATACTCAATTTTACGATGCTTCGCATAACCTCACCACTGTATTTAAAATTTTTGGAGGTCCTTCCGATAAAAACTTTTCCATAAGAAAAGTTATTCTGGGCTGAGAATAATCATTTGCGAATGTTGTGCATATATTTTTAAATGGGAAGTTCAAATGAACGAATTCTTTTACTGATGATTTTGCAAACTAATGAAAATTGCTAAAATGTTTGTTAATTTATATTGGAAGTAATATATTTACTAAAACAAAATTATAATGCATTTTTTATTGTAGTTGGAACAATATTCATGGATGAAGTATAATTGGGAAAAAATATTTCGTTCATTTGAACGTTCAGAAATTCAGGTACATAAATAAATTGTCTACTCTACTTTTTCGTAATATTTAATTCTTTTCCGGTCCTTACGCTCAAAATTTTAGGCTAATTTTTCTTACCGTTTCAGTAGTAATGCTTGGCTGCGAATATTCATGTGCTTATGTTTTTTATACTGGAACGCAATTGTTTTTGACTTTGTACATTTTGAAAATATTTGTATACTTTATTTGGGCTACCTAATCAAATTATTGTGTAAAAACGAAGAATTGTAATAAAAAAGGTATCTCATTCATCATTCGAACGTAACTTGAACCACATCTATAGTGATTTTAATTCTGATGTTTCCTATTCAGACAAATGCCTTTAGTTTATTTGCACGGAATGAATGCTCACTTATTAATTTAGAAACTTAAATAATTTGAAAATTTGTTAGAATTATAGAAAGTCAGACATAAAAACTTAAAACAATTGGTTGTCATTACTGTCACTTGAAAATTTGTAATAAACTACGGTTGACAATTCGAAACTACCGCCAATAAAATACAATGTCGCATTAAAAATGTAGAATTAATTGATTTTAATGGGGTCGTATTTTACAGGGAAAAATTCAGATAAACGGAAATTATAAAAACATTAATTAGATAGGCAAGAAAATACAAAAAATTACAACTACGAAAAATATGTTAGTTTAAATAATTAAATTTCATATACACGTCGCTTTTCGCCTAAAAAATGCACCCAAGCATCACGCCAATTTAATTACAATACAAGATTATTAAATTTTAACGAGAAGTGCAATATAACGCACATGCTCACACGTGCATACAACTTGTACCCTCTGTTGTTCCCAGAATAAGCATCAAACCAAAAAAATTCTGGGGAATTTTTTGTTTATTTTTTGTGCACCCCCCCCCCCACACACAAAATTAAATACAGTTCTCGCGGGATACCCTATATAAACATATTTTTTATCATCAAATGTTCTCGAAGATTCAATTGGCGAGCATATTTACATCTACATAAACGTGTAGAACATGCAGAGATCCAAGCACAATTTATTTGCAACTTTAGCGGAAATAAAGCATTACTTCTGAAAAATCCCAAAATGGTAAAATTGTCGAAATATAAAAATCCCGAAATGCAAAATTCCCGAATATTATACATATACAATTTACATTTATACTTAAAATTGATAAAAATACATTTGCAATTATTGAAGTTTAAAAAGAGACTGAGTAATTACTATAATTTTTTTACTAATAATTCGTAACAAAAATGAAAGTCATTGTAATTTCAAATTTAATTACTAGAAACCTTCATTTTAACTAAATGACAATCGATCTAATCATAAATGTTACATATTAAGCAGGTCTTTAAAAAGCAAAATATTTGTTCTAAAAAAATAAGGAAACTAACTAAAAAATACGTAAAACTAGTCAGGAAATGCAAAAATAACTTATTTCGCCAGAAATAAAAAGTACAGCATTCTTTTTACACAAACGCAAGTGCACGAACCATAAATAACGAGACCATTTAAATAAAGTCAATATCAAACTAGAGTTAGAACGGTGGATCAAAGATCAAAGTTCTTGATCTTGGGTTCCATTCAGCTGATTTAGTTTGTCAAGTAAGCAATTTGCAAAGGAATCTCTGTACTGTGGGCTCAAAAAATTGAGCAAACTGTAGGGGGTTTCGAAATACTCGTCCCCTTTGTCCGACGTATCGTCATGCTGTTTGCCAAGTATGGAAAATCCGTTTCCAGAAAGTTCTATACAGAATTTTAGATCTTCAAGGGTCGTCAGGTTTAAATAAACACACCGGTTCGTACTCTGGAGCTTTTCGGAGACAGTGAAACTACGCACGTGATTTTTCACGTCATCGATGACTGCCTGGGCTTCTAACCTCCACTGTTCTGCATCCAAAACACGATTTTCTCCTTCGGCATTCATTCTTCTCAGACGTCGAATAACGGATTTTCGGAAGATCCAAAAATTACTAATCTTCTTTCTTCACAACATGTCACGTTTTGGCTCACGTTGCCCTCGTGCTTGGCAAACGTTCGGTATGTGCAATCATTTTTAGCAACGAAACACGGAAATGGATCTTATCCCAACTCAACACTTTTGCCAAAATTGCTTTCAATATATCGTATATAAGGATGAACAGCAAAGGAAGTCGGAGGAATGTTGGAAGCGTAACACTCAGGAACACTGAACTAAATTTACTAAAACATGAGTATGTCCATGACACAGAATAACCCAGAATAACACGTGCTCATACATGTGGCCCCTACGATACTGCGCATGCTTCGTATACTCCGCATTATTCATTCGCTCGAACAGTTGGCAATAGAAGAAATGCAGTGTTTCCACTGGAGTCGATTGACCGGACCTATAGTGGGCGCGTTTCACGAAGCAGGCACAGTTAAAAAACTAAGGACCCTGAAGTAAGGGACGCGCCATGTGGCCATGTGGTGGGGGAAAATGGAACGGAAGTTGGAGCTAGCGGTAGAAGGCGCGAGGTATTCAAACGCCAATAAATAATATACCTGAATCGTGTATTCAATCGGATTGGGAAAATCAAAGTAATTAATATTTTTGAAGTTAAAAAAATAAACAATAGTAATATTTATCAAATAAAAAATCGAATTAAAAAGAAAAACAGTATTATGAACCCATACACCCAAAAAACACGTAAAAAATGAAAATTTGAAGAATTTAAAGTATGCTTCGTGAACCTGCAAGATTCGGAGAAGAAGTTATTCAATAAAAGGGAATAGTATTAGAAATTTGTACTGTAAATAAATTAATAACCCGCTGTGTAACCTACGAAGTAGGAAATAATATAAAAAGGAAAAAACTGTAGCCATGTGATAATGTGAAGCAAACAATATACGAATGTTAGCGCCAAAGGAAAATGCTCCTGAAGCTGTAATAATTATCTTGATACCGTAAGGTACTTACTTAATTGCATACATAATTAATATATTAACAGAAACTTTTTAAGTTTAAAAATGTTATAACAAGAATTCATTTAGAATGAAAACTATCAAAAATGGTGTAATCGAATTTTCTCTTAAATAAATTAATTTTTCACGAAAAAAGGAATTTTTAACAAAATAATAGAATCCTCGAAAAAAAGATGAAATTTCAATTAGGAAGTTTATTTTTCTACCAAGAATGACGAATTTTCAACAAAATTATGAATTTCCAAATGCTGTATGAAAACGGATGAATTTGTTTCCAAATAGTTGAATTTTTAAAGAAAAGAGATCGGTTTTAAAACAAAAGGATTAATTTTTTACCAAAACAGAAAAATTAAAAAAATTGAATTATTAAGTAAAAAAGGTCAATTTTCAATTCAAAATATCAATTTTCAACAAAAATAGTAGAATCGAAATTTCTTTGAAAGAAATTGGTTTTTGACAATCAGAAAAGGAATTTGTTTTTAAATAACTTAATCCTCAATTAAAAATATTAATTTCAACCAAGAATATTACTTTTCTACCAAAAATTACAAATTTTCTACCAAATCTAGAAAGTTTCAAACAAATATATGATTTTTAACTTAAAAATATCATTTTTTAACCAAAAGCAATATAAGTAGATTTTACCATTACAGAATTTAATTCAAAATATACTTATAGAAATTTTGAATAAAATAGTAGAATTTTCAATCAAAAAGGTTGGTTTTGAACCGAAACAGATAAAGCTTCAATTATGAACTTAATATTCAACGAAAAAATGGGATGGTTCAGTTTTTAGCTAAAAAAATAATTTTCAATTTAAAGAAGTGTAATTAAAAAAAATAAATCTGAGTTCTTTACCCAAACAGATTGTAATTAAAAAAATCAATAAATTTTTAACAAAAAATGGAAAGTTAAATTTTCAGTTCAATAAATTAATTTTGAATAAATAAGAATTATCCAAAAAATTGTTGAATCCTGAATCAGCAAGATGAATTTTCAAACAAGAAGATTAAGTTTCTACTAAAAAAGATGAATTTCTAACAAAATCCATACATTTTAAGAGTGTAGTTCCGAACAAGTGAACGTGACGATTTCCTTCACACTCCGTATACTTATGTATTTTGATGCGCTGATTACGAAAATGATAGCGAAAATTGGCGACTCGGCAATTTTCATGGCGAAATTGCGAAAAAACCATAAAAAATATGGTTTTTTGTGTTTATCTCAGCCAATGTGCAGAATCTCGCAAAATGTTTCCAATAAAAGTTGTAGATCGTATAAGAATACACATTTTTTGTGCAACACATTTTTTTCTACGCGTGATAGTTCCCAAGAAAATTAGTGATATCTCGATTTTTATGAAAAAAAACAATGAGCATTCTCCATTGGTTTCGGTTGGGTACCTACTCACGCTTTTCACCACGGGAAGGTTGGAGTATTTTGGAAAGCTTTTTTTTTTATATTTTTTAATTGTTTTTTTTTTACTTTTTTGATTTTTAAATATATTTTAATTTATTTTAATTAGAAATTCTGAGTATATTCTATTTATTGTCTTGATTGTATACTCCTTATAAGTTTTTTTTATAATAGTCTGCTGAGTATATTTAGTGGCCAGGGTAATATGCTTTTATGTTAGTAATTAATTCTTTAAACGGATCAGCAACTATTTTCTTTACGCGTCGTCGCCACAAAAATTCGCAGAGATGCTCTGCAATGTTGCTCTTACGCACTCCTCCTCGCGAGAGAAATCGTCGCATCCACCGCCAAGATGACTCGATGTTTTGTGTGTGCGCTCCGGAATCGGGATCCACAAATTGTTCGGAATAATTCACAGTTTTGTGGACAAATCCATGATCTTCGAGATTAATGTACCCCTTCCAACAATCGGTGTGGATTTCTGTCCCTCCCGTTACATGCTTTTCTATTAATGCAATTAAAGTAGCCTGATCTCTCTTATTATCGGGGCGGATTTCCAACCGATAGTTGTAGGAATGTCCTCTGTGGATCATTCCGAGAATCCATGATCCTTCTACTACACGTCCTCGCTCGTATTTTCGACGGCCGATTTTGCAATCATCGATTTCAACAACTTCACCGACACCGCCGATGCGACCATCCTCTCCGAAATTTCTGTCAAGAGCAAGCATGCAGACCTCTCTACAAAATGAGAAGCAGTCTGAAACTGTTTCTCGGGGAGTCGATTGATTGTTTATAATGCTACTTTCCCGGATCGTTTGTTCAAAATTAAAATTTCACGCAAAATAATAGGTAATGAGCATACAGGCCGCTGCAGAAATGCGGCACCTCTCAAACCACGTGTTTTCTGCAACGGTAATACTGTGACCATATTTGTGTATTTTATAACAAAGGAAGGATCCGCAAACATGTTCAGACTCCACAAGAGTCATCTTCTTATGTTTTGAGCAAAATCGTTCAGACGGAATTAATTCGATGCAAGAAACACACGCCCTTAAGTACTATGAGCGCAGATGGTGGAGAAAGACCTGTCGCTAATTGCATTGAGATTTGTAAATTTGTTACATTTCATCAGATATATCTGTGATTTTTTCGGAAACTATTCTTGTAGAAAAAAATGTATCATATAAGAAATGTATATTTCGATAAGATCTACAACCTTTATAGAAACGTTTTGCGAAAATTTATGTATTGGCTGAGATAAACGCAAAAAACCCCGGCATCCCAATGACTGGTTACAAAAATAACTTAGTTCACACACGGCCCCCTATCCAACGTGTCATAGGGGGCGGGAAGGCACCCCTGTGACTGGAACCAGAAAAATCTTGGGTCACATCCCTGCCCCTTTTCCCACCCGTCGTGGGGGCGGGAAGGCACCCTTGTGACTGGTCACAGAAATAATGTAAGGTCACACCTCTGTCCCTTTTCCCACGCGTCATGGATGGCGGGAAGGCACGCCTGTGACTGGTCACAGAAATAATGTAAGGTCACACCCCTGCCCCTTTTTCCACGCGTCGTGGGGGCGGGAAGGCACCCCTGTGACTGGAACCAGAAAAAAACTTAGGAAACGGGTTCAATTACGCGTATAAGACAGTTTGCTGACACTGGGGGACGGTTAACACTCGAAAACGAAAAGAGCATGATTTTTATGGTTTTTTTTTCATAAAAATCGAGATGTCACTAATTTTCTCGAAAACTATCACTTGTACAAAAAATGCATCCTACAAAAAATGTGTATTTCTGTAAGATCTACAACTTTTATTAGAAGCATTTTGTGAGATTTTGCATATTGGCTGTGATAAATGCAAAAAACCACATTTTTTTATCGTTTCTCCGCGATTTCACCATGAAAATCGCCTAGTAGCCAATTTTCACTATCATTTTCGTAATCAGCGCGTCAAAATACATCAGTATACGCAGTGTGAAGGAAATCGTCACGTTCACCTATTCGGAACTTTATCCCATTTTAAAACAATTAGTTAGTTTGTCAAATAAAAAAGATCACACTTTATTTTAAAATTTTAATTTTCTACTAAAAATGTTATAGTTGAATTTTCTGTTAAAAAAATTTAATTTCACCAAAAAACAGCATTATAAAAATTATTTCAAAGGAGATCGAATCCATTTAAGATTAGGCAAGTTCTTGGTTAAAAACTCATCTCTCTGTGTTGAAACTTGATTTTCGTAGTGAACATGAACACAATAAAAATGTATCCCTTTTGGTTGAAAATTCAAGTATTTTTTGGAAAACTTGCCTTTTTGGGTTAAAAACTTAATAATTTTGTATATATTTTTCTTTGTTCTTCCTAGAGCTTTGCGCTCGATAATATATGCATATATACATCTACAACTGTAATTTGGTAGTTTTGAATTATATTCTATTAAAGCTCCTTTGTTGAGGACTCAAATATATTTTTTTTAATTGGTCTTTTTTGTTTGGATTCAACTACTTGGTTCAATGTTAAACTAATTGAGTAAAAATGGATCATTTTTTGGTTGAATGTTCATCATTTTAGTTAAAAATTTAATTCCTTTGTTGAAAATTCTTTCTTTCTTTGGTTGAAAATTAATCTTTTTGTTGAACATTCCTATAATTGTTTTAAGGTTGAACGACCTTTTACAAATTAATTTTTTTGGTTGAAGGTTCATTATTTTAGTTTGAAATTTATCTCTGGTTAAAAAATAAAAAATTTGCTTGAAATGCACTTTTTGGTTCAATTCAGCCGTTGTTGTTTTAAAATAATCATACTTTTTAGTTTTTGGTAGAAAATTTATATACTTATTTCAAAGTTTAACCATTTCGTTAAAATATGATGTTTTTGGATGAAAAAGTAATTATTTGGTAGCAAATTCGTTAATTTTTGAAACTGATAATTAAACTTTTTCATATTCAGTGTAAACGGTTTTGTTAAAAATTTGACTTTTTAATTACAACAATTTATAACCGAATAGTTTAACTGTTAACCAAATATTTAAATTTTCAACCTACAAATATAAATTTTAAACTGAATGGTCAAATTTTCAAACAAAGAAGATTAATCTTTAACCTTCAATCTTTAACCTTGAATCTTAAATTTTGAAGATTTTAAGAATAAATAAGCATTTTAAATGTTTTAAACATAAGACACGATCCTTAAATGAACTCATTAAACATGATTGCACTATTCGCATACCGAAGCGCAAAACTATAGTAAATTTTGGTATAGTATTTTGATATGGAACGGAAGTGTCTCTCTTCTCGCTCGACCAATCCGCAGTCAGCTGCCCAGGTGGCGCGTCCCTTATTACAGGGTCCCTATAAAAAAACTAGTGGCTTCCGCCATCTGGCAGTGGAAGTAGGAACTATGTAGGGGGAGAAGATGCGCCTCATTCCATGGACATAGGAAACACGGGAGTAGGCATGCCATCCTAACTTGGCGAGCGGGGTTGAATCCACGGGAGGGGGGAGAATTCCATGAGTGGGGAAAGCCGCCACCTACGATGTGCCATTTGATTGTGCGCTGACAAACTGTGCATGAAAATATAAATATGTGGGCGCTGCCATGTTTGTCGCGGGACATCAAATGTGGCGGACCTCCCCCCTCATTAGATCACCCCCGCAATGGCATGCCTAGTCACTTGTTCCTATGTCCATGGCCTCATCTTCTTCCCCTACAGCGTAATGGGTATAATCAGAGATTATAGTCGCCACGTACTAAGAGGTCTCCGAAATATCTTTGTTTGCAAGATCCACAAAATTCCCTGATTACGAATATATTGGTTTTTTTTCAAAACCCTGGTCAGTTTTGGTTTAAACAATTTTTATTAATACTTTCTATATTTATTAAAAAATCAGCTTTAGCATCTCTTAGCAAAAATAATTTTTTTTGACGTCCTGCACTTTTTTCGTAGGTTAAACCGATTGCAATTTACAACGTTATAAACAAATTATTTTTAACAAAATTGACATATTTGCCAAGTTGTTCATCAGAATATATAGCTCAGATAAATTTAAAACTTGTACGTTTTGGCCAAAGATATTATGTATCTGAAATTGTCTTTATATCTAAATATCTTGAAAGCAAACAGAAATCTTCTGATTGAATGAAAACTTATCGTCACAAATTGTTCTTAAAGAATTGATATTTTTAGGAGAAAATCGTCTAGACTTTTCATTTCTTAATAAAAAATCATTCAGGACTTCATTATTTATAACAATTGTTATAAATAATAACCCTCAAAGACTAGAATTGATTTTTTTGAAATTTTAAAATTAATATTTATCGCAAGATGAAACTTTTTACTCTCGTAATATTTTCCCGTACAATGAGTTATTATTTATTCACGGTCATATAAAGAATGTATTTTTTATAAATCTACACTATCCTAAAAGCCACATTTTTCAAGTTATTAGTGATGATCTTTTTTAATAACGTTAATTTTACTGTAAACAGTATAACTATCTTGGATAACATTTTTAATACTTGCCCCTTATTGTTTATAACTATAGTTAATAACGAAAAAATTCTAGTCGAATGTAGAATCGTAGAGAGGCACATATTTATGAAAAATATATTGTTTATAAGGTTGTGAATAAATAATGGCACGTCGTGTGAGAAAACGCTACGAGTGTAAAGTTTTATATTGTGCAAGAGGCTAATCATTTTTTTTACTGGTCTTTCCTAATTGAGAATTTGCATACATAACTATAGCTACAAACAATAAGGAGTAATTATTGGAAATGCTTACAGAGATAACTATTTTTTGCACGGTATGATTTTGTGTGAGTTTTGTTTCAAAATAGATATTTAATTTATACACACTTCTACTTTTTGCACTAATTATTTTAATATTGCGTCCTAATACAGGAAGCTTTGTAACGATGAAAATGTTCGAACTTTATTTTTTGACATATTATGACATCATTTCATCTGAGAACTCGAAAAATGAGGGGTTTGAAAAATATCTATGTGTGTGCATCCACATTACTCTTTTTATTATTACTGCAAAACGAACTGACCCAGCGTCATAAAATTTGGAGGAACTGCAGTCCTAAATAATGCCTATTATTGATGAAATTTTGTTTGCCATTTTTATTATATTCAAAAATAAAAATTGTATACCTAAAGTTGAATGAAGAACTTTTTTTTTTAGAAAAAAGATTGAGATTAATTAATTAAAAACCAGGAGAATGACAAAAAAGAATGAAAAAAAATTCCATATTTTTAAGAACATTTATCACAATATTGGCAATATTAACCGACCCTGTAAATTAAATTTTTTAAACGCGGGGTGGTATTTAGCTAATATAATTCGACAGAATTGTATTCCTATACAGAAATTTTCATCTTAAAAAATTTTTTAAATAGCAAAGTAATAAGATCTAAATTTGTTTATTTTTACACGATGATTCAATTGACTCATTTAGAAACATATTATGACCAAATGAAGTCATGATATGTAGAAATTTATAAATTTGTCTAACGATGCAAGAAAAAATGTTTCTTAATTTTGGGAATATAGCAATATTGTAAGTGCTACATTTATTCGTTATGATGAGACAATTCGAATGATATATTTAACAGGCCTGTCTGAGAAAATAAAATTATAACATAATTATTCAGATTTGTCAATTAGTTTTACGTTTACAAGAAAAAAAATCTTAAATTTTTAAAATACGCAATATTTTGAGTACTAATTACATTATTTTTGATGAAATAAATCTAATGATCTATACACGTAAAAATCGTTTTTGGCCTATGCACAATTAATAATAACTAATAATGAGTAATAATAAATAATTAATCAATAATAAAAAAAGGGGAGGCTAAATCGGCTTTTCATCTCCTTAGACTCCTTTAACAATAAAAAATCCTCTTTTTCATCGCCTCAGATTCCTTTAGTAAGCCAAAATCCCCTTTACCATCTTGACTCCTTTTACTATAAAGAATCCTCTTCTCCATAATAAATTTTAAAAATACTAAATACAAAACAATCCCTTGTAAGGAAGCACAGTGCTCACGAATTGATCACAAAATGAAAGACCAACTATATAAGATAGTATAATTATTTTCCTATAATTTTTCATATAATTGAGGGGCCGGATTCTATAACTGTTTATAAATTTTCCTTGTGCCGAACGGAATTAGCCTCTGGACAATTTTCAAACAATCTTTGAATTTTTATTTTAAATGTACATATTTCTAGAGAAAAATGAATTGCCATAAAATGAATTGACCCTATCCTGCAAGTCAAACGGTCCAAATTTCTTAAAATAGTAACGGCGACCTTTAGGGACTTGTAAAATTTATATCCACCACATATACAGATCTTTTAATTTTATACATTCGTCCTATCTTGACTTACATTTATTTAAAAAAAAAATGTTTGAAAAAAAAATTAAAAAAGAACAGCTACTTTTAATTGGTCGTAATTGTACATTACTTTCTCTCATATTTTCTGAAAAAATTTAATTTCAACAACTAATCATTGTGAATCACGAAAAAATAAATCTTGTTCATTAATTTGTTTTTAATATCATAAAACAGAATTTCTCATTCCAGCACATTATGTATTACTTCTGTATGTTTATACGATTTAAGGCCTGTTTTATTGAATTTAAAGATTTTTAAATTGTAATTAAAAAAAAGATTATTTGGATAGAAACTTATATTAGTAGTCACTCGTTATAACTGAGAATCTTACAGTCATTGAAAAAACACATAGAATTGTTAATTAATTTGAAAATATAAAACTTTTAAACTCCATGATTTTTTATCCTTCCAAATGATTTTTCTTTCCTACAAATTTGCTTTGAAATGTTTCTTATGGGGCAATTCGAAAAGTAGGTTACGCTTTTTCGAATATTTTTAAGCCCGTCCTTTCTTCCATGTAATACGACGTAGTTTTTCGTTGACCCGCTTGTTAAAACTTCAATGATTCTTAAAATTAATAATTATTCCTTTTATAATTACTCGTATAGATACTATATAGGCAAGAATTATGAAACCACTCTTATTTTGTAAATACACTCGACCTTGGGTAGGAAGGAACTTGCTTTGGGCCTTCTGAGAATTGACGCCACACGGCAGCTTAGGATGATAACGGCCTAGCTGGATAGCTGCTTCACAATGTGCAAGTTCACTCTTAGTGTTCATGTGGCCCTTGTGTTAACGATTTGAGGGCCTGGATTTGAGCGAAAGGTTACAACAAAAACCGGACTCAAATCCAAGTTCAAGTGTATTGCATGTCTAGGCTCTAAAATGAAGTTTTTGTGTCAATTCTTTAATAAGATATTGCAAAATATACCAAGAGTTTAAAGTATGGTTCAATTATACGAGTAACTCCCGGAATAATGGATATTTAAAAATAATCTGTAGGTCAGTTCTTTAAGGCTTAATTTTATTTTTTTCCCCTAGATTATGTCAGATTGAACGTGAACTAGAAAATCGTACAAATTTAAAGCATAAATAAACATAGTAATGTAATATAATTTAAATACAGTATTTTTCTTGACAAGATGAGTGCTTTTATTTAGAAATATTCATTTTTTAAATTTATGTCTTTCTTAACGTGGGTTAGCTTTTGCAGAAGAAAAGATTGTTATGACAGATTCGATCGAAGACTTGCAAAGGATGTTTAGCAAACTGAATACAAGCATGAAGAACGTAGGCTTCATAATTAACTTAAATTAGACAAAAATTATCGTCTTTGAAGGAGAAGTTGAGAAAGAAATGTGCAGCATTGTCCTAAATGATAAGAGAATAGAACAAGTTGATAAGTACGTTTAATCCCATTAGCCTATTCACAAATTACGAAAAGATAGCTGGAGAGTTAGATAGACGAATAAATGAGGATAAGAAGGTTATCGGTAGAGCTGGGTCCATTATCAAAAGTGACAATATATCAAGTAAAGCTAAAAGGGAAATAAATAAGTACAAACATATTTATACAGACTATGCTGTAAGGTAGCGATGCATGGACGTACCAAGATTGACATGAAATTCATGCGAATGATGTTCGGTAATGATGGCAGTGTGTCCAATGCAGACCGCGGAAAGAATAGTTAGACTGTGTGACAATAGATACTAATGAGCTGGAGTGGGTAGCTTTACATGATGTCTTTGTGAGGCTCTTCTCTAGGGGTAATTAGATAAACTTTTATTTTTCGGCCTCCTGGCTTTAAAAAATTGCCTTGCTTACACTTCAATTTTGCACAGAATTTTCTTACAACTACCTCTTAAAATTGAAAATCCTTCCTCATCTTATCTCTAAGTCGCTCGCTTTTATAGTCTGGCTTTCCTCGCTTCGTCTCGTCTCGCATGCCTGTCGCTACTGTCTCGCTTTCCTCGTGTTGCCAGCCTCTGCCACCGCGGCTAATACCTAATACTTGTCTACTATTCACAATATTTACAATTTTCTTACACCTACTTCTTCTCCTATTTACAATCTTTCCTTCTCCATTCCTCTTCCTCCTTCCTTCTCTTCTCTTGCATTTTCACCCAACATCCCCTTAACCCATGCTACTGCCCTTTTGTCCCCACCTTCATGCAACAATACCTCCATGTTTATCCCATTCCTTTCCACCTCGTCACACTCCTAAAACCAATGTTCCACTTTTGCATACCTCTTTCCGCAAAATTCACACATCTTCTTCTCTTTAGAAAGCTAGAACCTATTATAATCTTCTATGCATCCGCATCTCATCCTCTCTATAAGTTCCTGACTTCCTTTCTCTCCTTTCTCACACAAATATTGCGCTCTGTCCCTTGGCATAATCCACACCAAGTTCCCGTTAAATCTTGACTTTCTTATTCTCTCTTCCCCTGCTTCCTTCTCTCCCTCTATGCCGCTTCTCTTAACTACCTCATATACAGTCTGTCAAGTTAAAGCGTGGGTGGCTTTACTCGTAGTCGGTAAGGTGTATCGACATGATTTTGGTGTCAAAATATTAAGAAGAGCTCCCTCTT
>NC_046666.1:80538205-80559260 GCF_010883055.1 Belonocnema kinseyi | reverse complement strand
ATGAAAGAGGGAGCTCTTCTTAATATTTTGACACCAAAATCATGTCGATACACCTTACCGACTGCGAGTAAAGCCACCCACGCTCTAACTTGACAGACTGTACCCTCCTTGCTTCCTCGTGCATCCTTCTCACTTCAACCATCTGCAATCCATTCATTCTAAAATATCTTTCCCTTTCCACCTCCATCTTCCCACCCATACATCTGTTCTCCTTTTCTCACCAACACTCCCTAACCAGGATACTTCCCCCCTCTTCCAAAAATTTCTCCTCATATATACACGCTCGACTCCCAGTTATAATCCTTAAACTCGTTCTTCCCGTCTCCCTCCTGACAATATAGTTCGGCGTATTCCTTGCCAACCCCAGTGCCCAATTTACATACCTCTCCTGTATCCTATTTACTTCCTCATTTACCTTACACCCCTACACCTTATCACCACATTTTCCCTTCTCACCCTTTATTTCATATGACCATCGACACACACACATTCCTCCGAAACAGGAAGCTCAGGTACACAAACTCTTTCACCTCCTGTACTGCTTTTCCCTGCCACTTCAACTCCCCTCCCTTATCTCTCCCACCTCCTTTCCTAAACACCATAATCTTCGACTTGTCCGCATTTAACTCTAATCTATTTTTGTCCAAGTATCCTATCAACCTTTTCATCATCTTCTTTAAAGTCTCTTCGATCTTTGCTAGCAGCACTAATTCATTTGCATATGCGGATGACCATATCCTGACTTATCCTACCATAACTCCTCCTACCACTCCGGCCGCTAGCTTACTTTCCATATCCGCGATTAAAATTGCAAAAAGCGTTGGTCGAAGCCGACACTCTTACCTCAACCCATTATCCATTCAGAAACCCAATGAGATTCCCTCCCCTCCTCTCACCCTATCTTCAATCTCCCTATAAGCCTTCTTTACTATCTCTATCAGGTCTTTCTCCACTCTCCTCTCTTGCATCGACTCCCACAACTTCCCCCTATCACCTGAAGGGAACGTGCTTTTTAGACCTATAAAAAACTCGTACACTTTCGTACCCCGTGAGCTAATTCTCTACCCACCATGTGCGGCAGGACGTAAATATTGTTGAAAGTATTGCTTCCTTCCTAAAGCCCGTCGATGTCTCCGACAGCAACCTTTCCCCGCAACATGCTTCCGCAGTCTATCTGCCAGCATCAACGCGTATATTTTGTACGCCGTATTCATTAGCGCAATTCCTCTATAATTTTCTTTCTTCTCCCCATCCCCTTTTTTATACAGCGGTAAGATAAGACTCTCCCTCCACGCTCTTGGGAATCCTTCCGCCCTGCATACTTTTTTTGCTACCCCATTCAGTCTCTCCCTTACATCTTGTGTGCCAAATATTTTCCACTTCCTTATCTGGTTGTCTATCTCCTCGTCATTCAGCTCCTCTTCATCTACCTCCCTCATTCTTCTAATCCCTCATCTCTGGGTCGGAGCAGTGTTGCGACTGTATGCTCTGTAGTGCAAGAAACACTCAGAGCTCTCGCATTTTTCGCATAAACGACTGCAAAACCGTGTCGAGGAACTTCGGAAAAAGGGTTATCAGCGCATCGCCTACTCTACCACAGCCAGAAAAAGTCGGCAACAGAGAAAGAGAAGTGGCAGTAAGCCCAACCGCGGACAGTCATCCGACATAGGAAGATCGATGCTTCAAGCTGCATGACCCAGAGAAACATCAAATCCAGGTTTCTCTCAAGTCTCAGGATCTGGCTGAAATGGATGACGAGCTTCGTGGTGATTTTTCCGAAGAATCCAACCTCTGGATTATCAATTATTGTGTGTATAATGCAGCTAGAGCGTTGACCAATGCGAACGGTAAAACCAAACCAACGATTGATCATAAGATCAAAAGACCAATGCATCAACTCGCCATAAAGATAGGCTAGGCAAGACAGTACGCGTACCGCGTTCAGTGTGTGATTTACTACATAATATCTGACAGGACATTTATCGCCAAGGTTCGATAGTTCGCGCGCGAACTCCGCATCCGTTATCACATACTTAACAAAACAAAGCTGCTGACCATCATTCAGCATATTGTTGAGCGAATTTGGATAATATCTGATGCGAAGAGAGGTCTAGAGCGAAGAGAGAGGTTGGTCAGAGAAAACCAACATTTTCTCTCTGACATATCTCGATTCCTCCAAGATCCTCTAGTTACTGTCGACCACCCGACAAACCAGAGGAGGTCGACTATTTTCGAGAGAAGTCTACGAAATGCAGCACAGATTGGATGAAGACTCAAAAAACATAAATAGCTTCAACGAGCTTTGTGAAGCCCTCATAACACCTGCGGAAGAATGCACACCCATCACTACCGCTAGGTGATAAAAGTTTGAAGAGGAATGAAGAATTATTCCGCTCCGGGACCAGATGGTATCAAGACCTTCTGCTGGAAGAAGTTTCCTTCAATCCATCAGCATCTGGTCCATATTTTCACCTCATATTTAAAGTCCTAAGAGCTAATTCCGGAGTAGTTGGTGAAAGGTCGCATAGTACTCCTGCCGAAAATGGGCAATTTCGCTGACCCGAAGAATATTACAGGCCAATCACTTGTCTGAGCATACTATTTAAGATCTTCATAGCTATCCTAAATGATAGGATTGTTCGGACAATCGGACCAGTGTGGCAAGGAATGTATGAACAACGCGGTTCAAAGAAAGGTGTAGCAGGATGTCGGGAGAACTTGCTCATCAATATATGTGTCTGCAAAGATGCAGAATCCTACCTTAAATGTTCATCCAGAGAGGTTTCTTTCTTTTGCCTCACATTATTGTCACTATCTCTAGCATTTGGCTTTTCCCAGGGATACTTTCGCGGTAAACCCTAAAGTCGAAAGCAATGTAGCCAGTATTATACAACTAAATTAAGTCTTTTAAAAATATAGTTTTCCCTGTAGTTTTTCCTGTAGTTTTCCTGTGATTGCGAAAAAACTACTGGGAAAAAATTATAGAAAAAAATGACATCCCAGTGGGCACCGGGACGTCCTGAAGATGTCCTTAGAATGTACCTTTATGTCATTTGATTTGACGTCTTTAAGACATCCTTTGGATCTTCTCATGTCTTTTAAAAGTCCTCAGGACGTCCTTAGGACGTCCGCCGAAAGACGTACCATGTATAGGGCAAGTTTAGGATTTGTGTGTTCATTGGGACGCTTGTCATTTTTTTCCTATCATATATTTTTCGTAAGGGCATTTAGCACAAGGGATAGTCGAACGATACACTAAGTATCCTGAAGACCCTA
This sequence comes from Belonocnema kinseyi, assembly GCF_010883055.1. Classification (NCBI taxonomy): domain Eukaryota; kingdom Metazoa; phylum Arthropoda; class Insecta; order Hymenoptera; family Cynipidae; genus Belonocnema; species Belonocnema kinseyi. The sequence goes on along the minus strand of NC_046666.1, from coordinate 80,555,984 downwards.
AGCTGGTCGATAGAAGCGCTATACGACACCTTTGCGCTAAAAAGACCTATATATACCTGACCGTGTCATAGAGCCACATTCAGGATATGGCATCTACAAAGGATACTCTCTGAAGAAGATACAAACGTCTCATCCGGCAGATTTGGTATTTCGATCTGTCAGTGAGGAACAAAGTATCTGCAACAAATATGCTTTCCGTCCTGGTAGTACTCTATTCATGCGGAGTGGTCACATGGACGAAGGACGAGCTCAGATCCCTTTATATCGGGACACGAAAGGATGATTCTGGGTATAGCACATAGAGTTGCAAATTGATGAGACCCTTTTCTTACAATGGCCAGGAAGCACGAAGCATGTAAGGGTCAAAGGAGCGTTTCTGTATAAAGAAGCGGAGGAGACTAAAGAAACACTCGGACTTATCTTCAGCATCAGGGGGGAGCAAAATGCATTAAATCTTATTTATTTTGAGTACTCACTCCTAAAAGACTGGATTAAGAAAGCACATGAGAAAAACTTTCGCGAACAGCTCCTCGACATTAGAAATCGCGGCATTTTACACATAAATGTGGAGGATTAATCAATGTTGTGTGAGCTAACTTTTGCTTTTCTTAAATCACCCGGATTGAAGTCTGGTACGGAGGATTTCATTTTAGCATGCCAAGACGATGTCATTTCCACCTTAACATAACCTTGTCACATTTTGACCTAAGACATTCCCGATGACAGTTGCAGGGCGTGCCATGTACAACCCGAGTATCTAGAAGAGATACTGTCTAGCTGTCCAACTCATGCGGAAACGACCTACATCCAAAGGCACAATGCCGCACTAATGTAGGAGTGCTTTATTGACAATCAAGCAGCATATTGTTGACAAAATACGCGTGTTATCTCACGCAAGGATGAGAATACAGAAGGGGGCGAGATGTCTTAGGGAGAGTTAACAGTGTCTTGCTAATCTATCGCGCCTCTTCAGCGTTCCCCTTATTTCTGTCAAAAACCCACCCAAGCCCAACGAGGTTGAGACTTTTTGGAGAGAGTTATACAAGATCCCAAAAACACTGGAGTTAAAAGAATATACTGATATCATCGGATTCAAGGAGTTTTGCGACAACCTTATAACATCTGCCGAGGAATGTCCATCAATCACTGCTGAAGAAGTGAAAAGGCACTGAGTGGTTCGAAGAACTTTTCCGCTGCAGGACCAGGTGGTATCGAAAACTTTTGGTGGAAGAATTTTACGTCTAAAACCCAACATTTGGCCTGGCTATTCACCTAATATTTAAAGTCGGAAACGCCCATTCCGCAGTGCCTGGTGTTAGGATGCACTATACTCCTACCCAAAAAAGTCAACTTGTCCAACCCAGAGAATTACAGGCCATTAAGTTGTTTGAGAGAGATGTACGAAGAACAATTGTCTCGACAAAAGGTATAGCAGGATGCCGAGAGAACTTACGAATTGACAGGTACGTCTGCAAAGACGTAGCAACCCATCAACGAGTCCTGTGAATGCCCTGGATAGATTACCGGAAAACTTTTGATTCAACCTCTCATAAACTTATCATCTGTCTGTTGGAAAGCATGAAGGTTTATTCACACATAGTGATATGCATAGAGAGATTGATGCCCCTTTGGAAAACTAAGTTTACTATCTCATTTGGAAAATATCGAGTGACAACAAAGAACGTCACCTTCCATAGGGGTGTCTTTCAGGGCGACACCATCCCTAGTAAAAATGCCTAATAGCTTATCAATAAACTTTTTAAAACCATATAGGATGCAGATGGATTAATTTGTGGTCTTAAGTGGTTCTTAAGAGTCTTTTTATTTGAATTTGGTTTCTAATGAACTGTATTCGGCACTTAAACGGCTACTGGGACTAAAATGAACTTGCAATTTTTTTCTAATAGGCTCTATTAGGCACTGATCTTCTTTTAAAACACGACTGGGAATATTATGAATTACAAGATGCTTCTCTATGTGGCTCTAAGAGGTTTTTAATGAGTTTGTTGGGTTTTGCTTTTTTACTAATGACACAAGTTCAAAACTGCTGCTCTAGCGGGTACTATTAGGAATTTGAATGGCTAATCGAAATTAAATTAATTAGATTGAAACTCAAGATAATGCTTTTAACGTTGCTCTACGAGGTACCTATTAGGTATTGCTTTCTCACGAATGTTAAGTTTAAAATTGCTGTTCTAATAGGTTCTATTAGGATTTCTCATGGCAAATGGGGATTGAATTAATCAAAGTTTAAACTCAAAATAATGGTTTAAAAATGGCTCTACGAGGCATCTATTAGGTTCTGCATTCTCACGAATAGCAAAAGTACAAAAATGCTTCTCCAAGAGGTTCTATAAGGAATTTGCATGGGAACTTGGATTCAAATTAATCAGATATTAAAACTCCAAATAATGTTTTCAAAGTGCTCTACGAGGCACCTATTAGGTACTGATTTCTCAGGAATGGCTCAAGTTTAAAATTGGTGCTCTGGCAGGTTCTATGAGGAATTTAAATGGCAAATCGGAATTAAATTAATCAGGTTAAAACTCAAATTAATGCTTTCAGAGTGGCTCTACTAGGCATTTATTATGTTCTGCTTTCTCGCAGATGGTACAAGTACAAGATAGCTTCTCTAAGAGTTTTTATTAGGAATTTGAATGGCAAATTGGAACTAAATAATTCACATTCTAAAAATGCCGCTTAAGCCATTAATACTTCAAGGTGATTCTATTAGCTATATATTAGGTTGTATTTTGTCGAAAGTTGCACAAGTACAAAGTTGCTTCTCGAATTGGCTTTGTCGGGATTATTAATGAATAATCGGAAATAAATTAATTGAATTAAAAGGCTAAGTTTCTGGATAACAAATGATATATTCTCGATAAACAAGTGTTTTAACAATGTACATTGTGCGAAATAAACTGAAAATTGAAATAAGTTGTGATATGTAGCATATATTCTTTCATAACTTATAAATAACTTATAATTTTGTTTCATTATTGATTAGGAATTGTTATTTTAAATTAAAAACCAAATTAAAAAGTTTGATACAATATTTAGATCAATCGAAAACTGCGTATTTTATGGAGGTTTTTATATAGCAGAAAACGTATTTTTTCCTAAGGTTATTAAAATGATGGAAAAGTTATTCCAAATTTAAAACTGACATTTATATAAAGTATAATAAAATAATTTGATGCATTGAAAGCTGTGCATTTTATGGACGTTTTCGTATAGCATAAGATTATTCGTTTGCCACTGAGGTTATTAAAGCATTTTTGTACTTGATTTTCTTGATTATTAATTACTTTTGGATTATTTTTAAACGTTTTAATTATCTAAGGACCAAAAGTTTTGAGCCCATTCTGAAATAAGTGAAATTCGATTTTTCGTTTCACATATTGTAAAATATTTTTTAGATAACTGTTGTTTCGCATTAAAAACTGAGTAAGAAAGTATTATAAAATAATTGGATAAATTGAAAACTGCGCGTTTTATGGAGGTTTTTGTATTGAAAAAAATTTTTTTTTTCACCTAGGTTATTAAAGAATTTTTGCACTTGACATGTCTTAATTGTTTATTACCTTTTGATAGTTTATAAACTTTTGAAATATTTAACGAAAAAAGAATGCCAAGCCATTTTTTAAATAAGTAAGATTTAATTTTAAATTATTTTTGTATAATGTATTTGGTCAAAGTCCCTCGAAAATTTGCAAATTTCCTTAGAACTACTCATTAACCACGACCGAAATTTTGTAACCAAGATCCATGTGCATCGATAGCCAAATGAATTAGAGTCCGCGTTATAATACAAGTTTAGGCAGTATAGGTAGGGTTCAAATCCTTAGTGTGTGCGATTTTTCAAAGAGTTTAAGCCTACGATTATATATCGACGGGTGAGTGGAAGAACATAGTGTCTGATTTTTGTTTCAAAAGGCGTCTCGCCACGGTTCCAATACATGTCGTATCTAGCTTATGGTTGAACAGACGTAGTTTTTCGTTCGCAGATTAAAAAGAAGTATCTCGTTGACCGCCCAAGAGACGCCATGCCTTTCTCGCGGTTCAAAAAACGTCGTATCTCATTCGCTGTTCAGAAGACGTCGTACATCGCCCGCTGTTTACGAGGAGTCGCATCTTAGTTAAGATTAGTAACTTATTTGATCGAAAATCTGTACCACATTTCAAATTGGTACTCCTTTAATAAGAGCGTTACTAATAAGGTTTTATTAATGAAAATTAAGTGCTTTTTGTGTGTAATTTTGTGTCTGTTCTGTATTAAAAAAAGGGTAAATTCACTACAAGTTATACGTATTTAAAGAAAGTTTAAAGTAAAAAACCCTCACAGCATAGGATATACCGGGATATCCCATTTGACGGATATCCCATCCGACGGGTTATCCCTGGGATATCCTTGGGACAACCTGGGAAATAAATGGGATTAAATGAGATATCCCGGTATACCCTATTGATGTGGGGGAAGATTCGTTACAAAAGTGCGTGTATGCCTTTTTAAAGACACACACATACATACTCACTCACTCAGTTACTTACAAAGCCTACCTAATAGTGTTCAGCAGCCTTAAAAAAATTTTAATAATATGGAAAAATTACATGAACAAATGTATTCTAAACGAGAGCGTCGAAAAATTCATAATAGTTTTTTTGGTGAACAACCTCTCCTTTTGAATTGAGTAACCAGTTTCTTGATTTATTTTCTATATTATATTCAGTTAAATATAAGTAAATAATGTTGCAATTACACATCAGGTACTTAAAATAGAAAAAAATATATAGCGCACCAACTGGGATTCGTAGTCGACCAACCTGGACACTTGGATGCATACTAGTTACTTGAAAAAGAGAAAAAATATAGCGTGAATTTCTAGCTCGATTCCGTAATCAGACACTATGTAAAGTTACAGCCAAAGGGGTTTCAAAAATATATTTTGTATCTAATTTTGGCAGATATTCTTCGTTGTCAGCAGCATAATTAATTTTAAGTAATTATTTACAAATATTTTATCAATTTTTTTTTAAAGTATATTGTGCCCTTTTATTGGTAATTTGATACAGGCTGAGAAATTAGAAATTTGTGAGATACGTTCCTTAAACTGCGAACGAGATATGACGCCTCGTAAACAGCGGGCGATGTACGACGTCTTCTGAACAGCGAACCAGATACGACGTTTTTTTTAACCGCGAGAAAGGCACGGACGTCTCTTGGGCGGTCAACGAGATACGACGTCTTTTGAATCTGCAAGCGAAATACTACGTTTGTTCAACCACAAGCTATATACGACATGTATTGGAACCGTAGCGAGATATGACGTCTCTTGAAACAACAATCAGACACAACGTTCTTCCATTCTACCGCATTGGTGGATTATGTACCTAAGAACTATAAAAAATTAAGATTATATAACAATAAGTTAAGCAATAATTTTTTTCGTTGAACAATCAGACCGAATACGAAACACTTTAGATCTTAAGAAGATCCAATTAGAAACTGCTCAATTACTTAATAGAAACTATATAGAACCAGGAACAAAACTCACCTTCCGAAGTGATAGCAGCTGATAGAAGCCATATCCTATTAGGTTTTTATTTGATTGTTTGCATCACACTTCTGTATCTATCTCTTGCACTGCGAAATTCTTCTAGATACTTCTGTGGCGACAATAATCATCGCAGACACAAGGTCACTCATGTACTTTATACAGATGACCTAAAGATTTATGGTTCTGGTAAAAGCAAACTTCAGAGTACTTTAAATATCGTCAAGATTATTGGCGTTCCCAAAGATCCTGAGCTTTTCGATAAAAGTGTTATTAGATCAGTCAAGAAGTCTCTTGGAAGCAGATAAAAGCATTTAGTTCGCAAGATTTGGTCTTCAAATCTGACGGCGTTGAACAAGGTATCTGTGACTAACATGCTTGCCGTCCCGGTTCTACTCTACTCGTTTGGGGTGGTTCAATGAATGAAGAACGAGCTGAATGCCCTTGACATCACCACACGTAAGATCATGCATATGTATAAGAGCTTGCATGTCAATTCGTCTGCTCCGCGATTATACATTTCACGCCATCAAGGCGGACGCGGACTTCTGATTCTCCAGTGTCTTCACAATCGAATTTGTTTTAAGTACAACTTACATCGTTGCAAATGTTAGAGATACTCTCTTAGAATTGGTCAGGAACCATGCGATGATTGACAAAGGAGCGTTCCTTTACAAAACCTTGGGCAGGCGGCCGACACCCTTGGTCTGAATTTTAACATCAGAAGTGAGTGTAATGCATTACTCCATTTATATGCTTCTTTTCTAAAAGCCGAAGTAAGGAAAGCAGGAGTTGAAAAATTCCACCAAGAGCTACTTGACAAGAAAATGCACGGAAACTTGTATAGAAATGTAGAAGAACAGTCTTTGTAAAAAAAGCAAACGTTTGTTTTCTCAAATCATCAGGGCTTCATTCATGTACAGAGGGTTCCATTTTTGCGTGTCAGGACGGTGTAATTTCCACCTTAGTATAACGCGACCACAATTTATATCAAGAAGTTTCCACCGATATGTCCAGAGCGTGTCCCACCCTCGCGGGAACTGTGTATCTCTACAGACATAAAGTGGCCCTGAAACTGCTTTATGACCATATTTGTCGCTCTTACGGTGATGGTCGCAACCCTGTCCTGCCGAGTGCTCAGAGGGAGATAGAGTCAATTGTCCAAAACGAGAAGTGCCAAATTTTCTGTAACGATTGTACCCAAAGTATTCGGTTAAAGTAATTGTGCTTGTGAACTGTGCTCTTGGAGGTGAAATGTCTGCAAAATTTGCTAAAAATCTCAATTAGAGCACAGAGGATAAATAAAATTATGATCAATCATACTGTCGATTACTATAAAGAAAATTTGACTCAACAATAAAGTATGTAAGAAACAAACTTGATAAATTTTATTTCAATTTCATACATACCACTTTTATTTACATTTTTACACTTGAGTATTGAATAATACAAGGCTTTATGAAGTATTTATGTTAATAAAAATTCCTACTTTTTTCTTTAATCTCTATGGTTACTTTGTACTGACTGAACTAATTTTAATAAGACTATAATGAAAATGCTGAAATTAATCCCACAAAACAAATGTGGAAATCTTTCTACTGTTCTTTGTTTTTTGTATTCGGCAAGTACAGAGTTACTATTTTTTAAAGAAGTGCAAAAAGCATGTTTTTTTAATTAGTTAATTTTACTTTTTTTTTAATTTGAACACCGGACACTTGACATTTTTTCAAATTGGATTAAAGAAACATGTCCGAATTTTCTATCCCATAAGCCGAGTAATCTGAGTTTTCAAACTCAAATTCCGAACAGAAGACATAATACACGATGTCAATTTTTTGAATTAGTTATCCATATGCCAACTCGCAACTAGACTACGAGGCTTAAATGATTCGATTACTTGCAGCATTTTCACTTCGTTGTATTGATTAATACACTCATGATTAATTTACATCCACAATATTTTTACTTCGGTCTACTGATAAACTCTCGAAAATGATTTTCTAGAAATCCTAATTGATTTTTACATTTTTATATTTGCTGACATGATGACACATTAATCAGTAGGTGAATTGAATCTTACAAATATAAATTACGATTTGCTTAATGTTTGTATCTATAAGAATCGCAAGGTTATAATATTGTTATACAAAAATATCAACTTTCGTCGTGTTCAAAAATAGTTTCATAATTTAAAAACAAGTTAATCTTTTATAAATACGCGTTCATTAAGAAACTATTATCTTCATATTCTAAACTTAAATTCACACAGTTTAACGTCAATCCTTTGTTATAAGAAATCCGTTACATTTTATTCTCAGCAGGCCCAATTAATGTCCCGTTCTTCTATGATTAAATAATCATAGGCATATTTACTGAACATTAAGTAGCGCGGTACACATGTACAAAATATATATACATAATAACTTTGTGATTAACAAGTCATATTTTACATGACAGTTCAAATAGAAGAAACTTAGCTCCTTTTTATAACAATTAACTCTTTTTAGGAAATAAAAATCCAACTTCACATTCAGGGCCGCATCATAAATTAGTATACGAATCTAGAAATAATTAACAAATAATATATATACACCTTTAAAATGTCATATTCTTGTAATTTCAGTTTTCAAAATTAGAGCGACTTATATAGTTTTAAAATATATCAAATTCAAATTCAAAATTTTAATGTTCAATAGAAACTATTTTTTTTTCTGAAGGTGAAATGAAAGTGATTCTGAGGTGATTTTCTGAGATAGAAGGCTGAGTTTTTATATGAATTCTGTGACGAATATTTTTTTTAAATCTGGTGCAGATCCACCAATGTCGTGCCTGCAAAGTTCTCCATTGTCGAGATAACTGATGTCACTATTTTTGAGAATGCTGCGTAGACTTTCCATTGAAAGATTAGGCATTATTGCATTTCCACTGATCTTGTCTATGTCGTTCATTGAGTATCCTGTTGTAATTTTTTTCTTTAGATGATAGGATTGTATAACAGGTTTGGTATCCATTTTGTCCTTGAGGCTTTTCTCAGCACCTAAATTTGCTTCCTTTTCTATTATTTTTGGGGTAAAAGATCGCATGTTTACTTTGCTCTCGTTCCCTCTTTTTGAAGGCAGTAACTCAACCTAGATAGAGGTATAAAAAAGAACTTATATGAGGGAAAAGCAGACATTTTTTGAGACTAGAAAAAACAGTTTTAATTTAAATTCTTTATTAGGGCGGTTCATTTTATGAGGGACCGAATTCAATTCGGACAGGCTGTGCATGCTTAAGTTTTCTAAGAGATTTTAGATGACACATATATGTATTTGACGGATTAATAATAAAAAAATGGTTTGAATAAGTTACGAGTCACAGAACTTTTGAAGCTCGTGATGCAGCTTATAAAAAATGTGTTGAAAATTTGTTAAAAATGTTGCAGTATCTAAAGAAATAGATATTGGCATTTTCGTTTTTGATTTTGATTAATATTTTCGTTCACCGTCAAAGTCCGCGGGACAATTCAAAAAATTTTTTAAACTGTTAAAATGGCGGCGGCTTTCCTAAAAATCCTTAAACTCAATTTTCTCAAAAAAGTTTATCATTTTATTTTTGCTTGATTTTATTCTAAGTTGTTATAACAAAAAAGTTTATCTTGTGTCTCCGTCTTGGAGAAGAAACAATCGGATTTATTTGTATGAAAACTAAACAAAAAAAAAACTAAAAAAAAAAACTAAACTAATTCGCATTTTTTTCCAATATCGAGACGAGATACGTAAAAAGTCAATAGGGCAAATTGATCCACTTACAAAAACTTCTAAAAAGAAAGTTTCTATACATACTTTTCTCTATCTTTTGTTGAGAAAATGTTATTGTTTGAAGCAAAATACAATTATAGCCGACTTTATAAATATTTTAGCCAAAGTTAAAAAAAGACGCAAGGTAGAAAAAGTGTTTTAAAACTGTTATTTGGAAGTGTTCAAAGAAAAACTAATTTGCTCTTCTGACTTTTTCGTATCTCGTCTCGTTACTGCAAATAAATGCAATTTTTTTGTCATAAGAAATAAAACGAAGCTCTTATAAAAAAATTAAGTTCAAAGATTCTCAGATTGCAGTTAAAAATTTAGGATATTTAAATGAGATTAAAATTCAACCTAAAACTTTTTTTTAACATCCAATAATCAAATTGATAAGAAGAATTCCTGAAAATAGAATCAAGAATCTAACGACAAAATTTGGACAACCAATTACATTTTATAGAATTATCCCCTGCTACATTAATATAATTTTACATGATTTAATGCACATTTTAGAACTCATTTTTAAGAAAAATAATAATTTTATCTTATTCTGCCGTCGTAATGTAGAAACTGTACAACTGCATTTTTATCAAAAATGAATTTGTTATATGGTTGGATTCACAATGAAAATACGAATTCCTGATGAAGAAATATTACATCTACAGAAATTGTAGCATATCTACACGAATGCCAGGATTCGGGATAGTGCTGAGCCCTCAGATTCTGTTAAGAAAAAACACATATGCGCAGATGTATTTTGATCATGAGGATCTTCGGTCTTTCTGTAGTTCGATTTCCTGAAATCGAATAGCACAAGTTCAGCTAATTCCTATATTCGTCAGCAGATGCGTTTCTTAGTAAGGATTCTCGGCGACTTTGTGCATTACTATCTACCATATCTACGGTTTTGCATATAAATAATTGGAATTCGACATTTTTGGGTTTTTTTTTTGTATGAATAAAGCTTGCCCGATTCACCCAATAACAGTACAGATGCAAACGCTTTTTATTGAATACCTTGGTTCGTTTCAAATGTAGTTTTACAGTTTCTTCATTAGGACGGTAGAAGTACAATAAGTAAATTAAAAAGTTATTTATTATAGAAAAATAAGTAACAAGTAAGACAATATGATTAATTTTCCTAAAAATTAGTCAACAAATTTTCATTGAATTATTTACAATTACATTATTATAGGTGATGATAATTTTGTATATGGACAAATTTATTACATTGATTTTCAATTCATTCAAGAAGTAAAAAAACAATAAATAATTAAAAAACACAAAACTAATTTATATACGACTTTAAATACTTTGTTGTAAAAAATTCGACGACTAAAAAGGTACAACTTAGGTTGGCGTGCGCGTACAAATTAGAAAATTATTGCTTTGATTCACCCTATTGTTTATGTTCAAATAATAAAGCTTTGATTCAAACTTAAAATTTTTTTATTATTTTAGAAGCCGAAATATTTGAGAAATTTTAAATTAAAATTATTCCCGATCCAAAAGGAATAAATTTAATTAATCAAATTTGACTAATTTGTCATTTATATCATTAAAAAATTGTACAGTTTCAACTTAAAGAAATAGTTAAGAAATTTGCATTACCTTTTTGTGATTCTTTCAAATTTTAATTATATATCAATTAAAAATGATAGAGTGGTACATTTACGAAAGCTTACAAGTAGCTCGGCAGTAAGTAAGTATTCAATTACTTTTTATTTTTCACGTTTAGATTTATATTTGATCAAATAAATGATGGGTTTTATATTCTTCAGAAAAGGTAACAAAAAACTCATCAATGATGGTACAAGAAAACCAAATTAGTCAATTGATGCAATAAGCTTTTTTTGAAATAAAGAGAATAAAGTAATGAAAGTGAAAGTCACCTTGGGTCCTTTTCTTTGAAAGAATTCAAAGTCATCATTAGCCACAGTGGTGACTGAACAACAACTTCTAGCTCTACTTCTGCAGGAGCTCATGGTATCAAAATTTCCACTTTCAAGGTCACAGCTTTCATCGTCTGATGATTCATAATCTGCATCATGATCCTCGGTATTTTGCCTGGAATGTAGAGCTTGCAACTGATCCCTTCTAATGACGTCCTTTTTAATATCATATGTCCTCGAGTCCATTCCTGGTCGAGGAAACCTAGCAAGGTTGAAATATTTCGCTTTGAAATTTTCAAACTGCACTGAACTGTAATTCGAATTTTAAAAATGTATGAGTAAATAAGTGTATGCCGAGGGAATCGAATTTAGGTAATTTGAAGGGTACCACATTAGAATAATAAAATTTCAGGCTTTTCAATTTTTGTTTAAAAAAAATATTTAACCTCTTCCCGCAAAGTTCACGGACCCCCTTAGGAGGGAGCTATAGTTTAAGGTGAGTTCCGAACCACCAGAATCTCGTTAGAAGTACATAGACAAATCTCCATTCATACTGGATCAGGGATCGAACCTTGTGCACTACCGTCTGACCAGAGTTCAAAGGTCATATGTCAATGGCCAGGGGTCAACTTAAATGTCCATCAAACTACTTAGTTTGATTTGTTTTATCTCTTTTGAACTTAATAATAATATTAAAGCAAACACAATAAAAAACATTGAAACTTAAAGATCTGCCACATACCTTACATGATCAAAGCTTTGATTCCTCTTGACAGCATTCCTCTGAAACTGAATTTCCTCAGATCTATTTTTCTCCAACCCAGCTACCAAATTTTCCAAACCAGGAACACTTCTATCAATTCTTCTGGGCACTTCTTCCCTAATTTCATCCAAACTTTTTGTAAATTTCCTCTTAGAAGGATCATCAAGTTGCACCAGGTTCTCCAAATTTTGTCCAAAGACATCAGTGCTCCCGATTATTCTTCTTTTTCCGAATTCGAAATTTTCGTGTTCCCTGATCCTTTTCTCGAAGGCTGTTTTGGTGGATGGGTCAATACGTGGTTCAAAGGTTGAACTCGTGAAGGATGCCATTTCCGGAGGAAGTGATCCGTAGGCATTCTCTTCGTTTGTAGATTGTGACCTTGGATAATGTTGGATCCCCATGGTGATGGTACCCGTTCTCGCTGTAAAAGAAGAAAAGAATTCATTCGAGCCCAACGACTTTTTCTTGTCTTTTTTTTTCTAAATTTAAATTAAATTATGCTAGTCATAGTTGGCTGGAGGAATGTAAAAAGTGGCACACCTCTGTTCTGATGATTGTGCAATCGTCCGTAGAGACTTCCGTTTGTGAGGGGGAACTTCAGACCATGATTTAGATTCAGTTGTAACTTGTACTCTGCATCATGCTCAAAATGACGGAACTTGCCATCTATACTGCCTAAGTTGGGATGCATGGAAAATAAAATAAGAGGACATACTTTAGTTTTGCTAGAACTTAGGGGGATTCAGAAGTCCATTATACAAATATTTCTTGTATGTTAAAGGGTAAAGATTTTTTTGGGAGTACTTCTTATTAACTATTTATACATTAAATTATAACTTTTTTTTAGAATTATTCAAGGAATATTTTCTCTTAAAAAATGACTTCATCCAAAAAGTACGAGCAGAAAAAATGATCTTCTTTTCTTCTTTTTCGGACAAATCCATTTTTAACGCAAAAAATCGAAATTTATTGTTTTTCTTGAAAATGAAGTAAGATATAGAAAAGTCGATAAAGCAAAATTGTTCCTTGGAAAAATTACTGGGAAAATACTCCCTTACTTCGATTTGAAGAGGTTAAAATTGAGTTTTCAGGTTTATACAAGAAACAAAATTAAAGCAGATAAAGTATAATACAAATAACTTTAGGTTACATTTTTCTTCTTGCCAAAATGTTATTGTTCATTTCTGTCGATGATTAAAACATGGTTTTCAGTGAAATGTATAATTATTTTAGATTATGAAAATCTCTAGTCATATAATTATGAACTGATCTGTTAATAATTATAGATTTTGATAGAAATATTCTTTTAATCATATATACATATACACACTTTCTAAAAAAAGGATTCAACCCCACTGAAAATTCCTATATAGGTTCCGATATAGAAACCTATATAGGCAGAGGATCCTATATGTTTCACCTATAGGTGCCACCTATAGGATATGACATACTCTCTAAATTTCAATCAGCGATAAGTAAACCGTTTATTCAAATCAGCGTATATATGCTGCTAAAACAGCGAAATTGAGCTGCTGATCAGTGAAACTTCACTAATTAACAGCTGAATTCAGCTGATTTGCCAGCGTATATACGTTGATTTGAATTAGTGGCATACTTGTCGCTGATTCAGATTTAGAGAGTAGGATCCTATAGAGGTGCTTGTATAGATTCGTCCCTAATTAGGAACCTAATGGTACCTAACTAATGGTTCCTCATGGTACCTAATGGTACATACAAGGTGTGTTCAAAAACTAAGGTGACTTTATGGTTTTCTCAAAAAATATTAATTTATTCCTTAATATTTATGTTGTCCTCTTTAAAGTAATCCTCCTCAGATATAATGCACTTGTGCCCACGCTTTTTCCAATCATCGAAGCATTTCTGATAATCATTTTGTGGTATAGCCTTGAGTTCTTTCAGCGATGCAGTTTTTATCTCCTCAATCGTTGAAAATCGATGTCCTTTCATGGGTATCTTCAGTTTTTGGAAAAGAAAAAAGTCACTGGGGGCCAAATCCGGTGAATATGGAGGCTGAGGCATGACTGTCGTGCTGTTTTTGGTTAGAAAATCTTTCACAAGCAACGATGAATGAGCAGGTGCATTATCGTGATGCAAAAGCCACGAATTGTTTTTCCAAAGTTCCGGACCTTTTTTGCGTATCGCCTCTCGCAAACGGCGCATAACTTGAAGTTAATACTCCTTATTGACCGTACGACCTTGTGGTAAGAATTCCTGATGCACTACGCCACGCTAATCAAAGAAGACAGTATATGCCAACATCTTCAGCAACTTCTCTGATGGTAATTCGGCGATTTTTCAACACCATTTCTTCCACTGCTTGAACGTTTTCATCTGTTGTTGACGTGCTGAGACGTCCAGGGCGAGGTTCGTCTTCGACATCCTCTCAGCCTTCTTGGAACAGCTTGTAACACTTATACACATTTTTCTTACTCAGAGTAGACTCACCGTAGGCAAATGTCAACATTTCAAAAGTTTTAGAGCACTGGATTCCGTTTTTCACACAAAATCTAATGCAAACTCTTTGCTCCATTTTTTTCGAAAGAAGAAAATCGCCGAGCACACTAAACCCTTCTAACCTTTTACGCCTCTGCCAGAAAAACAACACGAGCTATATAGTCAAAACTGTGAACATATGATCGTGACAAGTGAACCAACACAACAAAACAAAAAATTTAAAACTTGAATGTACGTAGCCCGCGAAAATTGAAATGTTACTTTACTTTTTGAACACACCTCGTATATCTCTAGGTGTTACTGAGGGATCAAACAAACTTCTGTGCAGCCGTAGTTGCCATGGAATACTACTACGCATCTGGATATGGTCCCATACAGTAACATGTACAGGATCCTATATAGGATCTTATACAGGAACCTATATAGGATCCTTTATAGGGTCCTATGTCATTTCCTACAAGTGAAACATATAGGTTCCTATGTATGTTCATATATAGAAAAGTATATAGGAATTTTGAGTAGAGTGGAATTATTTCAGACATATATGTATATTTCATCGTTTATAATTTCTTTTCTCGTATAAAACTGTGAAAAATATGTTTTGAACTCTTAAGCTCAAAAAATCTAATTTAGAAAAAAATGAGATTAAAAAATAGTAAAAGGGTATTTTTCATTAAATTTTGCAACGAACAACTTTTCTGTTTTGGTTTTTTTCACAATCTTACTTGGTTTATGAGAAAAACTTAAAATTTTGGTACAAAATGAGGAAAAACATTCTTGTGTTCGCACTTTTAGGTTAGAGCAATTTCAACCGAACCATGCATCTTCTGTTTATAGCGTCTAGAAAATGCCCCCATAATTGCAAAATATTATATTTTTATATGAAATTCAGGGTTTTGATTTCTTTTTTGTCACTTTTTTATATGACTTATTACTGTATTATTATTTTTTAAGTGACAAATTTTAAACTGTTTTTAACTAACTTTAAATTGCTTAAAATATTACTATTTATAAAATTTTTATTTTACCTATAACTTTTAAAAAGTTAGTTTTTTCTAGAGTTAATGACAAACCTATAATCAATGCTAAGTAAAATGTTTTTTATTTTTAAAAATTTTCAATTATTTAAACAATTAATAAGAATTTTTTAGACTAGGTAACTTATGATAAAATATTTTCTTTGTTTTAAAAGTTAGGTGAACTCCATCTTATCATCAAATTTGTTTTAGTAACCTATGCAATTCATAAGTTACTAAAACAAATTGTTGACGAATAGTTAGAATTTTCAACACGATTTCATTGAACATAAATAATTATTCTAATGTGTTTTGAAAAATAAGTAAAGAAGTTATGAAATAGAACACCAGTTAACTAAATCATAAATTTTCAGCAAAACTATAGTTGTTGATAATGTCTTGACATTTTTTAAGCATTGATTAATGTACTTCATTAATCACAGAAAACAATAACTTTTATGAGTTTCAGTCATAAAATTTATTTCTTGAAGAATATTGAAGTAACTGTCATAATTTTACGTATAAAAAGTTAATAAGAAATAGTTGTTTTACGCAATTTTACAAAAAGTGATTTTCTGCTATGCAAAGTTTATGAAAATATTCAAAGGTTCGGGGCACGTGCTAATATTGGTCATTTAAAGAAAATGAAATTTTATTTTTCTAGAGGCTCACAAATTAGGGAGTAGGGACATCGTTGCCATCTGCTAACGAAGGTGTTTATTTATATCATCCGCGTAAACACACTGTAATATTTTAAGATATAAAAATAAATTCGTAATGTGATGCTGTACTTTAGTGAATATTTGTGACAATTAATGGCTCAACTTGTAATTAACAATACAAAAATAATGACAATGAATCACAGGAAATAGGCTTTTTCAATGTTAATAGGAGCTACTGATTGCTGGTTTATGCACAATTAAAAAGGAAATGAGTAAAAAGAGATTTAAAGTAATATATTCTTCCAACAGTCAAGTCATGTTTCATGAATTGCAAAAGACATTGAGAATTAACAAAGCGCAGAAAAAATATATTTATCCTATATTTTGTGTTTTACTTCAGTCACTGAAAAATATTTGGATAAGCGAACTTTGTTTTTCGACATATCTTGACATAATTCTGTCTCAGCAGTAAAAAAAAGTGGTTTTAAACAAATGTCCGTGTATGTTAATATTTTTTTACGATTATATATTTTTCTTGAAACTCGTCTTAGATGTGAATGTTTATAATTTTGATTACATTTAAGAAAAATGTCAGACACTTCGTTAACAAAAAATATTGCGGTTGATTAATTGAATATTGTGAGATTGACAAAAAGTGGATTTGAAAAATTTGAACTTTTCAAGAATTTTGATTGGGAGTAACACCAAAGTAACAAAAATATTTTAAGTATTAAATTAATTTTGTTTTGATATGAATCTATTGAACTATATATAATTTTCTATGCCTTGAAAAATAAATAATAAATAATAATAAGGAATAATAAATAATAAAAAATCTCAGACTAAATTGCCTTTTCCATCCCCTCAAATTCCTTTTACAACCAAAAACTCTCATTTTCATCCCCTCGTAACCCGATTGAAATCCTAAATCCTCTTTTCTATTCCCTTGAACTCCGCCTATACTTCCAAATCTCCTTTCCAATCCCTCTATCTCAAGAATTTTTAATTTAAGAATTAATTATTCGGAAATTATCTGCAACGTAAAGAACATTGTAAAACCTTGCCAATTAATAAAGATATTAAAACTAAAAATTAAATTGTGAAATAGTTGTTAGTCGAGTTGTTTTTGGCTTTAAGATGAAAAAAGAATGTAATTTAATTAGTTAATAATTAAATTAAACGTAATTTGCCATAATCGCTAACAAAAAAACAACTAAAAAAATATTACTTTTTGTACCAATATACATTTTATAAGTAAATGAGTATTGAATGGATTATAGTTTTCAAGTCAATTGTGTCATCATTCAATAAAGCAGTTTATTATAGAAGTATTTTATCATGATCCTAGAAAATAGATTAGCCTGATTCAGCATTCATTAAATTATCACAATTATAGATACACCATAAAATGAACGGTATGAACACACCCAAACTATACTGTGCAGCGGTTACTTTTATAACAACAATTTTTTGTAATGCAGTACAATAGTGAAAGCAAAATATATTAGATTCGTATAAATTAATCTGATTTTTAACATACACCAAACTCTCGCTTTCAGTCACCCCGTTCTCAGCCTTCGTAAAACTGCTGGCTCCCGCAGTTACTCAGGGGAGTAGGGCGAAAGTGGTTGCGA
>NC_046666.1:80536697-80538105 GCF_010883055.1 Belonocnema kinseyi | reverse complement strand
ATCTGTCGGATGAGACGTTTGTATCTGCTTCGGAGAGTATCCTTTATAGATGGCACATCCTGAATGCGGCTCTGTGGCACGCCCAGGTATGTATAAGTCTCTTCAGCGCAAATATGTCGTATGGCGCTTCTATCAACGAGCTCAGGATCTTCAGGGATGCCATTAAGTTTTCCTTGCTTCAAATAAACCTTGGCGCATTTGTCTAACTCAAATTCCATTCCAATTTCCTTAGTATATCGTTCGACAATCCCCAGAGCTAGATGCAGTTGCTCTCTGTTTTTAGCATAGATCTTAAGATCGTTCATGTAAAATACACGAGTGACCTTGTACTTTCGATCTGCAGCTTTGCCGCACAAGTACCCGTCGGAATGGCGCAGTGCTAGAGATAGTGGCAATAATGTAAGGCAAAAGAGGAGTGAGCTCATGGTGTCGCCTTGAAAGATACCTCTCTGAAACGTGACCTTGTTAGTTGTCACACGATTTTTTCTAGATGAGATAGTAAATCTGGTTTTCCAAAGCGGCATCAATCTCTCTATGCACCCAACTATTTGCGGATGAACCTTTAAGATTTCCAAAAGACAGATGACAAGTCTATGGGATGTAGAATCGAAAGCTTTCCGATAATCAATCCAAGCCATCGATAGGTCACGCTGGTAGAATGCTGCCTCTTTGCAGACACATCTATCGATGAGCAGGTTCTCCCGTCATCCGGCTACGCCTTTCTTTGAGCCTCGTTGTTCATACATTTCTTGCCACACAGGTTCAATTGCCCGAACAATCCTATCATTTAGGATAGCTGTGAATATCTTATAAAGCGTGTTTAGACAAGTTATTGGCCTGTAGTTCTTTGGGTCAGCTAAGTTGCCTATTTTCGGCAGGAGTATTGTGCGCCCTTCCACCAACCACTCTGGAATCGGCTGTTCCGACTTCAAGTATGAGGTGAAAATACGGGTCAAATTCTGATGGGTTGAAGAGAACTTCTTCCAACAGAAGGTTTTGATACAATCTGGTCCCGGTGCGGAATAGTTCTTCATCCCTCTTTATACTTTTTTCACCTCCTCGGTAGTGATGGGTGGGCATTCTTTATCAGGCGTTATGAGGGTAACACATAACTCCTTGAAGCTATTTATATTTTCTGACTCTTCGTCCAGTCTATGCTGAACTTCGTAGACTTCTCTCAAAAATACTTCGACCTCCTCTGGTTTGGGTGGGTGTTCGACAGTAACTGGAGGGTCTTGGAAGAGTCGAGATGGGTCAGAGAGAAGCTGTTGATTTTCTCTGATCCACCTCTCCCTCCGTTCTAGATTTCTATTAGCGTCAGATAGTATCCGTATTCTCTCAACAATATGCTGTCTGATGGTCAGCAGCTTTGACTTGTTAAGTGTGTGATAACGGGTCCGGAGTTCGC
>NC_046666.1:80513058-80536597 GCF_010883055.1 Belonocnema kinseyi | reverse complement strand
CCCACGAGAAGCTAGGGAAAGGGGTTCGTCCATCCTTGTAGAGCCCCTCATGCAAGGATAAGGCTGCGTACTCTGAGAGGTCGCCCGGTATCCCAGAGTCACTGTTCTAGACACCTCACCGAGGTGCCATTCAGCTTTCGGCACGGTTTTCACATCTCCGCTTGGGGGTTAATTTCTTCGGGACCACCCCTGGACAATTGTCCGCGACTGCCTATTTATTTTTGTAACCATATTCAGCAGAAACCCTTGGTACAGGGACCCTCTATCCGCAACCCGAGGACGCGTTCGGTGGCTTTGTCATAGGCCCTTCAGTTTGTCAGGCCCTTCATATTGTCTACTTGGAAACGAGTCAGGCGGCCCTCACTGTTTATGATTCCGCCCCCCCCCCAGAAATCAGCCCAAGGCCATTTGAAGACAACCCCCGACACTTTACTGAAGGCGAGAGTTTGATGTCTGATGTCTGTTTAGTATCTTATTATCCAATATGTTATATATTATAACTGGGATCACAGCGCAAAATGAGCTAAAAAAATGAGAAATAGATTTATTTTTTCACGAAAAAGGGTATTTAGAAAAGAAGGAACAACCTTTTTAAAAGAAACTGTATAATTCAAATGAGTTTTAAGTGGTTTCTGCCATTAAAGAACTGTTTTTTTAATTGCATATACTTAAGTCGTTAAGAATCTATTAACAGCATATATGAAAAAGCCGGAGAAAACACTACATTTGTTATTAAACACATTTTTTATATCGAAAATGTGAAGAGCTCTTAATATTCAAAACAATTTCATTATGGATTTTTAAATACCATCAAATCTGGATTTAATTTCGGTTTTTGGGCTGACGGTGACCATGAATCCTAAGTCTCCGAACTGCTTTGTCACGCCTGAGTGAGCACTCCCCCCACCCACCCTAGCTCCTTTTACCACTCCCCGCAGCGCGGCGTCAATTCTCGGAAAGATTACATCCAGAGTCACAAAATTCAGATTCGACTGCAGTTTGTTTTTAATATTATAAAATAAAAATCCAGGGTCAGGAGCACGTAATTCGCGCGCGTGGATTTACTGGTTATATGAAATATTTTAGCTGAACAAACTTGAACTATTTTTAATTTAAGTTTGAGAGCATTGAACAGCGTGGTTTCCAATTTACATTTACTGCTTAAAATCATTAAAAATCTCATCAAATAAAATTCAATTCATTCCCTAAAGTTCTCTGGAAATTCATTAAAATTCTTTAAAATCCTTTGAAATATTTGAAAATGGTAAAAATCCATTGAGACGTTTAGAAATCATTCGAAAGTCCATGAATATAGATTAAACTAAAATTATTCATTAAATTGTAGTAAAAAATAATTTTTTATTATTTTCTAATATTAAAAACATAATAAATATTTAAAATTCATTATATTACATTTTCAAATACTAATAGTTGTACATTTTTTTCAAAAGAGTGAACATGCTAAAATTTAAATATCAACAATGCAGGTAATTGATTTTTTAATTTTAAATTTTCAATATCATTTCTTTTCATCGTATAAAAAGAAATGATTTTTTATATTTTATGACTTTATATCGATTCGTTTTGTAAATAAATTTTGAATTTTTCTCTATATTTACAATATAATTGTTTTTCGCAGAATAAATTAGAGATGATAATTTTAAGAACATGATTATTCTAAGCAACATATTGGTTTTAACAATTTTTTAAATTTAGGAACTTATATTTTTTGACAATTTGATTTCTATTTCATGATGAGAAGAGCATTTGACTCTCTTAACGTGGATAAGACATTTTAATAAAGGATCTTCTAAACATCACGGAAGTTTTTTTATCTGGTCTGAAGCATGTTATATTATACATCTAACTCTTTTTATAATTAAAAGAGTTAAGTAGTTTAAGAAATGATTAATTCTAGTTAGTAAGATATATTTTGAAAAAATCTTAGTTTCATAGTTTTAGTATTTTCATGGATGTCAATATTTTTTAAGTATTTGGAGATTTTTACTTTTTCCATAAATATTGTTGGACACAGATTTTTAAATTTTAAATAGTAATATTTTATTAATTTTCAATTAAAAATTGTTCATATATAAAAAATAAATTTTGTTTAATTTCAAACATTATAAATTTGAAATTGTCTCAGACCCAAGAACATTATTTATTCAAAATTTTTTAAATGTACGAAATAAAACTAAAAGACTTAACCATGAACTTTTTCAAATTTAACTCAGTGTGATTGTTTTAATCTTTACATTAGTTAAATATTATATGGAATGTATGTTTCAAGAAAAAATATTGAACTTTTACAACTTATTAAATTTGTGTTCAATCGAAAAATATCATTATTAGGTCAGTTCTAAATCTTGTAATTCTTGGATAGTGAAACGAAATCGTTTAGAATTATTGTTTAAATTATATATTATTTTATTTCAAATTATTTGCGTCGTTTTCAATATGAAATGTTTAATTTTCATATGCCTTTGATATGAAGTTGCCCATGATTAATGTAACATATTTGAAATTTTAATTTATCATGGGGTAAACAGGGGTATTTCTGATACTCTTCTAGTGAACGCCACTGTGCAATGAAACTGCTTTTATTAAAATTCTAGAGATATAAAATAGATGCTTGTACGTTAGGGCGGAGTGAAAATGAAGAAATTAGTCGAATGATTTGAGCTGAGAGAAGGAATTGTGGGTTGACATCCGAAAAAAGTCAAATGAATTTTGAAATAATTGGTTAATAACTTCTGTTCCCTTTTTTTGTATTTAAAAATTCATATTTTTGAAAATTCTACAAAGTTTCCTCATTTCTTCGAAAATTATGACGAATTTCCTTGATGTACAGTTTTTGCTAGTGAATAGTAATACAAAATTATAAATTGAAAAAAAAAACTTGTTTGCACATTTCAGAATTTTTTGAAAGTGGCCAAAAAACATGTCTTTTTTTATAGAGTCCTATGAATAAGCTTATGGAATCATTTTATGTACTTATTGAGGGGGGGGGTCACCTTTTTATGCCGATATGTGCAATATAAAATATGCCCCCCCCCCAATAGTCTAAAAACTTATTTCCTTAACCCTTTCCTACTACTGTCTGAAAACAGAAACAATCTGCCCTATCAAATGAATTCATCTTCGTTACCAAATAATAAGCATATAAATTAATTTTCTCCATTTTCTAACAACTTTTTCTTAAGATGTTGGTCATACCTCTGTTTACCCTAGTTAATTTAATAAATATTTATTTTTTATTGATTCAGCGAAAAAAGATTAGACAAATTAAAAAAATTAAATTAATTATAATAGATAATTCTGCAAGTTAAAAAAAAGTTGAAAAACTCATGATATCATATTTTAGTTTCGAATGGCATATATTTGATTATGTAAAAACAACAATTATATTTTCAAATATCGTATATTTAAAGAGAAGAGGGGAAAAAGTGGAATTTTTCGAGAATTGAGGAAGAAGGGTGGCTATAAAAATGGGAAAATTCGGGAACATAGAGAAAATATTGTGAACCCTGATTTAATATATACATGCATAGACTTATAATTTCTAAAAAAATGGATGCGTCTAGTCATCTCGAAATTATTGGTGGAGCTGGGAAAGGTTATAGATTAGTCAACCCAAAATTTTGGGGCGACGATGCACACTTATGAAAAAATTTGACTATTCATCCCGAATTTCGCGACGACAAGACACTTCGTACAAATAAGGACTCTATGGATTTTTAAAACTGTTCTTTTATTTTATAGTTTATGAAAATAGAAGCAATTTTTCAAAAGAACTTGAACCGTTAATATAATCGTATTTAAGTGTATTTAAGTACATTTATGGCAATTCTAGTTGTAATTATATTGTTTTTATCATAACTTAATCGTACCGTGTGATATTTTCAATGCATGGTCCTGTTTCGTATACACCTTGGCCACATAACGACAAAACATCTTATCAAACATTGCAAGAAAAACTGGCAGTAGTGTGTCTTTCAGCAAAGGCAACCATGTGGTCAAGTTTTGTGGCGTGCAAAAATCTCTCAGCAATTGTGGCCAAAAAGAAATGATCTGAAAAATAAATTAAAATTTGGTTTTGAATACTTACTTAAATAAATATGAATATAAAAAAAATTAAACACAACATTAAACATGGCACGTTTCTATTTCTGCACGACATAAATCTATGAAAGCCAGAAAGGATTGTAACAAAAGAATGAAAATAGGAGCCTAGCAATTTTGTTAATCGTAAAATCTGAAGCAGTTTTCAATACTCATTTTATCTTGTACAGTACAGGGATTTAGGTGATTTCCGCAATATAAGTCGACATGTATACCGCATTCTTGAGCCTCCGGTTTCGATGCTCAAAAGAGGGAAACTATTAAATCCAGAAAGAAGCTAAAAAGAGAGAACACCTCTATCAACATGATCAAAAGCGGGACCGAAGACGAGTACATGCTTTCGCCGGAAAAGTCATCACCGAGTTCATTCATATTCTTTAATGGTTTCTTCCTCATTCTTGAAATTGTTCTCCTTTTCCACTCTCAGTGAATTTATTTAATCTCAGAGTGCTAACAACACACGTTACGTGAATGACTTCTCTCTACCCTAAACTAACATAATATCATTATTATAAATTGTTTCCTCAAGAGCTATACGCATATTTTCTCTACTTTTTATTGCATTATTTCACTCACTTCCACTTTCTCGGTTTCATCTAGAAAACCAGAGAAATTATTTTGAATGCTATACTTCAGTAAAAATTAGGATTATAATTTTTGACCGATTATGTAGCTAATATTTCTTTTCATATAATTATTTTAGCATTCCAAACGTTTTCCATGATTAATTTTATTTACAAAATTCTGTTTATAAGAGTTAAAAGTAAATTTTTGATGAATTGAAAAATGTATTTTTGAACAATCTCAATTGATGCTTAAAACATATAGTTTTAGTGACATTGCGTCTATAAGAAAAGTTACATTCGATAAAATCAAAATAGAATAAACAGGAAAATGGTATTTTAAGGAAACCCCTGTACATTTTCATAATAAAATATATCATAAATCAGACAATTCGTAGATGAAGCTATAGGACACCATAACTGCGATGTTGAACACGATGCGATGGAAAACTCAATTGATAAAGTCTGTGTCACTGAGGTTAGTGATATAATTAAGAACTTGAAAAACAGTAGGGCTGCCGGGGTAGACGGTATTAACGCTGAAATGCTTAAACACGGTAGCGCGTGCATACCACAGACTGCGCGAATTGATAAATTTATGTTTCGAGACGGGAAACGTTCCAGCATATTAAGCACCATAAATAAAATATATTCAAAAATACTTCTTCGTAGGGTAATGAGAATAACAGAAGCAAAGATTTGGGAAGTCCAAAGTGGGTTTATGTCAGGAAGGTCATGTACGGAACAAATATTTAGCTTAAGGCAAATAACAGAAAAAAGTTTGAGACTAGGAAAAAAAGTTTTCTGTGCATTAGTTGACCTAGAAAAAGCTTTTGACAAGGTAGACAGAAGTAAACTTTGGGAAGTCCTGAAAGAGTATGGAATCAATGGATAGCTCCTACAAGCTATAAAAACAATATATACAGGTAGCAAAGCGAGTGTAAGAGTGAATGGAAAACTGAGTGACTGTTTCGATATTATTCAAGGAGTTAGATAAGGATGCGTTATGTCTTCATGGTTATTTATATTATTTATGGACAAGTGTTTAAGAATGGTTCTTTTCGACGAAAAGGGTGTGGATCTCGAAACAGTAAGGGTACGTGGGTTAGCGTTCGCAGATGATAAGGTTGTTATGGCAGAGACTATCGAAGACCTACAAAGAATGCTGAATAAACTAGATGCAAGCATGACGAGCATGGGCCTCAAAACTAACGCAAATAAAACAAAAACTATGGTGTTCGAAGGAAAGTGTGAGAAAACACTATGCGATATTTTATTAAATGATGAGAGAATTGAACAAGTTGATAAGTTTGTATACCTTGGTAGCTTATTTACTACGGACGGGAAGATAGATGATGACTTAGATAGACGCATAAACGAAGGTAAGAAGGTTATTGGGCGAGCAGGTCCCCTTGTCAGAAGTAAAAATATATCAAATAATGCTAAAATGGCAATACATAATTCTATATTTATACCGACTGTAATATATGGTAGCGAGACATGGACATATCAAGAAAAAGATAAGAGCAAAATTAACGCAATTGACATGAGATTCACGCGCATAATATGCGGGAAAAACCTGATGGACAAAGTAAGCAACAAGGTAATTCTAAAAGAATGTGGTGCAGAAGAGACGCTAGTAGACATATGGGAAAGAAATCGGATAAGATGGTTCGGACATGTTGAGAGAATGCCGAATGAACGACTAACGAAACAAGTGTATCAAGGTAAAGTAAATGGCAGCGTGCCCAGAGGTAGACCGCGGAAAGAATGGTTAGAATGTGTGCATGAGACCCTAGTTAGAAGAGACATAAGAAGTCACAGAAACACGAGAGCCTGCATGAAAAATGCATGGACATATAAGAAGCTAGAGAAGTATGCCAGGACAGGAAAGTATGGCGGCAAATAGTTAGGAAAAAGACTGTCAGTAGAGTGAATGACGCCTGAAACAAAAGACCTTGGCCACTAATGGACCCAAGTGGGAAACCTTACATAACGACTTCGTGAGGTTCTTCGCTTGGGGTGATTGCTAGAGAGATTGATCAGCAACCTGGATCGGAGCAGTGTGGCGGAACGAACGTGTTATTTACATAAATAACACGAGAATTCTGGATCAATCTGAAAATTCTCTATCCCTTCCACACACTACTCCTTTCCCCTACCGAGTAAGTCATGCCTACCCCGAAAGGGAAATGGCTTAATGGTGTAATAATAATCATAAATTAAAATATGAATAAATTAATTGTTTTGCATCTATTTGTGAACAAGTAGTAAACACAATGAATAAGATTATAATAATTGCTATAGTATTGAAAGCTATCAATTACAAAAATTTTCGCTTGAAAACTGCTTTTTATTAACTGTCAAAATGATTATGGATAAGTTTGCGCTGTTCTGCTTTTGAGCCTGATTTTTTCGACATAAAACAGATATCTTTTAAACTATTTGAGAATTAAGAATTTCCTTGTTTATTTTTGATATAATAAAGCCTGGGCGTTTTGTAAGAGGATTAGAAGAAATTTCTTTACTTTTTTTCTCAATTTTATAATTCTTTATCTATTTCCCGGACGTACAAAAACTTCTAATTCAACAATACAACATCCTATTCAATTAAGATTATTTAAGCGGTTATTTTGTAATCTTCTTTATATAACCATACGAAGCTACAGCCTAATTTTTATCAACATTAAGGGAATGACAGCATCCCTTATATAAAATTGAACTATTGATTATATAATATTATGCGACAGCATTAATCATTTTCATTCACAATTTTACCCTGATAGTTCACTTTGCTCGGGTCTACTCCGTCACTTTTTAAAATATATATTATTTCAGACTATCAATTTCTTTTATCATTACAATATAATTATATCATCCTAAGGATAATTACATGCCAGTTTTTCTATAGGGGACGTTCACATATCACGTCTCACTGCAATGACGAGTCGACCCCCCTGCAATAATGCGTAACGTACTTACGACCCCCCCCCCCGTCAGACTGTTCTCATATTTTTTTAATAGTTATAAAAGCCTTTTTCATAATCCTCGTAACTAATATTAAATATGGGTATCAAACATTACATTAACATGTTACGTACCTTGAGAAAAGGCTCATTTTGTCGGCATAGAGCTATACGAATAGAAACATTTAGCAGGGTCGACACTTAAGGCAATTTTGAAATTGCAACTTTGAAAAGCTGTTCTTCAGGAAAAACCTATTCAAAGTTTAATGAGTCTAATATCATCAGATAAAGCATATACATTGAAGAATTATTCTCATCGAAAACTCAAAGACAATATTTTTTATCCTTGTTCCAAAAAACGCAAATATCTCTTAAACTGCCATCTACGAAGTGGGCTCTTTTCGTGCGGAATGTTACATATATTTAAAAATATAAAATAAAATCTTAAAATTATTTCATTCTTCCCAAAGAATGCGATAAAATTTTTTAAAAAAGCTAATTTATAAAGGTTCTTTTACACCTTCCGTCAATCGGTCGTCGACCGACCAACATCGAAATATCCATTCACACCTCCGGCAAATTCAGTTAAATCTAGCAATATATTAGTAATCTTTCAGTGAGTTTTAGAAGATAACTAAAATACGACTAGATTTGACTCAATTTTTCGAATGTATGAATGGATATTCCGACATGTTGGTCGGTCGACGACCGATTAACGGAAGATTTAAATAGTCTTGAGAAACATCTTATAAACTTGACGCGTTTGGTCATATTAATATTTTGGCAAGGTCAGATAAATTTCAATTTTGGTTTCTTAAATGTAAAAAATAATTTAATAATTGGTACCAATTTTCAGAGTATGTATATCAGGATGTACTTTATTATAACTTGAAAAAACTCATCCTAGATTACTGTTTTCTTACACTAATTTGTCTTTAAATGAATCGCTTACTTAAGGTACACTATTATAAAGATTCAAAAATAATTTGGGCAGGTTTAACGAGAAAAAATGCACAACAATTATGGTTAGCGTTGAAGCAAAGATATTATATATTTAAATTAATAATGTTGGGAAACTGAATATGGCGCTGATGAAACAGGATTAATTTTGACAGAGATTTGAAATTTAGAACTGAACGGTTTAACTCATAATTATATATATTATAACAAACTTTTTGAAATAACGAATAGGTCAAATTTATTTCAGAAATAGTTTTTCCACGTTTTTAATTTTTTTAATTTGGATTAAAACTGATTCGATTTCTCCGTCGTCCTTAATAATCAAAAATTCGTACGTGATGTTTCGATTTTTTTTATACCTGAAACTCATGACATACCATAGCTAATTTAAATATATAAAAATTCTTGACTCGAGGTTACACTTGGCTGTTTCAAAAATAAAATATATTTAAATCTTATTGATTTGATCTTTCAGTACTTTTCTGTTTGTACTACAATCTTTTTCGTGTGGTTCAAAAAAATTGAAAAAATGTGCAGATAGCTTTTTATATGTTCTCATAGAGTTTATGAAGTGTTAGTAAATTGAAAGATTCTTGAAACGTGATGCATTTTTAAATTTTGGTAGAAACTACCTTCTTCATGACTATAATTGACTATGATAACACCTATCACATCAAATTCATTATAATTATAGAGGCTTCAGAGATCAAAACAAAGCGAGGGACAGACATATATGCCATAGATGTAACATATATAACCAATTTTATAAGCATGGTTCTTTTAGTTAATATATATAATCTCCAGTATGATTATATTGAAATTCAAAATGCATAATGTATTAAAACAGGTTGCCCAGGGCCAATTCTGAAAATTGATTTTTTACGAACACTATCACATTTCAAATATAAAACTATCTACGGAGGAAATTATCAAAAAATATCAAAATTGACTATTTTATTGCTAGCAAAGGTATGACTAACTCTAATTTTTAAAACTTTATCTGTTCGGGCTAAAAAAGTTTGCCGCCACATGTGTCTTTTAGTCATTTAGAAAGTCAAAAATGGTCCAGGTGCATTAAATAAATTTCGACGAACATAAAAATTGAAACCTATTTGTAAATCGCCTATATATTATTTACAATGAGCGTATTATGCATATATTCTAATATATATATTTTTATTTTATAGTTTCTCTGAACGAATCGACCTAAATTCAAATTAAAGAATATTACATTTTTTATGTTTCTACTCCGACCGACTCACTGGACTCGAAAGTAAGGCATTTTAAATGAGTACTGCCTTAAACATTACATTGTATAATTGAATTAACAAAAAGTTATTGAGTTAATAAAGAATTATTATTATTTTTATCAACTGATTAGTGGATATAGAAGAAAATGACTCAGGATAAGTTTTAAATTCTTTTTTGGTCCACTAATCATTTTATAAAAATAATAATAATTCCGTATCAACTTAATAATGTTTGATATATTAATTTAAGTTTTGGCCCCTATCCATGCGGCCGGAAAATATAAATTATAATTGAATTTATGTTAATTATATTATAAAACGTAATGTATAAGTCAGGACTGATTCACATTGCCTTACTGACGAGCCCGGTGAGTCAGTCTGGGAGGAAACATAAAAAATATAATTTTTATTCGCAAAAAAATCCTTTAAAGAATTAATTTCAGAACAAAAATAAATATTACGGACCCTAATGCTAATTAAAAAATCTTCTTTACAATTCAATTTTTCCTATAGGAGGTATGGTCTTCATATTTTTTAGTTTGCGAATGAAAAACAAGAAAATGCTTTGTGAAATAACGCACGCAGTGACATGTCTCTTCCATATGTGACGATTTGTCACGTTTGACAATAACTCTCCCCCTTTCCCTACCCGTCGGCGCATGACATCATATATGTAAACGCTGCCATATTTTAAGTATTGTCCAATAGGCATTATTTTTAAATACGATGAAAAATGTTTTAGTTGTGTGCTCTTCTCAAGGTACTACTTCAAACATTAATTCAAAAGTGATCTGGTTTTCACTCGTTGCAAGCAACTGTATTTTAAATAATAAGTATTTCAGTAAATTTCAGTGCATATATATTCGGTTTTACGGTGAATGATGAATTAAATGGTCGAAGAAAGGAAAAACAGTTTCGGATCTGCTTTATCTAGAGTTCTTTTGTATACTCTAACTGTATTTTAATCAACATAAACGTTTTGCTGTTTTTTTTAAACCAAATTTTCCTTGTACCCAATATAATTGTGGTTATTATGAATTTTTTACGTAGCATATGAAATTCAAGAAGGCATCATATTTGACTAAATTATTAATGGTCCCTCAAACAAAAATCCCTACTCTCACTGACCTACATAATTTCTTTTCTTATTGCAAGTCAATAGAAAATTTTTTGTAAATGAATCTTACTTTCGATTTTATATTACAGCCGTTCGTCTGCGATGAAAACGCTCTGTTGCGCTTTCAAAAGTCCCTGTGCGCATTGAAACACTAATATGTAAGGCCATGTGCGATTACTTATTTACGTGTATGTATAGGTATAGTATATATTTCAACTGAACATACATGTTTAAATGCATGCGTTTTTATATTGCATATACATAGTACATATTTGTACACGGATGAATACATTGTTGCATTACGAATGGCCATCCATAAAAGTATTTATTTAAACCAATGTGAATAAGAAATTTTCGTATGTAATGTATATATAGATGTGTGTAATTATACGTGGTTAGAAATTGAAAGTGTATTGAGATTTCATATTCACTTATAAATAAGAGTGTGTTGGAAATGTAGCCGCGTGTTACGTGAGTATAAGGCAAGCCGGTCTTTTTCGCGGTATGAAATCGAAACTAGTGTACCTAATTAGAAAATAGCATGCGTTAATACGCCAAGTCAATGTGTAACTCCCTCACATACTATAGAATATGATGAGCACGTCGCAGTTTCTCTCGATGTCTATATATTTATATATGAGTGGCTATAATATGCGATTTTAAAGCAGGCTGGTCTGATTCTCAATCTTAGCAAGTCAATTTCTTTTTAATTGGTATCTATATCTAATCAGTACCGACCCTTTTTATAGCAGTTAGGCACGAAATGCGCAAAATGCATGCTAAGAGTGAGAAATGTATTAATTATTAGTTTGCGAATTCTTGCGTGTGTGAAAAATTTCAAATGTCTAATTATCAAAGAGATGTTTTAAAACATGGAGTCAATTATTGCAATCAGTTATTTACAGGGCGAATATCTATGTAATCTATCGATAGTTTATGTCGAAACTCAAAATTATATATGTATAATCCATAAAAAATTATATGTGATAATGCGTTAAAAAATATGTATTTCGAAAAGTTATACATAGTTTTTACTTTTTATATAAACTATCGATAGACGATATATGATTTTTTACAAGAATGTATGGTTGTGCGATGCAATGCTGGAATACACGGGAGAACGCTGCACATTGCACAGCAGGATGGTTCAAAATAACTTCTTTTTTTATAGGGCAACGAGCCACTTAATTCAGTTTCAAATACAAAAAGAGGAAATGCATATTTTTGTTTTCTCGATATTTTTATTTGAACGGATATGTCTCTGCAAACTCAAAATTATTCATTTGACTATCATACTAATTATTAAAAGTAGTGCGTGCGGTTGAACCAACAAAAATTCTTTGTGAGAGTAGCAGAAAATCTGGGAGAACTAACGAAATATATTTGACAGTGAATTTTGGGAATTTATATTTTGAACTGTAAAGCGTAATATATATTTTATAGTAACTTTTCTTTGTTTTTTGTGCGAGAAATTTTAATAGTTTCTGTGTTAAGAAGAACGTTTAATATTTATTCGTGGTTGTCTAAAAAGACGTAACGTTTTTCCTGTAGTAACTGTACGTGACTTTAACATTGACGCAACGCTAGCCCCCCCCCCCCATTTCAGACATTACGTATCTCTTGAGCGACAATATTGTACGAGCGACAATATTGTACGAAAGTGCTAGTTGTAATATTTATAGTAGAAAAGAAACAGATTTTCCAAATTTCCTGGAAAAATATTTTATAAACAAATAAGGGTATGTTAAATAATAAAGCTGAGGTATCTAAAACGTATAAACTTCATTAAAAAGTAACCTTGATTATAATTTTGTTACAAAAAGCCGACTTTTTTAAGAAAAAATAATTATTTACAACAATGCAATTTACAAAAATAAATAAGCGTTTGTTATATAATGACGTTGAGGTATCAAAAATATATAAAGTATATAAAAAGGCAATCTTGACTTTAATTATGTTAGAAAAAACCAATTTCTTTAAAAACAATTCTTATTTTAACAAATTTAATTTGATAACCTAATTGAAAATTACTTCAAAACATTAATAATTATTATACTATATTAATAGAATTGCTTGTTGGTAAAAAAAGCGAGAATAAAGTGCTGAAAGGTGTGTATATGTCGAGCAGACTTCAAATCTTTGGATTTAGGGGTACTTTTCGAGGCATCGTGGGGGTAAATTATGGGTGGCAAACCCATATGATTGATGCATAGCATTTTTCGCTAGAAAGTCCTCTACATGTCCTATAACTTTATCCTACCATTTTTCCTATCCCACAAAACTGGTTTTTTCATGTATTGTACATGGGAAATTTCAAGTGGCCAGCAGCACATGTTATAATTAAAAATGAGAAAAAACAGAAATATGCGATTTCTTTTTTCGGATTCTACACTAAAATAGAGGAAACTTTAACCTCCAGCACGAAAACCAATTTTTCTATGCATTGTTTAGCCACCCTACTGCACATTGAGGAAGAAGTGAAATGTTTGATTCAAATAAAAATTTAGCGTACAATTCCTGAAGTTTAGGTATTTTCTTTCGAGAAAATACATTTTCAAAAAGAATTTTCCAAGTTAATTATTAAAAAAGATTTTGAATTTTTCTTTCATCCAACAAATATGACGAAAAAATTAATCATTTTCCTACGTCCTTCTAGCTTCTTTTATAAATAATGCGAAAAATTGTGCGATTTACTACATTTTGTAGAGGAAGATAATTTGTGTTTTTTTTTTAAAGATAATTTATCAATATAAAATAAATAAAAAAGTTTTATTATTAATTAATATTTGAAAACTGTATTTTTTTAAATTTTCATAGTTTTTATATTCAGCCATTCCAGAAATACGTAATGTCTGAAACGGAGGAGGAGTCACTTGTAGCGTTAAGTCCATGTTAAAGGAACTACATATAGAAAAAGCGTTCCGTATAGTTCTATAAAAAAATAATATGAACCTTTATACACCGTTACTATTAGATTAATTTGTTCATAGCTAAAAAAATAAATAAAACAAAAACTTGGTTTCTTATTCTGAGACAGGGTGGATATCTCAGAAGATATTTTATACCGATATACCCTTTCAAAAATAATAGCAAAAAACCATTTTCGGGGTTTTTTCACGATTTAGGGGGTTTTCACCCTTTATCCCGGGTCAAAATTATTTGTTATTAACTTCTTATGCCTTAAGGAATATGCATGCCAAATTTTAATCATTTTTTTTAAGTTTATAAATTTGAAAAACTTTTTTTCCGCCATTTTGATTTTTTACCTCAAATTCCTAATCAGAAACCCGAATATACATGTACACAGTGTTTGTGTTACTCTAGAACTTAATTTATTCAAGTTTTTCAAGGTTTTAAATCGATTTTTGGAAATTTTAGAAAAATTATGATTTTCAAATTATTGAAAAGGGGTTTTGCTTAACTTTTTACCAAACATATTTAGCAATACAATGCAAATGTTTCATTTAAATATGGTGGAAAGCCGCCTAGGTTTAAACGAAGACAATTTCTGTTATTTTAACCAAGCAGTACGTGTAATAATTAACTTTAGAATTAAATCAATAATTCGGATAATTTGAGGAAAAACTAGTTATTTTTTCTATGTTCGTACTTTTAGTCGAATAGTCGAGCACAATTTCAATACATAAAATCGTTTGCCAATAAATTTTATGATTATATAAGCCATATTTCATGAATAAATATACATTCATGCATTTTTAGCCGAAAATTTATATAACAAATTTTATAATAATGATAATTATAAGTATTGGATTCAAGAAAAGACATACATTTTCAAGGAAGCCTTTCAAATTTACTTACAAATAACCGCGTTTTGCATTCGTTTATAATAATCCTATAATGCGCTGGTTGTTTTGAAGTTTTTACTGACTAGGTAATTAAAACTTCATCAGAACGGAAGAAAAACTAATCGATGCATTGAGAATGTGACTTTTTGGGCCATTAGAATTATAATTTTGGTCACTCAAACTGTGGGAAATTCTTAACATAATTATTCAAGACAAGACCTTTAGATAATATTTTAGAACTCAAAGAAAGAAAAAGAGTTTTAATAAGGGGCAATTTGTGTAAAAAAAATAATTGTCTTCTACTGCTCTTTAAGAAAAATCAGAGATTAGTTTCACGATTAAAAGAATACGGAAGAAGACTATTTTCACCTGCAGTTGATATTTGTGGACCAAAATAATAAAATTATAAGATTGGATATAATTAATTGTAACAATGAAGTCAATCATTTATAGGCTCTTGTTTCCTTCGCTTAATTGGCTCACAATCAGAATAAAGGCGCGCAAAATGGTTGGAAGTGGTTTAACAGGAAAAGACCGTTTATCGGCCAGTGGCTTTGTAAGTCTTGAGTAAACTTATTATCTCAATTTTATTGAATTACTTAGCACAATATAGTTATTTTATCGTAATTCACTTATTGCGAAAAGTTCTGTCAATAAAATGGTCCGACTTATTAACAGTTTAAGAGTAATGATTAAAATGCAAGAAAAAATCTTTCTTCTTAAAGAAAAATGATTAAAATATTAGATGGGTTGGAAAAAAATGGTTTAATTATAAGTTCTTGAATATAAGAAACTGGTTTTTGAATAAAATTATAGCGACCTGCTAGTGAAATACCAATTTATTTATTAAAAAAGCGTTCATATTCTCAACCACGCAATTCGAAACAGACATCTTGATAGTACAGAAATTAATGTAGGACCTGATCATTAAAAATTGAATTATTAATGAATAGACATTAGAAAGTGGGGTTTTAGTCTCATAGTTACAGTTCGAAAATCCAGAATAAAATAATTTCTAAGTACGCATGTCTTTCATTTAAATTATTATTTATTGTGCTGTTATTATCACTAAATTATTAGTTATGATATTATTTATATTTGTGTTCATTTTAGAGCACTACTTTTAGAATTTATGATTAAATTTTTTTAAATTGAATGCGATATAGTAAGAAATAGTTACGTAAATTACATTACACAGTTATTACAAACGTAATTAGATGAGAGTTCCTTATTATGCGGAACACTCTTGTGCTCAATATAGGTAAGGCGCATATTAAAAAAATCTAGATCTAGGTGTTTTTTTATTTTATTTCACTTCAGGAAGTCGCGCTTGAAATTCAACGAAGCTAGTTTCCGGTTCGAGTTCACTCGCACGAATATCGCTTGAATGAGCTTGAATGCCACAATAAACTTTCGATTATTACATTTTTATATAATAATCGAAAACTTGTGTTTTATGCGCACTTCATACTGCATATCAAAACTAATTTTTCGTCAAAATAGAATTTTTTTAATTACGAAAAATATATTGTTGTTGATTTCTACATCAAATCACCAGACATTTTTTCGTATTCTTACTCTTTAATTCTCTTATTAATAAGCTGACGAAACGCGTACATTTTCTTAAATTTCATACCAATTTTTTCAATTCTATACGGATCCTGAAACATTTAAGCCATTTCCCATAAAAAACGCCTAAAATTGTTAACAATAGGAGTTGTGACTGTAGGAAAATTTTTTTTTCGCAATTTGAAAAAATACGCATGTCCTTAATTTAGTAATAAGGCATTCGAAAAATAAAAACACAAAAAATTTGTTTTCGTGATTTTGAATAGAAATAAACAAAAGTGCGTTTTCTATCATACATATTTTGAAAAATTATATTATCACAAAAAAACTTTCATTTTACTTTTTATTCATGTGAGGTTATTTAATACTATAAAACCTATAAAATGTAACAACAAATTTTGTCTACATACCAAAAACGTAGAAGATTTCAAATTTTTGAATCGATTTGCCTAATGGTAAGAAATCTAAAAAAACAATTAGTTTTTTCATAAATTTATGGTAATTCTACAAAGAAGCTTTTCCTCATTTTGAGTTTTTTTCCACAGACCCTAATGGGGAGAGAGTTCGAAAGAAATTGAGGGTGACAGCGTGTAGAAAAATCTTCTGGCGCTGGCCAGGCTCATTTCAAACCGTCTGGACATCTGTGTTTAAATGCAAGTTTTTTAAATTTCGAAAAGATTAGTATGGTTAGATTTTTGATAAAAAATTGGAGAATTTAATAATTAAAAAGGAAAATTTTCATTTTTTTCAGATGTACCATTTTTAAAAACATTTTCAAATTTATTAAATAAGGTGTTGTATGTGTGCTAAGACTATCTAGAAATAATTACTATTGGGTTAGAATAATTTAAAAAAAAATTTCAATCACGTTATCAAGAAATTAATGAACAAAAATCATTTTTTGGGATTGTCAACGGTTAGGTCATTCAAATCCACAATTTTGGTGCCAAAAGTGAGAGAGATTAATTTTTTATGAGGATTAATAAAAAATAAATGCTACATGAAATAATAATTTTCAACAAATAAACACAATTTCTTTAATTGAATCAGCCGAAGACTATTTGCTATGATACTGTACAGTTTTGCAAGCATTATTAATTACTTAAACAAATTCAGAGTATGACTATTTTTCAAGGAAAACGCTCGATTTTTCTTACGGAATCAACTGGGAATATATTTCTGGTAACTTTTTGTTACAATAGTTTTCAAATTTACAAAAAATTATGAATGTGTGTTTCTCAATCAAATTAGATTGCCTCTCCGATAACTTTTCGCTACCGAACTTTGAATATTTATTAATTTTTCAAAAAATTTCTATAAAAAAATGCAGTTTGTCTATTTTTCAACGAGAGGGGGGGGGGCGAGAGAGAGTTTAAACATTATGTGCACTTGTAGGAGAGAGACAAAAATGTATGGAATCCGTTCGTTCATTCGGTTGGTCATATTGTCAATTTAAACCCGTCTTAAAAGAATGTTCACTTTCAAAATCTTTCATTGGAAAAAAATATGAGCCCAGCGCGGGCACATGCTCATTGCCCTCATTGCCCCCTTCCCTCTCACGATTCGCGGGGTGCTTCATTAACGTGAGTCCCCTCGCCTCTCACGATTCGAGGTACTCAGGGAATCATCTTTTAATTTAAGTATAAGTACTCAAAATGATGACCTTCGGCTTCAACGCACTCATTACTCTGTAATTAAAATTAATTCACACAACGGAGAAGTGTATCTTCTTCAAATTTAGCACATGCACTTGTCATTCCGTCAATCATATTCTCACGTATTCTTACTTTTCCTTTGTACACTTTGTCTTTCAGATAGCCCCACAAAAAGAAATCTTGTGAAGTAAGAACTGGCGATTTTGCAGGCCAATTTATCGGACCGCCTCTATCAATCCAGCTACCACTGAAATCACGATCAAGAACTTCTCGTGCAACCGCTGAATAGTGTGCCGGACAACCATCATGTTCAAACCACATGTTCTGCCGTATTTCTAAGCTCAAGTTTTCAAGCAATATTGGCAGTTCATTTTCCAAAATGTCTTCATATTTTGGACCATTTAAGCTGCCTTCGATAATCCGGGGACTGATCACTTAGTTGCCAATTATTCCACAACGTACGTTGACAGCCCATGAACGCTGGTTTTCGACTTCACGAAGCCACTGCGGATTTTCAATACTCCGTTAGTGCATGTTGTGTCAATTAACTATTCCATGGTTCGTAAAAGACGACTCGTCAGAGAATACATAACGAAAAAAATTGGGATTTTGTTGTATTTGTTCACGTGCCCACTGAAAAAAAGCTACCTGATTTTGGAAATCAACGCCATGAAGTTATTGATGCAAAGAGACATGATATGGACGAAATCTACTACGTTTAAAAATTTTCCAAATACTGCTCTGACGCATTCCGGAATTACAGGCAATTTCTCGTGTACTAACGTAAGGATTATTGGCCACTGCAGCTAATACAGCAATTTCATTTTTTTCGCCAGTGACTGTTTTGTTGTACGGGTCTTTTTATTAGGTTTAACACTTCCATGGGTAGTAAATTTGGTAAAAGTACGATAAAATAAAGCACGTGGCACAATCCTATTTGGAAAACGCTGAGCGTACACATCTACAGCATTATCAGGGTTTCTTCCAGCTTCTCCATACACCAGAACCATTTAAACTTTTTCTCGTACGGTTAGATACTCCATTGTAAAGTATCATTTGTAATAATCTTTGATCTAACTAAAATGAGTTTTGTCTTTAATGTATTTTTTCTAATTTACTGTATTTAAGGAAAGAAAAAAGTAAACACTTTCGTAATGTTTCGAGAGCCTCCGCTGACCTCAATCTACAATAATGCCAGTGCTAAAATTTAGGAATATTGAGGAAACACTTTTAATATAAACGTATTAATAAATAATTACTTCTCAGGAACGAACATATGTTTTGGCATGTTTTTCAAAATAATAATTACCAAATAGATCCGAAGCTCTATTGCCCTTATTTTTAACCGACTTCAAAAAGAAGGAGGTTATACCCAGTTCTATCTATGTTCGTCGTGATGCATTTTGTTATGTACGAGTTTTTATTGCACTCGTTCAACGATTCTGTAGGGATTTGAAGAATTCTTTTTTTCCGTGGTCATTCATGTCACAATGAAAATGGTGTATTTTTTATTGTTAATGTATTGTAGAATCGTACGCGGGCATTCTCAGTAACAGTAAAATGAAGAAAAATTGAATTTCGTCGATTACAGCGCCATCTATCGCGAAACGAGAAAAATGTTTGAAACAAATCATACGCATTTTTATCCAAAGAATCTGAATATGCAATAAAAAATAAGGATTCCCATTTAGGATTTCGAACATGCCCCCACCCCCACCTCCCAGGGTGCGGTGTGGGGGAACCGATTTTAACATCAGTGTATGTACTACTCAGAGTGATTAAATTTTGATTCATAAAACTTTTTCATAGAGTGACAATTTTTCGAAATATTTGAAAGTTTTAAGTTAAAAAAATCACCCTGTATATATTTCCATTAGAAACGAGTCAGGCGGCGCTTACTGTTTACGTTTCGATCCTCCCGAAACCAGTGCAAGACATTTAAAAGCAACCCCCGTCACTTGACTGAAAGCGAGAGATTAGTGTACATATATTTTATATCTAGTAGAAATTTGGATTAATATTTCGTGACCCATTAAACAATTTTTTCCCCTTTTTTTGAAAATTTTCAAAATGTTGAAAAGCATAGAATTTTTGGAAATTGAATCTAATATCAAAATGTCATAAGGATAATTTGCAAGTCTTTTTTTCATGTACCAGAAAATTTGACAGAAATTTCTAAAACTCATAAAAAATTTTTATTCAAATTTTGAAAAAGTTTTAACTTTTTGAATTTTGTTCTGATTGAAAAATGTAACTAAGATAGTTTCTGAATATATATTTGACATCTGGTGATGAATTTAAATGAAATTTCCTAATCTATCAGAAAAATATTTTCTTATATTTTTCTGAACATTTTCAAAATTTTCAAATGTATATAACTTTTTTAATTTTCATCGAAATGCAAAGTTTTAGTGAGATAATTTGCAAGTCCGCTACCTATAGATAAGAAAATTTGATCAAATTTCTCAAATTTGAAGAAAAAAATTTTTTATTTTGAAAATGCTTTAAATTAGTACAGCTTTCAATAATAACTACACCAATTTTGACACCTTTATGTTTTTTCAGAAAGAGTTACAACAATTCAAAGTGAGCACATTTGCCAGAGTTCTGCTACACAGTTTTGGATTCTAGAGATCATTTTACATAAGAATAATAAAAAATCGAATGGACCTCGTCGGTCCGACGGAAATGGGGTTGGCCCCTGGACTGTTAATAAAGGTTATCTAGGATACAGATGACAACGACGACGAAGGACGATAGACGACAGGCAGACAGTCTCGAAACATGAACATTTAAAGAAATCCATGATAGTCAGTTTTTACATATAACTAATACCTTCTCATTATGATGGGAATATAAAAAGGCTTGTTTTCAGAGTGTAAATTTGTTGTTTTTTTTTAAATAATTTTATATTTACTTTTCTCCCTTTCATAAACCACGTGGTTTCTCTGGGTGAGGGGGGGGTCGACGAAGGGTCACGTTGCGAATATGGAGGGAGGGGGTCCGAGGACAAGCCACATGGTTTTACACTTAGGTGTTAAAAAAACCGTATAGCAAGAAAACCTAAAAATGTTGACTGAAAACAATAATAAGTCCAAAAATATTGCAACACAAAACAAATAAATTTTAAACCAAATAGTAGATTTTCCAACCAGGAAGATTAATTCTTTACCAAATATATCCATAAACCACGTAGCACTCTAGGAGGGAGGGGTCAAAAAGTGGCAAAAATTGGACTTCGTTGTTTATGGAAGTCCCCTTAGGTAGATGGCTAATAAAAATGGCCTTACGGAAAAGGGAGGGAGTAAATTATTGGTATATTGACTAGGGATATATGACTGAAAGTAAAAGCACTGGATTGCTGTGAAGGATACATATTATAGAAAAAAGTGGAGAGGCAATAGAATGGAAGTAGGGTTATTGCTATGAGAGCACAGTAAATTTCAGAGCTATTTTTATTTGCAGTTGGACAATTATCCGATGTCATATAATTTTAATCCGACTCCCGATAAAAATTATCTGTCTTCGGATAGTTTTAGCTTTAAATTTCTTGCAACGGTTTAAACCAATTTCAGACAAAATATATCTCTGGGATTTACTGTAAGAGAAAGGGGGAGAGTATGGGTATATTGTCCAGGGGTACTGGACTAACAGGTGTAGGGCTGGATCAAGAGGAAGGATACATGTTATAGAGGAAAGGGGAGATATATTAGAAAGAAAGAGGGAAGATTACTATGAGATGCGAAGGGGATGTAAGAGGGAGGTGTATTTACTATCTGTATGGGGTGCATGGATATATGATTAAGGAAGTATATGCTAAGGAGAATAGGTAGGAGTGGAGCGAATCAAATAGAAGGAAGAGGGTGAGGGAAAAGATGTATTAGGCAGAGATTCTTGAAAGTGGAAATGGTTGGATCAGGGGTAAGGGTTTCAGGCGTATAGGGTTAGGGGTTTATAAAGAGAGTGGGTAGAGGGGGGCACATGATAGGAGAAAGAGTGAATAAAACAGAATATGAGAATAGTGTATTGATAAGTTAAAGGAATTCAGGGTTATGGGTGTAGGATTTAGGTGGGAGGGGGTGGAAAGAGTGGTGGTAATTGAGTGGCGGGGAGAATTAAGAGGGGACAAGGATAGTGGTGAAGTAGCGGACAGAGGGGACAGTCGAAAATCTGTTAAAAAATTTTGTAGAGAAATATTTTGTGACTTGGCAAAGAGAGTAAAAATGAGTTTCAAAATAGGTTTTTAATCCTTTCCTTCGTAAATTACACGTAATATGTAAATAGAGTTGAAACCCGAAGAGCATAAAATGAAACGAAGATTTCGAGATCATGATTGATCGTGCATATTCTTTTCATAACATGGCGCATATCAAGATGAAGTAGCTTACTGGAAAATGCAATCCATTTTTCTCGTTAACGTTAGAATCTACAGTTACAAATATTCTGCAAGTATAATCCGCTGGCAACGATAATAATTTGACCGTTTGCGGCGTCATGCTCGGCCTGGTACATGCAGTTTCGTGTATTACGAAACGTCTGCGCGGTCGGAGACCGCAAAAAGTGAGAAAGAGTAGAGTTTCGCTAAATTGGAAACCCACCGTGGGTTTCAGAATCGAAATTCGGTATTGTAAATAATGAAGTTGTTAAAATATGAGTTCAATCAATTAAACCCTGTGATTGCGATTTAATTTCACTTTGTAGCTAAAGGAGAAAAGAGTTTTCGTAATTATCTAATTAGGAAAGTTTACAAGACTTTATTATCATTATAAGTAAATAAGTTGTGTCCAAGGAGGTACTTTCTTTTCGTGTGAAATGAATATTAAGAGATTTACATATTCCTATAAGCTAAAAAAGAGATAAGAATAGATGGGTGTATGCAATGTACATACTAGGCAGCCTGATAAGTCCCTGAAAAATGAAACACGGAGACGTTTTTTTGGCCAAAGTCGGTTTTATTTTTCAACATACTCTCCTTTTAGGTCGATACAGCGAGTCCAACGATTTTCTAACTTTTTGATACCGTCCGAAAAGTACTCAATCGGAAGGTCTCCAAAATGCGCCTTAGTTTCAGCTATGAGCTCCTCATTTGAGTAAAAACGCTTACCGGTGAGTCATCTCTTCAGGTTAGGGAACAAGTAATAGTCGCTGGGGGCCAGGTCTGGTGAAGACGGTGGCTGAGAAACCAATTCGAAGCTGACTTCATGCAATTTTGCTTGTGCAACTAAGCATGAATGAACAGGCGCATTGTCGTGATGATAAAGCGGTTTTTCTTCTTCAAATGCGGTCGTTTTTCGGCGATTTCGATTTTCAATCGGTCCAATAATGATGAATAGTATGTTCCGGTTATGGTTTTACCTTTTTTAAGATAGTCCAAGAATATTATGCCATGTGCATCCCAACATACGGAGGCCATAACCTTTCCGACCCACTGTTGCATTTTTGGACGCTTCGGAGCACTTTGGCCCGGTGGAACCCACTGTTTCGCCTGTTGCGTTGACTCAGGAGTGTAGTAGTGGATCCAGGTTTCATCC
>NC_046666.1:80510759-80512958 GCF_010883055.1 Belonocnema kinseyi | reverse complement strand
GGCGCATACTTTGAATAAAATATTTGTTATCATTCTCTTGAAATAAATGTGTTTTTTTCTTGAAAAAATACCGGTTTCATATGTATACACCTGGTAGTTTTAGTGATGCTCTTATATTTTCCAAAATGTTATTTCTTCAAATAACTTTTAAGTCAGAGACATTTAAAAGTTTTTAGCTATAAATGTGTGTTTTTATCATTTTTAATTTCCGTTAAAGTTCTGTTTTAAGAAAATTGTTATCCATTTTAGATTTAACACTTATTTTAAATAATTCTATTATTTATTCTTTGAAACAATAAATCACTGGATTCAATATTGTTAATAGTCTAAGCTGTAATTTAAAAATTACTTGGAGGAATATTTTTAAAACTAAAAAATCTTATTCTTCATTTTTTCTTCAATCTAAAAAAGTGAGTGGGTATAATCAAAATGTATTAAAACATTAAAATGTAATATCCACTGATTATATTTTTCTAACACATTTTCATTACTCCTCTGACAGCAATTACTGCTTCATGCAATTTGCAATTACTACCCAATTACTGCATACTTCAGCCACTTTTAAACCCATTTTTTTCATCCTGTCTTAAGATTTTACCCCTCAAATTACCGCAGAGTCCACATTTATCCACGTGCAGTATTTTATTCTGTTTCTTGTAGAAGCAACTCTCTTGACTCGAGGCACATAAATATCTCTCTTCTTTTATTTTACAGAATTATGTTCAACCTTGGTGTGGATGCTGAACTCGTCGAGCATCCTTCAGGAGCTGACTTTGACGTCAATCGCCATCTTCGCAGCGATTAGTAAGGATGAAAACCTGAACCTTACGAAAAACCACCTCAAGTATCACCTGGTGTGTCTCAGTGTTGTCAGTGCCTGCATTGGGGTAACAGGGGTTCTCAACTTCGAGCCAGAAGTTTGCGTTTTCTTACCCCAGGAGATTTCGACAAAATATGGAATTTTTGTTAATTACTTGCGGATTTTTCTGGTCCTGACTTCACTTTTGAGTATCATTGTGATGCTTTTTAAAAATGCGTGTAGACCAGTTAAAAGTGAGTTGCTAAAATCAGTGTCTGATTTGTCAGAAGCGAGTTCCAAAAACTCCTCCGGCGCTTATGAGTGCCATCCGCAGCAATGGGATCCTTCCAGTGGATCCTGCACTAGTGGCTCCACAAATAGCAGGACCTGTTTGAGGAAAAAGAAGGTCCAAGTCGACGAGGCCACTGGAAGGTCCACTGTCTTCAGCATACTCTTCGTCTGTTATGTTTTTGATAACATTCCAATACTGGTAAGACTTTTATTTATAAAGACTAAAGAGAACGGGTATGTTTTGCGAATTTCAGTATATTGCACAGAAGGATTCAGCGCCAGACCCACGAAAACGGTATATAGTATACGACAGAGATATCAGTAATTGCAAGTGGTCGTCTGATTATAATGAAACTTACAATTAGTGAAATTATAGTGTTATGTAAGGGAAACTTGGACCCCATGGAATGTTTGAAAATTTTCCAAATTAAGGCTGTTCATAATCTACTTACATCATACTGTAACATAATCGTTTTCCTCATACCCAATAACCGTATTAAAAGATCTTTTTAAAAATACTTTTTGTTTACAGTAATAACCTTCACTTAATCCAAATGAATTAGACAAATATTGTTGCACCATTTTATAAAAAAATCCTTTTTGTGTTCTTTCATTTCGTAATTTACATATATACTAGGCAGTCTGATAAGTACCTGAAAATTCTAAGAGATGGCATTAGTATTCACTAATGTGAACCATTTTCGTCGAGCTTGATCCTTCAAATAACGCCTGTCAAAACTTCAGCCATTTATGTTTACGCATTTACAAGTTACAGCACTGAGAAGCGACTAACCTCCGAGTTTTTTTTAATATGGAAAAATCTGAGTTTCGAGTTTTGATCAAACACTACTATCTTCGCAAGAAAACGATATCCAAAACCAAGGCCAAGCTGGATAAGTATTACCCGGGCTCTGCACAGTCGATTGGAACGATTCATAAGTGGTTTACCGAGTTTCGTTGTGGCCGTACGAGCAGAGTTGATGCTGAACGATCTGGGCACCCAAAAAAGGTCACTACACCAGAAAATGTCGAAAAAATCCATGATATGATGTTGAATGATCCCAAA
The DNA here is from genome assembly GCF_010883055.1 of Belonocnema kinseyi. Lineage (NCBI taxonomy): Eukaryota > Metazoa > Arthropoda > Insecta > Hymenoptera > Cynipidae > Belonocnema > Belonocnema kinseyi. The sequence goes on along the minus strand of NC_046666.1, from coordinate 80,510,802 downwards.
GTGAAATTAAGAGAGGTAGCTAATGCTGTAGGCATATCATTGG
>NC_046666.1:80501075-80510659 GCF_010883055.1 Belonocnema kinseyi | reverse complement strand
ACGCCAATTAGCACAAATGGTAAGTTCCGACAGTGCCTACAAGTGTGCCTACTGGCCGCTAGATGGCAATACCGGTTTCATATGTATACACCTGGTAAAACTTGAATCCAGTCAAATTGGAAAAATTACTCAATAACTAGACTAATTTATTCTACTGAATAAGTGAATTAAATATTAAGATCAGGATAGAAATATTCTCAGTCCAGGAAAGAATACCTACAATGTGAAAATATCCAAACATGCAATTATACTTTATTGCATACTTTATTGTAATTGATTTTAATTGAAAAAAAATGATTCATACTTTTTGAAAAACAAAAAATTAGCTGCCAATAGTTTCAGATTTACCATTTTTTTTTGTTTAAATTAAAAACATTCAAATTTTTCAGAAATCTGTCGTGAGTTCGATTTTCCATTTTATTTTTGTTTTTATCTTCAGGAACATCCAATAAAAATATAACACAATAGCTCAAATCCATGTTGAGTCGCTCAAATAATATAAGTAATAATTTTATACTGATCAACTGAATATTTCTAAACAATAATGATGAAAAATATATATTTCCTATTTTATGCAAATTTCACCAGTTCTTGTACATATAATCTATTTATGCGGATATATAAGTTATAGATGTAGATAATATGTAATAATTAATATTTGTCTATAAATGTATTCCAATACTTATAAAACTTTGATAGTCAAATTTCATTTTACGACTTTCAAGTGATTTTTCAGAAAAAAGTGATCCATAAACATACAACAAAGTTAGGTTTGCATTTAAATAAAAAAATAACAACTTTTAAAATGTATGAAGATACAAACTAATGACGGAATCAATTATACTCAGTGGAGATGATCGTCTCGTCTCGATCGAGTTTTCTCATTACAAATTCTTGATCTCTATTACCCTCACAGCATGAGATATCGACGGGATATCCCATTTATCTTCCAGGATATCGTGGGCATATCCCAGGAGATCCTAGGGATATTCAAATAATATCCTACAGGGCGGAAATCTCCATATTCCTGGAATGTACCTTGGATATTTTAGAATATCCTCAGGATATCCCATTAATGTCCCAATTTTATATTCCAAGGATGTTCCCAAGATATCCCAATTCCATAATTGATAGAATATTACTGGAAATTCAGATGTATCTACTGCCATTTATATTCATATTCACACGGAGAAAAATGGATGTTTAAATGTAGATGTTCAAAGGGTAAGATTGTAGCACCTAATATGCAGATATTCATGCCAAACATTTACTATATTTTTGAGATGTTAGGCTATATTTGACGGCTATATATTTCAAATATTGCAATTATAGAATATTACAATTTTAGAACATTTCCAAGAATCAAAATTATAGCTATCCTTAAATAAAATTGGATAACGATTTTTTTCTGTCTAAAGGAGCTTTCGCAACAAAATGATATCTCTGGCATATCCTTAGGATGTCGCGTCACGATATGAGATATCCTGAAAAATGTCCTATAAATGTCCCAAGATATCCGTGAAATATCCAAGGGATATTTCGAGATTTCCGCTCCGGAGGATATCGTGGCAGAATGTCCTGACGATATTCTAACTGAATATCCACAGGATATCCCAATACTGTAGTCAAATTTCCCACGAAAGTCCCAATATTATAATAAAATATTCTAATAGATTACTAGTGGATTTTCATTCAAGAAATAAAAACAGAGAAATAAAAACACCAATTTTATTGCTTTTAGGAAGTTTTCAATGTATACTTAAAATGTAATACTTATATTATTACGTATGTAATACATATATACATTAGTACTTTGTATATTAGGAATCTTTTTTAAACTTTTGATGTTAATATTACTGTAATGTAGAATAAGCAGCAAGAGTTGATACTTCTAATCTTTTTAAACTTTCTGCTTGCATGAAAAAATTAATTTAAATTGATATACGTTAGTTTTTTCACCACTTTTAATGAATTTGCACAATTTTTCTTTAATTTTAATGAGAAAACAAGATTTGTGATTGGAGGTTACGTTTACAAACAACATCATCTTACACTTAAATCTACACACATATATTAGGAGAGCAAAATAAATACATGCCTATAAAATCTTTTGTATGTTTAAACACAGAATAAACAATCATCTGATAATTCTGACACTTAAAACAATGTTGAAAATACAGTAAAACGACCGCTTACGGTCAACAAGTCACAAGTCTTGGACAAGACAAGACTGCAAAATTATGAAGGTGACGCAAAGATCTTCGATTCTTTGTAGCTCCGGGGAAAATTTTTTGTTTTGAGAAATAATGAGTTTATTTATTTAAAGCGAACTGAGTATAAATTAGTTGCAAAAGGTATCTTGGGGATATCCTTGGCATATCCGGCATTTTAAATATGGGACACAGCAAGAACATCCTAGGATGTCCTGATTAATGGAAATTAAGATATCCCGTACTAAAAAAATTGGGACATTAATGGGATATCCTCAGCATATTCTGAGATATCTCTAGGACATTCCAGGGATATCGAGATTTCTGCCCCGTAGGATATCATTCGCGATGTCCCTGCGATATGCCTAGGATATCGTCAGAGATAAATGGGATATTTCGCCGATATCCATTGCCGCGAGGGAGGGAACAATGATCTTAAGTTTCAAGTTTATTGACTTAACACATTTGACAAATTGTTTATAAATTTAAAATAGAATTTAAGTTAATTAACCTAAGATAGATAGAATTTTAAATTTAGATTGCAGATCATTCGTTCTCTGATTACTTACCTCCGTTTTTATTTTGAATTAAAAATATTGATCATAAACTCAACTTGACTAAATGTATCATCTGATCGACATTTCATGCCCTTCATCTCTTTTTCATTCGTGTACGAACATTAAAGTTTAATTTTAAATTCACATATAAGTTATCAATTAATTCTTAAAATGACCATCAATAAGTAAATTCCTCAAATATTTACAGGCGTTATTTGACATAACCATACATGTAATATCTCGGATATTTCAGTTGAACATTTTAGATGTTAGAGAGTAACATCTCACTCTTTAAGATCTACAGATGCTAACTTTGAACATCTAGATGTTACGTTTGAAATTCCATTTTTCTCCGTGCAATCGTATCAATACAATAAGAAATAATTTAACAACAGTAGGCATTTTTCCGGAGATTTTATACAAAGTGCAACATCATAAAATACAATAATGGTAATGTCCCCCGTAAAGTCACTTTCAGGTCAATTCCATCATGGCTGAAAGTGCGCGAAAACTATCACGCAGTAATAAGTAACATTTTAACAAAAGTTAACAATTTCTCGAATATTCGTGCCGGATTACAATCTATTTTCATTTATATTATACAAACCAACGCGGTATATATTACTTTGATTGCTTCTTATTATAAAAATTGATTTTGTCGTTGAAAAATGCGATCTCTAAACTGCGCAATTTAGAGGTAACAGAAATAATAGCAAACCTTATAATGTTTAGAATGTGACTTGTTTTTTATTATAAGTAGACTGTTAATGGCTATAAAAATCATTGGCAGTAATAATTTTTTGATAATTATACTGAAATAGGAGTTTGAAAGAAACCGATTACTCGCGATTTGTGTGAAGTGGTTTTTTGACAAACGAATGTTTGTGAATCCTTATGTTTCCAGGTGTTTTACATATTTTAATTAATATGCATTTCAGAAATATTGGATTCTATTTCCAAAAATGTGTATATCCCGCACAGGAAATTGAGTGGATATCGTATGCGGCGGAAATCTCGATATTCTTGGAATATGCCACAAATATCCCGGAAGATTTTTGGGACATTTTTCAGGATATCCGACATATAATTATATTTCAAGAAAATCTCTATTTTGTTCAAAAGTGATCGAGAAGCATCACTATCTATGTTCGAAGTGATTTTCAGCAGAGTGATTCCTCATTTTATCAAAATGATCCAGAGTTAGTATCAAAATTATTTGACCGTTACATGTCGATACCTGCATGTTAAAAAATATACCCGTTGCGCGGATATATTCGCATTGCGCACTGCGCGCGCGCCGCTTCGCGCTAAGTTTGAACGTGACCAGGGCACGCGGGTACGCTCTCGCCCTTTGCGCTAATTTTCTAACATTTAATGCATACACTGCCAACCAAACTAAAAAGTTCTGTCAGTGCTCTCTAAATTGAACGGAGATATTCATGAAAAACAATTTGCACTAAGAACTATAGTATAAAACACATTTTCATTAATGCAAGTACCTATCTTTGGTAAAACGCATGTGCTCTTTCTGACTTTAAAAGAAAGAACTAACTGTTTGATCAATTTTTATTAAAAAATATGCTTGCGAATTTTTCTGAAATCAAATACAGTATTTCTCTGCAAAGTTATCGTGCGTGGGTCCTCGATACAAGAAGAGAAATCCGTAAACGCCATGCAAGGCTTGCCGAATGTAACCGATGTCGCTTGCAGATTTCTTCGCATGGACATCTTTGCTCGACTCGACCCATTTATAACTTGAGACTTTACGTAGAATACATACTGTCACATGCGGAGTTTTGATTTTGTACCAAGCAGCGCACTCGACCACTTTTGCTAGACAAAAGATCCGCAAAGTACTTTGCTTAAAAGCTTCCCTTGTATTTTGTGATGCATTCGACTTCTCTTACAAATTGCAGGTATCGAAAAATACTTCCCAAATACAATTTTCTATTGCATTTGCTCAATTTACTAAATATTCGGAATTTTAAACCCCATTTTACATTATAAATAATTAAAATTTTCAATTTAAACATGATAGTCAGATGCAGTTTACTCTCACGATTCCACTGATATAAAAAAGTCATTTTTCGAAAAAATGTAGTTTCACTATGTTTTTCCGTTATAGGTCAGTACACTTCAACTACATTTTTTAAAATATCATAAACATTGTAACTTATATCGAAAACTGTGATTTAAGCTTTTGAGAAATTACAGTCATAAATTGGAACAGAATTTCTTTTTCATTTATTTTTAAAGAGGGTTCTCAGAGTACCTGCGGCTTTGACGATTACATTCTCATTGCGACATTGGCGCTTGTCAAATAAGTTATAGAGTCAATTCATTTTGATAAATAAAGCGATGTACATAATATTGAAATAAATAGAGACTTACGCCGTAGGCTTTGATTCCATTCTTTCAAAGTTCAGTTATAAGAATACTTCACTTTTATTAATTAATCTAGAAAATTTTGAAGTTGTGTCCCATTAAAAAAGTTCAAGATAATTTGTAAACCTTGTTAAAATTTACTAAAAATAATGCTTTCCGGATCTCTTAAAAACAAAAATTTCACATGTTTGAAAAATTCTAACTTTTTGTATTTAAGTTTAATTAAACAATTTCATGAAAAAAGGTTTGAAATATATTTTATATCTATTATGGGTTGATATTTATTATTCTATCAAAAAATTTTTTTTTTTAATTTTTCCTTAATTTTTCAAAATGTTGAAAAGCATATAACTGTTTAATTTTTATCGAAATTAAAAATATCATAAGGATAATTTGCAATTCTTTTTGTCGTGTGACAAAGGCTTGGACAAAAATTTCTAAAACTCTTAAAAAACTTTGTTTTAAATTCGAAAAAGCTCTAACCTTTTTAATTTTGGTTTAATCAAAGAATTTAATTAAGATATTTGAATTCTAGTGAAAATCTTGAATAAAATTTCCTAATCAACCAGAAAAAAGTTTTTTTTTCTGTTTTGAATAAGTTTTGAAACCTATGTACAAGAAACTTTGAGAATGCTCTAAATTTTTGTTGTTGAAATATCTAGTTAACAAATTTAACCTTCATTTTGGGACCCTTAAAACGTATACAGACAGACACAAGCCGACATAATTTTATGATTTATCTTGTCGACGAAGCCGAATTGTAAAGATTCGTTAAAATCCAGAGGTAGAAAATTTGGACGATTACACTTTACTCTCATGAATGAGAATGCAAAAATCTCTCTTGGAGTGTACGTCTGAAATGACCAATCTAGCGTTGGTCGTCTGAAAGAACCACTCCGTTTTTTTATTTGGCCCCTCGTTTTAGTATGCATACTAAAATTCATCGAATTCACAGAAATCGTGGAATGTACGAAATTCAAGAAACTGTCGGAATTTAAGAAACAAAAGGAATTCACGGAATCTATAGAATTTATGAAATTGAAGCAATTCCCGGAATTCAAGAAATTAACGGTATTCACAGGATTCAAAGAGTTCACGAAATTCAAGAAATTCACGGAATTCAAAGAATCCAAAGAATTCCCGAAATTCAATGAATTCATGGAATTGAAGGAATTCTCTGAATTTAAGCAACTAAAGGAATTAAAGGCAGTCATGGATTCGCATAAATCAAGAAATTCACGGGATTCGTGGAATTATAAGAATTTGCGTAATTAAAGGAATTGACTGAATTCAAGCAACTAAAGGAATTCACTCAATTCAAGCAACTAAAGGAATTCAAGGCAATCACGGATTCATGTAAATCAAGGAATTCGTGGAATTAAAAGAATTCAGGGAATTCACGGACTTCATGGAATTCCTAGAATTCACGAAATTTAATTTCAAGGAATTCATGAAATTTACGGAATTCACGGAATTCATGAAATTCGCACATTTTGCGAAATTCAACGATTTAACGGAATTAAAGGAATTCAAGGATTTCAAAGAATCCAAGAAACTCGAGGATTTCAAGGAATCCAAGGAATTCATTGAATCCAATGAATTCACGTAATTGAAGGAACTCCTTGAAATCCATGAAATCCTTGAATTCCTTAAATTCCTTTAATTTTATAATGCCCGTGATTTTTCACATTCCTTGAATTTAATGAATTACGTGAAGTCCTCGAATTCTGTGATTCCGAATGTCGTGCAATCCTTGAATTCCGTGAATTTTGTGAATTCGTTGAATTCCGTAAATTGCTTGAATTTCTTGAATTTTGTACATCCAGTGAAATCCTTGAATTCCGTAAATTCCGTGAATTCCTTAAAAACCTTGCATTCCTTGAATTCCGTGAATTCATTTAATTACGAGAATTGCGATAATTCAGAATATTAAAAAATAATATATTAAACTGCCCTACTGAAAATTCCTATATAGGTTTCTATATAGGATCCTAAATAGTATCCTATATGTTTCACCTATAGGTGGCACATATAGGTATAACATATAGGTTTCTATGTAGGAACTTATACAGGTTCCTATAAAGAAATCTATATAGGACTTTTCAGTAGGGCGGAGCCTAATAATTAATAAAGCTATTTGCTATTTGCTGTGTAAGTATGCGTATTAAAACGGGGGCCAACTATAGAAACGGAGTGGTTCTTTTAGGCGATCAACGCTAGAGTGATAATTTTAGATTCACACGATCTCTTCAAGAGAGGTCTTTATAACATGCAGGTATCGATGTAAATATTGAATTTGACACGTTAAGAAGTTCACAGTTCCCCGTTTGATGGGCAAAAAGAGGGAAATACGAAATGAAGTCAGAATTAATTTCGTATTTCCGTGATTTTGCTCATCGTAATATATATATATATATATATATATATATATGTATATATATATTCGGTTTTGATTCCTCTAGAATCAAACCGAAGGGCCTATGACAAAGCCACCTGCTGAATATGGTTACAAAAAGTAATAGGCAGTCGCGGACAATTATCTAGGGGTGGTCCTGAAAAAATTAACCCCCCATTGGATGTGTGAAGAGCGTGCCTAAAGCTAATGACACCTGGGACCTCTCAGAGTACGTAGCTTTATCTTTGCATGCGGGGCTCTACAAGGATGGACGAACCCCTTTTCCTAGCTTATCGTGGGAACAACAATGAAAACATCAAACATAGCTGTAGTAAGTGCGGTTCAAAGCAATGGAACTCGCAGGGCTCCCGACATTGGATCGGCTAACAATGCCGATCACTCTAGAGCTGGGGGAGCCAATGAAGATAGAGTCAATGCGATGGATCGGCGGAATCTCAGGACCTTTAGGTGGACGGAGCGACTAAATCACGACTTGCTAGAGTGCAACGACGCGAGTGTGGCCCCTGAATAGGGGTTACATGACACAACTGCATGTTGTGTGGTGCGAGAATCACCCAGAGCTATTGTACCTTACGCATCAATGTCTGCGAAACCATGCCGAACTACTCCAAAAAAGGGGCTATGTAAGCGGAATTCCTACTGCACCACAACCAGAACAAGCCGGCAACAGAGAAAGAGAGGCGATTTTCACTTCATACTTAAAGTCGGAAGAGCCAATTCCAGAGTGGCCGGTGGAAGGGAGCACAGTACTGCCGAAAATGGGAAACTTAGCTGACCCGAAGTATTACAAGCCAATCACTTGTCGGAACACACTGTATAAGATATTCACAGTTATCCTAAATAATAGGATTGTTCGGCAATCAGCTCTCTAAATCTGAATTAGTGAAACTTCACTATTTGATAGTGAAATTTCACTAATTGAATTAGCGAGAAGCAGGTCACTACGAATTAGTGAAAAACTACTAATTCAATTAGTGCAAATATTTTACTAAATCAATTAGTGAAATTTCACTAAGTAAATAGTGGTTTTGAGAGATAAAGTATCTACTATTAAATAGTGGAAAATCACTAATTAAGTAGTCAAAATCAATCATGACATCCTGATCCTCTTTTAGAGCTCTGGCTAACTCCTTCGCAGTTAGGGTGTCGTTCTCCTAAAGCGCTTTTTCCAATCATCGAAGCAATTCTGGTAATCATTTTGTGGTATAGCCTTAAGTTCTTTCAGCGATGTAGTTTTTATCTCCTGAATCGTTGAAAATCGATGTCCTTTCATGAGTCTCTTCAGTTTTGGGAAAAGAAAAAAGTCACTGGTGAATGAGTAGGTGCATTATCGTGATGAAAAAGCCACGAATTGTTTTTCCAAAGTTCCGGACGTTTTTTGCGTATCGCCTCGCAAACGGCGCATAACTTGAAGATAATACACCTTATAGACCATACGATCTTGTGGTAAGAATTCCTGATGCACTACGCCACGGTAATCAAATAAGACAGTGAGCAAAACATTCGCATTTGACCGAACTTGACGTGCTTTTTTCGGTCTTGGAGACTCAGGATGCTTCCTTCTTGGAACAGCTTGTACCACTTTTACACATTTTTCTTACTCAGAGTAGACTCACCGTATGCAACTGTCAACATTTCAAGAGTTTTAGAGCACTGGATTCCATTTTTCACACAAAATTTAATGCAAACTCTTTGCTCCATTTTTTTCGAAAGAAGAAAATCGCCGAGCACACCAAACCCTTCTAACCTTTTACGCCTCTGCCAGAAAAACAACACGAGCTATATAGTCAAAACTGTGAACATGTGATCGTGACGAGTGTACCAACGCAACAAAACAAAAAATTTAAAACTTGAATGTACGTAGACCGCGAAAATTGAAAAGTCACCTTACTTTTTGAACACACCTCGTATACTTTAGGGTAACCAATACCTAATAATAAATTCATTTAAAATCATCAATAACAATACACCACGACACTTAAAATTGTCATCCATATTTAAATAAAATATTTGCTG
>NC_046666.1:80487437-80500975 GCF_010883055.1 Belonocnema kinseyi | reverse complement strand
TATAAAAACACGTAAACTCAGAAGATGTGGACTGTGACTGCACCATATATCTAGTCGGGAGTGGTGCTGACTGAAAACAGATGATTTGGAGCGATTCGCTCGACATTTGTTGGTCATTCTAAGGACTTATTGAACTACCCTCGTATATTAAAAGACAAGTTATAGAAGTAGACTATAATGTATATTTAAAAATTAAATTAATTTATGTTGATACTGTAATTACTAAAGGAAAATCTCAATGCAGCTTTCCATTTATTTGTATATAAATGAATGGAAAGCTGAATTTCAGAACCTCAAAACGAACACAGCGCTCATTTTCTGTAGCAAATTTTTTCGTCTCGATATACATATCGCAACATAATGAGGACACTATTCAATGAGAAACTACACGAAAGTATAATAAACTGAAAAATATTACTAAACTGTGTTTAAAATTTTTTACGCTTGTAGAAAGAAAAATGATGCAAGTTGACAAATGTAAACGATGAAAACAATGCAAACGAGACGTGAGCGGGGGTTGGCGCAAGTCCACCATTAGCCGTGATCACAGCTTTGATCTCTACTTCAATAATTAAATAGTGAATTAAACCACTAAATAATAGTGAAATAAAATACACTAATTGAAAATAGTGAAATTATCACTATTTTTACAGTAGAAGACGACTAATTCCAGAGTGAAAAGCCAAAAAATCACTATTTCAGCAGTGAATCATTCAATCACTAATTCAATTAGTGAAATTTTCACTATTTCAAATTGAGAGAGGAGCCTGTCTGGCAAGAAATGTATGAACAGCGCGGCTCAAAGAAAGGCCTAGCAGGACGTCGCGAGAACCTGCTCATCGATAGATGCGTCTGCAAAGATGCAGCATCCTACCAGCGTGACCTATCGATGGTCTGGATTGATTACCTGAAAGCTTTCGATTCGATTTCCCATAGACTTATCATCTGTCTTTTGGAAAGCTTAAAGGTTTATCCGGAAATCGTGAGCCATATAGAGAGATTGATGCCGTTTTGGAAAACCAGATTTACTATCTTATCTGAAAAAAATCGTGTGACAACTAACAAGGTCACCTTTCAGAGATGTGTCTTTCAGGGCGACACCATGAGCCCACTCCTCTTTTGCCTTACATTATTGCGACTATCTCTAGTACTTATCCATTCCGAGGGGTACTTTTACGGGACTGCAAATCGAAAGTACAAGCTCACTCATGTATTTTACATGGATGATCTTAAGATCTATGCTAAAAACAAAGAGCAACTACATATAGCTCTAGGGATTTTCGAACGATACACTAAGGAAATAGGAATGGAATTTGGCATCCCTGAAGACCCTGAGCTCGTCGATAGAAGAGCTATACGACAACTTTGCTCTGGAGAGACTTATACATACCTGGGCCTGCCACAGAGCCGCATTCAGTGTGTGACATCTATAAAGGATACTCTCTGAAGAAGATATAAACGTCTCATGCGGCAGATTTGGTCTTCCGAACTGCTGGCGAGGAACAAAGTATCTGCAACGAACATGCTTGCCGTCTCGGTAGTACTATATTCATTTAGAGTGATTCCATGGACGAAGAACGAGCTCAGATCCCTTGATATCGGGACAAGAAAGCTTATGCACATGAACAAAAGCATGCATCTTATGTCTTCTTTTCCGTGACTCTACATCTCATGCCGTCAAGGGGGTTGCGGAATACTGAATCTTAAATGTTTTCGCAACAGAATTATTCTGGGTACAGCACATTGAGTCGCAAATGGAAAAGACCTTCTTCTAAGATATTCCCGATGATAGCTGCAGGGCGTGCCATGCAAACCCGGAGCATCTAGCACACATACTATCTAGTTGTCCAATTCATGCGGGAACGACCTACATCCAATTACATAATGCGACACTAAAAGTGCTTTAATACAATCTCTGTCACTCTTATGGCATTAACTCTAATATCGCTCCTCTAAATGCTTCTAGGGAAATAGAGTCAATTTTCGAGAATAGGAAGTGCCGCATTTACAGGAACTTTATATTCTCGATAATTGTTTATGTTACACACTCGAGGCCAGGCATGGTTCTTCTTGACTTACAGAAGCGAACCATGTTCGTTATCGAATTTTCAGCACCAGCTGACAAAAACACCATAGCCAAGGAGAATGAAAATAAATAGAGGTATAGAGACCTTATAAGGGAGTTGCGACGATTGTATCCGGAATATTCTGTTAAAATAATCATCCTTATCATCGGCGCTCTTAGAGGTGCCAAGCTTTCACTGGCTAATAAGCTTAAAAGTATTCCTGTGTGTTAACCAAATGCTAAGACACTTGCGGGAAAAATGAAGAAGGCGATCGTCCTTGGGTCGCTCCATGTCCTCAGGGTGCACGAGAATTTTAACGGATCGTGCTATTGATTTCGTGACAGACCGTAATCACCTATCTGAAAGCCGTAAGACGTGGCTATCTTTGATAAAACAGACTCGCGTTTGCTAGAATCATGAAGTTGGGCTCGTATATATATTTTTATATTTTCGAAATTCGATAATTTTGATATTAAATGGAAGATTGAAATAAGCCGCATGTAATTTTACATTTTAATTAGACATTGTGACGACACTAAAAGGTCACTCCCTCTGAAGTAATTATTGATGCTGATAGCTTTACGTAATGTAGATTATAATAGATGCTGCCTCGTATTGTTATAAGATATAAGCGTTTACATTAAACAATACTATAATCATTTTGTGCATCCGAGCGTCGAACCGCTTTTTTCTTTCACAATCAGTGACACCCGGTCAAGTTTTATGATTAAGAAATAATTAGAGACTATATCATTGTCTACTTCTATCGATGATTGTGGTGATTCCTTGCAAGTTTATAAACGTATATAATAGCTAGGTGTATGCATATAATTATAAGTGAACGAGAATAAAGTGCACGCTTCGTTTATTTACCTCCAAAGTGATTGGCTGGTCGAATTAGAGTGAGGATTGCGTATAACAGAAGTCCAAGTTGATGAGCGAGACTTTCTGAAAGAATCGCTACCGTCAGGATATCTATCCTTCTTTTTGAAGAGGATGGTTGGTTCTGATAGATGAGCAGTGACCAGGACAGCAGTAGGATGCAAATTGGCGAACCAACGCATGTGGGCAACCATTCTCCTACCTCACTTCTCATATCTGCAAGCAGAAAAAATACCCTTTTTAGATTTATATGTAGTTTATTCATGGTCACATCCATAGTTACACTATTTTTAGATTTTCATTCTAGTATTTACTATTGCTGATTGGAATTAATGAATGGGTAGTATGGGGCAAGTTACTTGAATAAGGAACCATTAGGGCAATGACCCCAGTAGTGGGCCATTATACAGTGTTCTCGACTGAGAATATTAAATAAGAAAATACATATAGAACTTGTGTTTTACATGAAGCTTCTTGATATCTATATGATTAAATATGTCATAAAAATGGTTGTAAACGGTTTAAATTGTGTAGCTTCATTCTGATAATTTTGCACCTATACTTTTCAGTATACATTTAATCATTTCCGTAGAACTTAGAACAAATTTTGAAAAGGTAAATGCAAGAAGGTGTAAAGTGTTCAAAATATAGGTAAATGTTTTTAAAAAATCTGTGTCTATCGAAAAATACCACCAAACAGCATACATGTTGTTGTTTACAATTTTTCGTGCGTTTACACATTTTTTCCCCTTCTTTTTGAAACTGGTACATGAAATTGTAATAGTCAGTAAAAGTATCTTCATCTTTGTCTATCCTAACGCACCCTCATTTTAACCCTCCCAGATTAATATATCCCTCTCTCCATAAACATTGGAGGAGGGCTGGGAAGATACACGCACTTTACAGATGGAGAGAACAAGAGGAAGTGGGATAGTAAAGAGAGTGTGGTAAGAAAGGGTTGATTAGCTTTGATGAGGGGTGGAGAACAGCAAGGGATGATGAGGAGATGGTTGGATATGCGTGCAGAGGGGGAGGGGTGATTAAGGGGTATGTATGAGAGGGGATTGGGGTACGGCTGAAGCGTAGAAGGATCGAGCGGTGAGGGGAAGACCCACACACACATCAGATGGGAGAGGAGGAGGAGGGGTAGTGTACGTAAGGGGTGATGCGTTGGGATTAAGGAAATAAATGGAGTAAGGACGCTTGTGACGTGAGCGAGCAGCCCATACAAAGGGAGAAATTTGCAGACGGGAGATGTGACAATAAAGGAATAATACGTTATTGGAGATGGAATAAGGAGAATTAGCAGATGGGATTACACACACATACCGATTATGAGGGGTGAGTAAGGTGGAATTAGAATATGAGTGAAGAAGTGAAGAGTTCAGTTAAGGGGGGAGGGAGGATATACACAGAAGGATACTTGGTTGAAAGGTGCACCAAGAGAGGGGGTTGATGAGATGTTGATGAGATGGAATTTGGGTATGAGGTGTAATAAAGAAGCCTTGAATGCGTCGGGAGGAACACTTACACAACGAGAGTGTTGGAGGAGGGGTTTACGGATTTAGGAGAGGAAGGGGGCAAAATGGCAGGTCGAATAGTCAAGCACGTGATATTTAATAAATAGTTAATTATTACAAAATTAAAAATTAAAACCTCTATGAGTTATAATTCTTTATATTAGTTATTATATTCTAATACAGAAATATAAAATTTTATTTGTATTCAATTAAAATAATAATTCAGTTTGGGCATTGATTGTGTCGATCATTCCATTGTTCAAACGAAATTATAATGCAACTGGATGTGTCGAAAATATATGTTATGGAGAAAGGTATTTTGACAGAAATGTCAGAGCACTGAATGAAATATTGAGCGTTGTAATAGACATTTTCTAAAATATTATTGCTTCATTTTTTTGGGAAAAATAGATTTGAAAATACTCTATTTAAGTTACGTAATGAACATGTGTTGTCAATCTTTTACATCATATTACTAAAAGTGCTTCTATTATAGTTCATTGTACTAGAAGAAATAACGATATTTTATTAATCCTTTTATATTTAATTTTCAAATCATATCATTTTTTAATTCTTATTATAGAGCCAGATGAATCTTGCAACATTGATTGTACTAATACTATACTAGCCTATAAATTATGGTACAAAAAAGACACGAGAAGAAACTGCTGCCACGTAAAGTAAAAATTATTCAATGTCGGGTGCCTTATTGAGAATCGCTGAGGTACCGTTTCGTCTGAGAGTTCCTACTTATTTGTCGTTGGAATTAAGAATTTTATAGTGTTTGAGGGAACCTACTTATAATTATTCTCCAATATGCCTTTCTCATATTTTTTATGTTCAACTAGAGCTACTTTCATTTTAGAAATATGATTGTTAGTCGAGTGTGAAATCTGGACCATTTCAAACATTCTCCTAAATTTCCATAAATATCTACTTACAAATGTACGTTTTACTTTCATCTTTGAAGAAATCAAATTTTGATCATAAAATTAATTTACGTAAAGTGAAATAAAGAATAAGTGTTTGTATTTGATAAAAACTAGTTTTAAAGCGGTTTTGTTTTAATTCCATCAAATGTATGCAGAACTAAAAATTAAAACTGCGTACAAACTGAAATAAATTAACAAAGTATTTAACAAATTTTACTAACACAGAAATTTACAAATGTTCGAATTAAATTGTTTTTAAATCAAAGGAAAATATTATTTGGCTTTCAGTCAAACACTAAAAAAATGACGGGTTAAATCAACAAGAATTCTGGTTAAATATGTCCTTACTATTTTTTTCTGGTTAAAGTAACCAAAAATCTGGCTAAATTAACCAGATTTTCTGGTTAATTTAACGAGAATTCTGGTAACTCTAAAAATAAAAAATAGTGAGGACATATTTAACCAGAATTCTTATTGATTTAAGCCGACATTTTTTTGAGTTAAGAAAAGTTTATTTGGTGGAAAATATTTCTTTGGTTAAAATAAATGGTTTTCAGTTGCAATCGAAATTTTTCTTTAATTTAACTCATATACTCATATACGAGAGGGAAATTATTTATTCATTTAATCAAGTGTTTCGGAATTTTAAAAATACATGTTGAAATTTTTAAAGACTGCGTAACAAAAAATTAATTTGATTGTTAACATTAAAAATTAAGTGCGCCCCTTAATTAAGTATAAATTCACATTGGCATCATATAAAATCTACATGTTTTAATAATAAAAATATAATTTTTACTTATAAATTGAGAATTAATAAAATAAAGGTTAGTGCCACGACAATAGGTCATCTCATTTGATTCTGTTCTGTCACTTTTTAAAAATATAATAGAGTTAGTTTAAAAAATATTTTTTGAATGTTGATTGGATGAAATTTTCAGAATAACTTAAACTACCGCAAAAAATTTCAAAAAAGATCACATTTATCTTCTTGAAATAAAAAAAAATTAATATTACATATTTTCTCATTGTATCACTTTTAAAAAAACATTAAAAAATTAATATAATCGCTTAAAAATATTGTATTGGATGATTGACTGGTTATAATAGAACGCAATCCGAGTCGAAATATAGGCCCTACTTTGACGCTCCAAGTGGAAGTATTGTCCCTACTTTGCGGCTGTTTATTCTACTAGCTCTTACGTAGCCCCTCCTAAATATATTTTCATTCTATTTTGCTTCTGTATAAGCTTCAGCCCCTAAATTGAAGGTCCTTGCCTCTATATTCTTGAGTTTTACTTATGTCTGCTTTAAAGCTCCATATCCTCCGTAGAATTTTTATATTCTCTTTTAAGGGCATGTGACACAGCTAAATACCTATATTACCGACCTCACTTTATCAGTTCACTGAATGTTTTTTTGAACCTAAGAACTTTTATTGTAAATAAAATATCGAGCTGAAACTTTGGAAAATGTATTAGAGTACAATAAAGTACGTTTAGGTACTGCATTCACCGGAGAATGAAACCGGAACTTATTTTTCGAACTTCACCGAGAAATGAAAGAGCCGAAAGACGGCGGCCACTAGACGATGCTCTAGAGGGTTCGTATTTTCGTGTACAACGTTATCGGCTGATTTCGTTGGAATTGATAGTTGAAATATTTTTTTACATCCTTTATTATTAAGCTTTGTACTTTAACGTAGTTTTCTTTCGGCTCTTGCATTTCTCAAAGTTTGAGACTGATCTTTTATGTATAAAAAAAGTTCGAACGTTCAAAAAATGTCGAGGTTCCGAAAAAAGATGAAATAATTTTCAGTGAAGTTCCTATCAAAATGCAGTACCTAAACGCACTTTATTGTACTCTAATACATTTTCCAAAGTTTCAGCTCGATATTTTATTTACAAAAAAAGTTCTTAGGTTCAAAAAAATATTCAGTGAGCTAATAAAGTGAGGTCGGTAATATATGTATTTGGCTGTGTCACATGCCTTTAAAGCTCTTAAATTTTAACGCAAAAAATATGTGGCGTCGTTGCCTCGACGCCTGCGGCCTCGTGACAGATATTTTTTTGCCATCACATTCTTACCAAATTTTAGAAGTAATTACAAATGTATACAAAAAGTACCTTTTTTCACATTATTATTGTAATTTATTTTATTTTGTTGCCAAAATTTCAGATATAGTATTTTTTGTTGCTACCTAGTAATTTTTAGGCAGATAAATGAATAAAGTAAATAATTCCAATAAATTGTAAGTATAGCTACTACAGTTTTTAATTAAAATTCGGACACTAAAGTTGCAAAACCAAATGCTAACCAATTATCGAATAGTGATTTTACTGAATGTAGGCGTTTGGAAAAGAATCTGAATATTTTATAAACCAGGTACTCTTGCAAAATCAAAAAAATAATTTTTTTCGGTGTGTAGGTATGTTTGCAGAAATTATAATATCTTTCAATTAAAAAAATTATTTGAAGTTTAATATTTAAGATTTCTCAATTCCTGCTCAAATTAGATTAACTAAATTACTCCTTACTCGATTGTTAGAGCATAAGAACACCGTTACTTCACGGTATAAAACATAATTATGCGATCCGCTATGCATTCCAATATAATGCCTAAAGCGAAAATCTTGCAAATTTAGACGCTAATATAATGCGATAATAAAACGAGATAATGATGACACAAAAACGAGATTCTTTTCCTCAAAAAGAAGGTTTTAAGTCTTCAACTTAAATCTTAAATGACTACTTGGCTTCTATACAATAAATTGGACCGCAGCTCCGCGTAGAATAGAAAGTTGCATGAGTGCAAAGGTAAGTACAGGTACACTTGAGAAGGAAAGGTTTTGAGGAGTGGAGAAAGAAAAAAAGAAAAAGTGAGAGGAGGGGGGATAAAATACGGGAAGGAACGGGGTACTTGATGGGTACCCCGTCCTCCCCTTTATCATCCTCTTTGACATTTACGCGCCTTTTTATGTATGAGAATTGAGAAAGGAGGGTCACATGAACTTCCGTCTTCTCGTGACAATAAATAACTCCTTCTAACGAGGATCAAGTCCGCGCTTAATTATAATGAGATGAATGAATTCTGGTTGATATGAAAGTGTCGGAAATCTGATTGCACAAGCGTTTTACGCTACACTTAAATTTCAAATAATATCTTATTATTACAATGTTTATCACATTTTGTTGTTTTCAACTGTCATGTTATTTATAATATATTACATGTTCTTTACCTCTAATGTCAAAAAATACAGAATTTTTGTAAACGAGAGACAAACAAGATTGAATAAGATTTTTACCCCCCCCCCCCCCCCCCCCCCCCCCCCCCCCCCCCCCAACCCGGAAATTGTAGACAAAAAGAAATTTTCTTTCAAAAGTGCCCTTTTATAGATATTTTATAAAATTTCTGCATTTTTTTCACTCGGGTTACAAAAGCCCTTCTTAATTGATAATTATGACTAGTCATGGAATTATACTGATATAATTTCGAAGGTAGTATGCATTGTACAATATTTAACTAGGCAAAAATAAATCACAGTGAATTAAATAATATAATTAATTATAATAATTTATTAGTTAAAGGAAATTACGATAATATACAATAATGTCACCAATTTGTAATCACTTGTAAATGTCCTCATGCAGGACTGATAACAATACATCATTGTGCAACAAAAATGAATTAACAAATAATTATTTCTCTGGATATCGACATATCAAACTTCAATTTTTATTATCTTCTGGTGTAAATAACTAATTTTCCAACTTTGTAAGGATACGTACTTGGATTACGATCAACAATTGTCATTTTCATTCAAAATTTCCCTCGTGAAAATATACTTTGACAACAAAATACAATAAAATAAAGAAAATAAATGGAAAAATTTCTATAGAACATTTTGAGGACACTTGGATAGTGATCAACAATTTTTATTTTTATTGTACATTTCCTTGATGGAAACACCTTTTCATAAACAAATACAATAAATTACAATAATTTAAAAATTGTTCTTTTTTTTTATAAATTTGTAATTACTGTAAAATGCTGTAAAAGTTGCGGAATTCAGAGCTTATAAAAATTGATAATTTGAAGAATCTAAATTATTTATTGCATTAATTCGATGTTTCTTGACATACGAACTTCGTTTTGCCAATACGTTTAACTGTGCAAATAACTATTTTAAACTTTGTCATGATACTTGGTAAACGATAAAACATTATTACTTTTATTAATAACTTCATAAACCAGTTTGGGATAGTTCGATAAAAAAATATTACTGTTGTTAAAAAATGACAAAATTTAAAAATATGTTTCTTATTTTTTATAATATTAATATCAGTATAAATACTAATTCAATCAAAAACCGATATATGCGTAAGAAAAGTTATATTCGATTGACATGATGTAGATATTTTTTAATAAAAAAAAAACTGATTTCATTCATGGAAATTCTTGGTATGTTCGATGGGGGTAAGTATGATATGAAATTACAAAGTTTTATACTTTGATTAGTGATATCAAAATATTTCGGAAGATTTTTTTTTAAGTTTTGCTGAATAAATTATCTTTGGACTTTTCACTTTTAATTGCCCCTTCTTTGCACAACGACATATTGCGTGACGAGATTTTTGTAATTTTCGGTGTGTAAAGATTTCAGATTTGTTGCCAACGGGTAAATTTGATAAGTTTCAAAAACTCCCACCAAAATTCAAATTTTAGAATATTGTACTTTCGTTCCTGTTAAAAAATCATTTTCTGATTCTTAAGACATATTTTGCATTTTTCATCATTTATAAGAATATTATTGAAAATCTAAAAAAAATCTTACATGAAGGTTCCAGTGATATTCAAAAAATTACCTATTTTAAATTATATTAGTCCTCAATTGATTAAAAAATTATTTATCCATGTAAATATATTTTTTGAACAATTTGATTTACCTATTGCAATAACGCAATTAAGTTTTTATTGCAAAAATAAGTTTCATTAACTTCTTTAATTAACCTCGCACTATTTCAAGATTTTCATACTTCACAATGAAAATGAAAAAAACAAACACATATTACACTTACTGTAGGAAAAATTCAAATAAAAAACCACCAAATGACACTATTACGAATTGCAGTTTTTTAAGAGCATCTCAAGCGGGTGCTAATCTGAAAAATTGTACCTGCTTCCAGCGAAATCGCGGTAAAATTTCAGCCACAACCACGTCTCACAACCGTGAGATAGGTGGTATATATATATATATATATATATATATATACAGGCGATTCTCCCAAAATGATCATAACCCAAGGAAGAAAGTTTTGAAACAAAAATTATTTTTACCTGAAAACTTATGATTTGTATTAAGTTTAAACTGATGTAATACAATAGTTTGATTTCAAACTGATTTTTTATTTTTATACATTACTCTGGATCCCAGACATCCAAAGGAATCTAGAGGAACGAGTATACCTGGCTGTCACCCAGGAGGCTCAGGTTCGATTCCCGGTATCGGAACCATTCGGTTAGGTTTTGATTCCTCCAGAATCAAACCGAAGGGCCTATGACAAAGCCACCGAACGCACTCTCGGGTTGCGGATAGAGGGTCCCTGTACCAAGGGTTTCTGCTGAATATAGTTACCAAAATAAATAGGCAGTCGCGGACAATTGTCCAGGGGTGGTCCCGAAGGAATTAAGCCCCAAGCGGAGGTGTGAAAACCGTGCCGAAAGCTGAATGGCACTTGGGTGAGGTGTCTCGGACAGTGACTCTGGGATACCGGGAGACCTCTCAGAGTACGCAGCCTTATCCTTGCATGCGGGGCTCTACAAGGATGGACGAACTCCTTTCCCTAGCTTCTCGTGGGAACAACAATGATAACACCAAACATAGTTGTAGTAAGTGCAGTTCAAAACAACAGAACACGCAGGGCTCCCAACAATCGGTCGGCCAACAATGCCGACCAATCTAGAGCTGGGGGAGCCAATGAAAATGGATTCAATGCGATGGATCGGCGGGATCTCGCGACCTGTGGATGGACGGAGCGTTTGAATCACGACTTGCTAGAGTGCTACGATGCTAGTGTGGCCCCTGAACGGGGTTACATGGCACGGCTGCATGCTCTGTGGTGCGAGAAACATCCGAAGCTATCGCACTTTTCGCAGCAACGTCTGCGAAACCATGCTGAACTACTCCGTAAAAGGGGCTATGTAAGCGGAACGCCTACTCTACCACATCTAGAATAAGCCGGCAACAAAGAAAGAGAGGCGACACTAAGACCAACCGCGGGCAGGCATCCAATAGATGAAGAGCGATGCTTTACGTCCCGGAGAAACATCAACACCAAGGTTTCTCTCAAGATAGGCTGGGCAAGACCGTACGATTCCTGCATTCAGTGTGTGATTGACTACATCACATCTGGCAGGAATCTTACCGCCAAGGTTCGAAAGTTCGCGCGCGAACTCCGGACCCGTTATCACACACTTAACAAGTCAAAGCTGCTGACCATCAGGCAGCATATTGTTGAGAGAAAACGGATACTATCTGACGCTAAGAGAAGTCTAAATCGGAAGAAGAGGTGGGTCAGAGAAAATCAAAAGTTTTTCTCGGACCCATCTCGACTCTTCCAAGACCCTTCAGTTACTGTCGAACACCCACCCAAACCAGAGGAGGTCGAAGTATTTTGGAGAGAAGTCTACGAAGTGCAGCATAGACTGGACGAAGACTCAGAAAATATAAATAGCTTCAAGGAGCTATGTGATGCCCTCATAACACCTGATAAAGAATGTCCACCCATCACTACCGAGGAGGTGAAAAAAGTATTAAGAGGGATGAAGAACTATTCCGCACCGGGACCAGATTGTATCAAAACCTTCTGATAGAAGAAGTTTTCTTCAACCCATCAGTATTTGGCCCGTATTTTCACCTCATATTTAAAGTGGAAAGAGCGATTCCAGAGTGGTTGGTGGAAGGGCGCACAATACTCCTGCCGAAAATAGGCAACTTAGTTGACCCGAAGAATTACAGGCCAATAAGTTGTCTGATCACACTTCATAAGATATTCACAGCTGAATGATAGGATTGTTCGGGTAATTGAACCTGTATGGCAAGAAATGCATGAACAACGAGGCTCAAAGAAAGGCGTAGCTGGATGTCGGGAGAACCTGCTTATCGATAGATGTGTCTGGAAAGATGTAGCATTCTACCAGCGTGACCTATCGATGGCCTGGATTGACTATCGGAAAGCTTTCGATACGACCTCCCATAGACTTATCATCTGTCTTTTGGAAATCTTAAAGGTTCATCCGCAAATAGTTGGGTGCATAGAGAGATTGATGCCGCTTTGGAAAACCAGATTTACTATCTCATCTGGAAAAAATCGTGTGACAACTAACAAGGTCACCTTTCGGAGAGGTGTCTTTCAGGGCGACACCATGAGCCCTCTCCTCTTTTGCCTTACATTATTTCCACTATCCCTAGCACTTCGCCATTCCGACGGGTACTTGTGCGGCAAACCTGCAGATCGAAAGTACAAGGTCACTCATGTATTTTACATGGACGATCTTAAGATCTATGCTAAAAACAGAGAGCAACTGCATCTAGCTCTGGGGATTGTCGAACGATATACTAAGGAAATTGGAATGGAATTTGGGTTAGACAAATAAGCCAAGGTTTATTTGAAGCGAGGAAAACTTCATGGCATCCCTGAAGATCCTGAGCTCGTTGATAGAAGCGCCATACGATACCTTTGCGCTGGAGAGACTTATACATACCTGGGCGTGCCACACAGCCGGATTCAGGATGTGACATCTATAAAGGATACTCTCCGAAGCAGATACAAACCTCTCATCCGACAGATTTGGTCTTCCGAACTGTCGGCGAAGAACAAAGTATCTGCAACGAACATGCTTGCCGTCCCGGTACGACTCTATTCATTTGGAGTAGTTCCATGGACGAAGAACGAGCTCAGATCCCTTGATGTCGGGACAAAAAAGGTTATGCACATGAACAAAAGCATGCATCTTAAGTATTCCATTCCGCGATTGTACATCTCACGCCGTCAAGAGGGTCGCGGAATATTGAGTCTTGAATGTCTTCACAACAGGATTATTCTGGGTACAGCACATAGAGTTGCAAATGGAAGAG
>NC_046666.1:80479720-80487337 GCF_010883055.1 Belonocnema kinseyi | reverse complement strand
CCATGTTCGTTATCGAATTTTCGGCACCAGCTGACAAAAACATCATAACTAAGGAGAATGAAAAGAAAGAGAGGTATCGAGACCTTATAAGGGAGTTGCAACCATTGTACCCGGAATATTCTGTTAAACTAATTGTCCCTATCATAGGCGCTCTTGGAGTTGCCAAGCTTTCACTTGCTAATGGCCTAAAAAGCATCCCTGCGTGTCAACAATATGCTAAAACACTTGCGGGAAAAATGCAGAAGGCGGTTGTCCTTGGGTCGCTCCGTGTTCTTAGGGTGCGCGAGGCTTTTGCTGGATCGTCGTATTGATTCCTTTACAGACTGTAACCACCTATCTCACGGCCGTGAGACGTGGTTGTGGCTGAAATTTGACCGCGATTTCGCTGGGAGCGGGTGCAATTTTCCAGATTAGCACCCGCCTCCGGCGAAATCCTGCTGTTGTCCCTATGACAAATTTTTAAATATATATCTACGGGCGATTCTCCCAAAGTGATCATAACCCAAGGAAGAAAGTTTTGAAACAAAAATTATTTTTACTTGAAAACTTATGATTTGTATTAAGTTTAAACTGATGTAATACAATAGTTTGATGTCAAACTGATTTTTTATTTTTATACATTACTCTGGATTCCAGACATCCAAAGGAATCTAGAGGAACCAGTATACCAGAGAAATAATGAGTGTGACAATTATTCGCGTAAAGCACAATGCAAAATATTTCTAATTTTAAACTTTAAAGCGTGGCGCCGTTTGTGCCTGATAGTTTTATTTGATAATATAATTAGTGATTTATTTGTTTTCTTATATTTGTAATTCATATGTTTGCCAAAGGAATGAGACGCTTCGTTTAATACTACTTAGCAAAAAGTACCTAGAATCGATGTAAACTTTATCTTTAGTTTTTTCTGTGAAGGGGTAAAGGTGTGCCTTCCAAATCAACGATAAAGTGCGATATATACGTAAAACATTCCATATAAAGTGTCCAAAGCTAAAATATGACAAAATAACTCTTATATTACATGATAATACTCTAAAATGCCTTGTAGTACCTTTAGTATACTCGTTGAAATATGTTATTTTATCAGTACCGGCACAGAACTTTTTTCCGGTATCAACAGAAAACTTTTTTGCCGGTACCGGCAATCTATCTACTCCCTTAAAATCTGGACCACATTTGACCAAATCTGCTGGTTTTCTAGTCGATTATCATGAGCCATAAAGTAAATAAATCATCATTGCAATTGATCATACTTGCATTTTTTCAATTTCATATCAAAACAAAACTAGAGAAATGAAAGTTAAGAAATTGGAGCTTCTAATTCGAATTTGATTAATATGTTGATTTTATTCGTAAATCTTTTTTAATATCGTGTCGCAATTATTCATTAAAATGATTGAAGTCGCAAAGGTAGAAGAATTCAGGGGAAAAGAGAATAAATAATAGTAAAATGAATAGAGTTGCGAAATAGAATATGCATTGGAATGATGATTCTTGGAAGAGTAAGAATGATGATGAAGAGGATCAATGAAGATGAAGAGGTCCATTAGGTTTTCCGATTGAGGGAGGACGCCTCCGTGAGATTAAAAGAGGACAAAAGCAAAAGAAACATGTACTCCTTCACTTTTCGCATTGAGAATATGTCTCGCATCGTAGAAATACTGGTTATAAATATGTATCTTTTATATCTGCGTGCATATTGTACGTACCTCGAGGTGTCTTCAAGCTGAGTGCCTTCTCATAAACCTACGTACTTTCTCGTGCAATCACGCATTTTTTTCAACGTTCCTCATGAACGATGGTGAAGATTTTTAGCGGAATCGAACGGAAACGAAAGTATTCGGTCCTGGCCTCGAAAATATAACGCAAAACGATCTTTCTATTTTCAATCACTTATTTCCAATTCAGATCTACTCATTCAGAACGATTTCTTTTCTTTCAAGAAAATGTATCTTTAGAAGGAGTAAGAGGTCGCTTTGCCTTAAAGACATACTTCGACTTAAAATCAAAAGCATTTTAGATTCAATTCAATATGGTACCTATACATTTAACTTGATTTAAAATAATGAATCCCTTTATTATTCCGATATAATTTTGACTTAAGGGGGGGGGGTGTACGTATTTGTGACTTTACCCTGGGGGGTTCAAGCTTTGTTTTATGATCTGTAAGAAAAAAAGGGGAGGAGTGGAAAAAGTATTCAATGTAGCGTGACATATTTTTTTAACGGACTCTAATATATTTTCCGATAAAACGATTATATATCATGTAAAACAGTACATACAATTAATAATTTAAAAAATTTTAAAATTGATGTGTTGTGGTTAAAATTCTTTAAAATTGTTTTTAATCTAAATCAAAAAATGGGGTTTCAAAAAATAATTATATTACATGCGTTATGTTTTTCCTAAAACTTAGTAAAGTCAACATATAGAGTAAAATTTAAATTGATGAATCAATGGTGGAAAATTCTTCAAAACTGACAACATTGAGTATTTTTCAATAAAAGTTGTTTATACAAAATTTAAATGTGGCTTATTGATCAAATATATCATATGGCCAAGTGATTTAGAGTTAATTTCGTTAAGAAGCGAAATCAATTTTACCAATCTTTCAATTTTTTACTTAGCCCTATTTGGTTTTTTTCTTTTATACAACTTGCCTTTTAAAATTGATTCACTTTTATGACAAATATACTATTAGTTTGGGCCTTTCTATTTCAACGAAACTTGTATTCAATTTATTTGTTTGTATATAAGATAGACATACAAATTAATTTTAGCATCTAGTTTATTATAATATGACAAAAACATGAAATAAGCCGTATTAATATAATAAAAGCCATCATCAGTACGTGTTTCATAAAGTGGGCCAGCGTCAAAAACGTGACCATCTTTATAAAACACATGTTTCTCCGTTTTATAAATACGGACCATATGAAGAACGGTGTAGATATTTTAAAACGTCTAATTCTTAAAGCTACCTTTTGAGCTATTACACATATGAAACAATTAAAATTTGTAAATATACGTGAAAAAATAAGTTTTAAGTGTCAAGTCTTTTGAGTCGGTTAAATGGCAGATGAAGTTGGAAAAATGGCACTTGTAGGGAATATGTGGAAGCTTTTTTATGTAAGCGATTTTCGTACTCTTAACGCTTTAAACAAATAAAGTTCACGAAACAGAAAATCGTTGATCCTCCAAAATACACCAAAATCGATGTTCAATTAAGTTTCAAAACATTTGTGCCACACAGAGTAATTATGATAATCTAAGGAAAAATCATCATTTAGACTTTTAGAGACTATTTTTTCTCATTCAGAGCAACGGGAAGTGTTGTCTTCAAACTGTCAGTGACCTGTCAAGATGATTTTTTCGGCGTTATTTGGGTGAAATAGATGTTGATAAGCAGGTAAGTTATAATACTAATTACCTAACTTTCAATTTCCTCGCATTGATCAGTGAGTATTTGTGTCTTGAAATAAAAATTGTACTTGGCGTAGTATAATTTCCAAATCTTAGGTTAGTCAAAACCGGCATGACAATGAAAGGATAAAAACCGGGATGTGAAAACTAAGTCGTGACTGTCTGCATCGAAATTTATGCCTGTGAGATCGAAGAAATTTTCTCTAGATTTTCTGTATTCAACAAAGTTATCTGGTGGTTGAAGTGAAAATACGTAATTATATATGTAGATGGTCATGACTTTTTCTATACATCCCGGCTTTAGTTTAAATGTTGACGGCCATGACTAGCCTAACATTTGGAAGTTGCATTAGGAAGTTATAATTTTATTCTAAGTGAATAGTAAGGTAAGTGTGCCAGTTATCGGAAGCTTAAGGCGAATTTTTGATTTCAAATGTTTAAAAATCTATATTAAACATATTTTAAGCTTAAGAAATGGGTTTTATCGAATAAAGCGTACCCATAGAAAGGTAAATTACTAATTACTTGATACATATCCTATTAGAATGAATATTATAAGAAGTTCGAAGTTATAAATACGAGAATGCATGGGTTATCGGCAAGTCAGAAATCTGGCTGCTTCAGTTATTGGCACTTCTATGTGTGAGTGATCGGCAATAGCGTTTAGGAAAAAACATTTTTACTGAAAACTAAAAACACAACAGCTTACTATATGTAAAATACTGTCCATCTGCCGACAACCCAAGCATTGACGAAGACTGGCACATTTACCTTACGTACTGTTAAATGAATGAAAGTTGAAAATTAGGTAAATATTATTCCAATTAGTTTGCTTATTAACAATTATTTAGTCTCACATCGCAAAGCGAATAATTGCTTCGGCAGTTGTTCAGGTGGCTGACAGCGAGTTTTAGCACTTCACAACTCTCAGCATGAGCCAACATTCGCAGTCTCAAAATGATACATTCCCCTAGATGCCCAGATGTGCAATTACGTACATAGAAATAAATATGAGACTGAACATTTTCTGTAATTCTTATTGTGAGACCAATGAAATTGGAGCTGCAATAAATTTAATACCAGCGTTATTTTGTGAAAGACGTCATAATTATGTAATTTATCCTTTTGAATCATGCCATTGTCCGAGGCATTGCCAGAGCTTGTGTTACCTGAGAAGATGCCCGCACAGACCAGTTGAAATTACTAATTGTACTAGTAAATTATATCAAAATTTGTGTGGTTAATTTAACTAAATTAGCCTAGTAAATCTTATAACGAACCAAGGGCACTATTTAAATCCTAGCAAGACAGTACCAGTTTTTTTAAGTGTAGCTATAATGATGTTGTTGATGCAATAAAAAAATGGTTGGAATGACTGATTTGAGTAGAAGCCAATTTACTAAATGTGTCACAAAACTAACAAATTGATCATTTCAATTAGAGAAGACATTAATGAAATTTATGACATCGTATAAAAAGACTCGGGAGATAAGCAGCTAATTTATTATGATTAGATGGGATAACAATTATAGCTTTGCGGTATCCATCGGAAATTTTTATGCTAATAATACCTATATAACAATGCATAAGTTTGAAGTTAGATAGACAAAATGACACTAGATTGAATGAGACAAGCTTGAATGGACACAGAGAGAGAGATGAATAGACAGGACCGAGTGACACATGTAGGTTAATTTTCCCGCAAGTAATAACAGTAACGTCACATTATACGGAGAAACTGGTTTGACGATCCAGCCCACATTGACGCCAAGGCATCTCGAATCTCGATATGAGCGCTAATGCCCTAAAGATGGAGCCGTGACCCAGAACGACCATTATTACCTTGTCTCAGGTTATTGACATGGGTCAATCATAAAAATCTTCTATTGGGAAATGTTTTTTGTCCAATGTTATTTAAATTTTCGATAATCATGTTTTGTAATGATACGCTCTTTAGGTGTGCCCAACAGTTACAATCTAATAAGCTGTCACAATAGACTCTCTCCTTTGCCTTTTTAAAATGCTACTTTCAAGAGGAGTAAATTATTACAATAATCCTTTAGTTTTTTATGATGACTATGCAATCACCTGAAATAATGTAAAGTTTGTAGTCACTCTTGTAGTCACCCTTCGCTAAAGTCACTGGCGTGAACTCACATACAATCACTGAAATTACTTGAAGTCAGTTCACACTTGATCGGTCAAGTTGTGAACCTAATTATCTAATCCATGTGAAATCACCGGTATTTACTTAAATTTACATGCGATCACATGCAATTATGCAATCGATATTCGTCTCATGACACTAGCTTAAATCACTTGTAATCATTCTGTAATCATCTGCAGTCATAAGAAATATACCCTAAAATATCCCTTGTCACATGCAATCATGCAATTTGTGTATAAATTATTTATATATGAATTATCTATATAAGCATGAATAAATGATATTATTTATAAAAAATTTAAGTAACTGTAACAAATAGGCAAGTCTTTTTTGTATTTTTTTTTCTATCTTTACAAAATGAATGACGTCATTGAAAGTAAGGAGTTAAAGTATTCAAAATTTGAATATCTTTGGCCCATCCCATATAATTAATAATGTTAAATAAAAATTAAGCGCCTTATAATATTTTTACATCAGTACATGTTTTATATTTTGTACAGCGTATCATATAATCGGAAATACAATCTCAGAGACAAATTAGTCTTTATCACCATATTCATAGTCATAGTGAATATAAAAGCTCTTCAAGGACATTGTACTTAGCAATCTAAAGAATAATGTGAGCCGCAGTAACGAAGCGCTATTCACATCCATCAAAACTATACAAATACTCTCTTGTACTTCTATTTTGTATTTTGAACGTTACTCGTGTAAGCATCATTGAAAAGAAAAAGTCTTCTATGTGATTCCAACCGTCCTTAATTTCAGAGAACATGCCAGTTTAGCACAATGAATAAAACACAATGCCACACAAAAGTGTCATATTAAATGCTTTGAAAAGAACAATATCTAAATAATAAAACTTAGAATAACGCGCTTAGAATTAGAGAGAATTTCTTATGTCACCGAATCATTAATTGGGCTTTAGAATGACATTAATGTAATTAAAGACTCCTTGGACTTTTGTAACGTCCCATCAATTCAGGAACTTCGGCTCAAAATAAGAATTGTGGGAGAAGTTCCTGAGAAGGTTCTCTAGGTATTTTCTCTTTAAAGATAGACTACATGTTTCAGTGAATGAATGAGATTGTTTATGTGAAAAGAAAATCGGCAAATGAGTGAAAAGATTAAATCGTTTGGAGAAGAAATCGTACTTTGTAATTAGTTAATGGTACCAAAAACAATGATTTATACTTTCAGATAGTGCTAAACAAATGTTGCAATTTCAATCCGAAAAGTCTGGGTATATTTGTTTATTATTTACATCATTTTTCAAAACGTATCGATATTCGACGAATTTTTCAATGTTTATTAACTTAAATATATATAGCTTAATTTGTCATAAAAAAGAGTTTTTTGGGACTGATTGATGAAACATCTATTTTTTTATGTTTCGAAATATTTTCCATAAATTTCTTGATAGTTTCAATTAGAAAAACTCAAAAATATTCTATTAACGTGATCTTAAAATAATTTGGCAATAATTTAAAAAAATGATGTCAAGTATTTTACACTTTTTTTTAAACCGATGAGAAAATCAAAGAAAGAATAAAAAATGGTAAACCTGTTACGATGCAAAAAAAAAGTTAAAACACGAAAGTTTCAGGAGGGATAGGTAATATATAGTCAGCCTACTTTAAATTTTAAAACACTAAAATCTTAAAAATTGTAAAAGGGACAAGGGTTTGAAAAAATAATCAAAAATATATTTTTTTCTGACGACAAAAAAAATGCCAAAGGGAAAATTCATCACATTTAATCTATATTATTACCTATTATTCCTAAAAAGTTTACGAAAAAGGTCGTCTTTTTATGTTAAATAAAAGTTAATACTACAATTTTCGAAAACTTATATTAAAAAACTCAATGTAACTGAATACATTCTTTTTATTTTATACATTTTACGAATAAGCAACTGAGTTAGCAGTAACCTATCTGTAACTGAAAATTTTGAAAATTCATACATTAAAGAACAAATATATTTTATAAAGTAATTATTTATAATTCTAAATTTTTATAATAATGAA
>NC_046666.1:80476377-80479620 GCF_010883055.1 Belonocnema kinseyi | reverse complement strand
ATAGTCTCTTCCTCTTGGCGCTAACTCTTTTCCTGAATAAGACATTAAGTTATCTAAGCTGCGACATTAATTGTAATGATTCACACACAAATTAAGTCTCAACACGTGGGCTTAGTTTAAAGTGAATTAACTTCCATAACCATAAAGTGAACATGAACCTACTACTTTCACTTTGAGACAAAAGTACTCAATACTCAAGCGGCATAACGCTCCAAAGATCTTTCTCACCTAAGATAGGCGAAAACTTCTTGATCGGGATGGTGGAAGGTTAAGCGAAGCAATTAATTTTAAAATTAAATCTTAATTGAGAGCACTTACAAGTATTTAAGATATGGGAGGCAAAAAATGGAATATGTAAAGCTTGAATGAAGTTATCGTCCGTTAATCAATGGTGTAAATTGAAGTGAATTTTTGAGAATGCGTTATTTCACGCCCTGTTGATTACGAGTTCCTCTCGTTTTATTTAGAAACCTGCAGCAACTCTTCGAAGCCTATCAAGCCAAAACAAGGTCACCCACGTTTTACTATACGAGGGAGCGTCCGACAATCTCGCGTGGCTTTTATAGCCTCCATGCCTTCATTTTTTTTAACCTTGCTCACTGCTCGTCTACACCTCACTACATTCCATTCTAATCAGGCGACACTTGAAGTTTCTTCAAACATTCTTCATGCAACTTCAAATATTATAGGAAATATCTAAATCGAAGTTATTAATAAGACTCACTAATTTATTATAGTATAAACATTTCTCCTCATTATTTTTAGTCATTTTTATTCAAAACTTTAGTCAAAAAGTTTAAAGCTTCTAAAAAAAAGAAAAACAACTAATAATGAGTAGAAATGTTGAGTAAAGTAAATTAGTAATAGTCTATTTACTAATTTAGATTTGGAGAAAACCTTCAAAGAGTTTATAGTTACTTCGGCTACTTCAGTTACTTCAGGAGAATTTAATTACTTCAAAATATGTTATTTATATCAGAAGACTTCAGTTACTTCACAATATTTCATGTTACTTTAGGAAGTCACTGTAGTCTACTATCTGTCAAAAAATATAGATATCTTAATTTTTGTAAAGATTATAGTGAAAACCTCAACCGAGATTTTTTTTAAATATGCGACAAAGTACATGTTGCAGATGAAAATGTTGCCTATACTGATACAGAGTTTTGAAATTTTTAGTCGATTAGCTATTATTTTATATATATGAATTTCTTTTATCCTCTCTGTGCACAATGATGATTTTTAGAGTCAGAAGTAAGGATTTGTGATTATGTTAACAACAAAAGAGTAACGAGGTGTAATCTGCGAAAACAATCATTGTACAGAGATAATTCTTTAAGGAAATTGCACAATTTTTGTTGCTGAAAATAGTGAATTTATTGTCAATGGTTAAAAACTTGCGATTAAATGTTTAAAAAATTCTTTTCTTCTTCGGAAAATATAAAGGAATTTCCCATTTTCGACGTACCGGCACTCCCAATGGGAGTGAATGAGATACATAGTCATACTACCTGTTCAAAAAAAATTAGATACCTCAATTTTTGTACAGATTTTAGTAAAAATCTCAGCAGAAAAAGATATTGGACAAAATACATGTTATAGATGAAGGTTTTCTCTATACTGATACATAGTTTTTGAAAATTTAAATCAATCAGCAACTATTTCCTGAGAAGTGAAATCTTAACATGCATAATTATTTTACGATCATTTCAGAATTTTTTTTTTTTGAATGGCTGTTAGTCCTCGAAAATGAATTACAAAAAATGTATGAATTTCTTCGATCGTTTCTGTGCACAATGGTCGTTTTAGAGTAAAAAATAATCATTTGTTATTAAGTTAGTAACAAAAGAGTAGCGAGGTATCACTTCGGAAACTAAACGTGTGGAGATCATTTTTGAAGCAAATTGCTCATTTCTGACTTCTGAAAATGATGCAGGAGGTGTCAATGAGCAAAAATTTGCGCCTAAATGTTTGAAAAAATATTTTCTTCTTCGAAAAATACAAAGGGCTTTCTGATTATTGAAGCTACCGCACTCACAATAGGAGTATGTATGACAGATTGACAGTCATAGATGCAGGAGTAGCCTCAGCGAAGGCAAGCTCTCCCACTATAAGTACGTTTTCTTCTATAACCGGAAAGCACTTTTTTCCCGAGGAGAAAATAATTTTTTAAACATTTAAGTGCAACTTATTGATCATTGACAATATATGCACCATTTCTTCAAGAATTATCTCTGCACATGGTTTTCTTTTGGAGATCACACCTCACAACTCTTTTGTGAATAACTTAATAACAAACGATTATTTGTTATTTTAAAATTTACCATTGTGCACAGAAAGAATCAAAGAAATTCATATATTTTTCAGGTTTCTTGTAACTTATTTTTGTGGACTAACAGCCATTCAAAGTTAATCATTCTGGAATTATAGTAAGAAAAGTTTATTTATGACCTTTCACTCATCAGGAAATAATTAATACTCGACTGAAAATTTCGAAATTCTGTATCACTATAGGCCAAACCTTCATCTGCAACATGTACTTTGTCCCACAGTTTTATCATTCTTTTCTGTTAAGGTTTTCATCATAATCTGCAGAAAAATTGAGATGTTTCTATTTTCTTGACAGATTATTAGTTTAAAATCTTTAGGAGACTTTATTTATTATGGGAAGTTCCGGCAGATTTTTTTCGAAAATAACTTCTTTCCAGTCTATCGCAAGTCCCAAGTGCCTGTATAGGAATTAAAGTTCATACAAATTTTCTATTAAGGGAAAACAAATGGACTTTGTTATTTATGTATCTCTAAAAGTTTCGGAGTTTTGGCATTTAGGGGTCGATTTTTTAGCAAATAAGGAAAAACTATATTTTTTGTGAAATAACTCTTTTTCCATGTTATATGGTTATACGGAAGTTATAGTCTTCTGAAAACTGCCCTTTTTATGGGATTTTTTTAACATCCCGTTTCTAGAGTATCTTGTACTTGAAGTAAATCACGACCGTCGTCAAACTAAATACTCAATTAACCGTTATTAACTGAATACTTTTATTAACGACATTCTGAAAATATAATTAAAAGTTGAAAAAGAGTGATGGTTATTGTATTCTCATAATGTACACAAATTGCAAAATTCGCACTTTTATACGCCTGTACGAGGGTGGATTGATAAGTTTCCGGCCTGACCAAGAGATGGCGCCACTAGGCCTACCTTGAGGTGGCGTTCTATAGTACCATCCTTAGATAGCT
>NC_046666.1:80471227-80476277 GCF_010883055.1 Belonocnema kinseyi | reverse complement strand
TGAGACCTGTAAGATGTCATATGAACGTGTGCACAATATTTTGCACCAACATTTGCATATGGAAAAGCTCTGCGCAAGATGGGTGCCGCGTTTGCTAACAGCCTAGCAACACCTAGCCCCGAGTGACTATTTTCTGTTTCCTAACCTCAAAAAATGGCTTGGCGGTAAGAGATTTGCGGACAATGAAGAAATAATCGAAGCTGTAAATGGGTATTTTGAGGAGCTTGACGAATCATTCTATAGAGATGGCATTACTAGACTAGAACACCGCTATGAGAAATGTATCAGCCTTGGAGGAGATTATGTTGAGAAATAAAAAAAAAATTCTTAAAAACATTGTTTTTCTTGGTCAGGCCGGAAACTTATCAATCCACCCTCGTATTATCTTCTGGAAACTTCAATAGGAGTTGCAAGCCCGTTTGAGATAAAATATGTCGTGACCCACCGTGTTAAGTTACTTTTTGAGACTTCAGTTTACTTCAGAATACTTTAAGTTCATTCAAATTACTTTAGATACTTTAGTTACTTTAGGAGACTTTATTTATTTTAAGAGTTTTGTATGACTTTAACATATACTTCAAATTGATTTAAAAACACAGCAAGTAACCTCAATTACTTCGCAATACTTAAAGTAACTTTAAAAGACATCAGTTACTTTGAAGTACTCTAAGTTTACTTAAATTAATTCAGGAGATTTAAGGGGGGAATCCCGTATAACAGCTTGAAAATTAGGGTATTACTGGCAATTTTTTGGGGGGTGGAAATAATAACGAATCTTTGCAAAACTTTTGTGGTTTATTAAGGCACTCTTACAGTATTAAACAAATGTATTTCAGCCTGATACATAAATAATATTTTTATTTATATGGACGGACGTCCGACATGTCCAAATTCAATAGATCAATTTGCCCGATTTCTGGCTTCTCACACATAAGTTTAAAATAAACAATTAAAAAAGATTTTTACAGTTTAGATCCTTAGTTAGTCGGAGAAACCAAAAAAATTTCAAAAAATATTAATATTTAACAAAATAGCGGCAATTTTGAAAAATGTGAAACTGAGAACAACGTGTTTAAAGCTGTACAATTACATAGTGACATTTGGCATACGGGTTCCAATCGTTACTAGGCCATTACGGGACTTCTTCTTCGTGGAGCTGATTTATTTCCAAAATCACATGTTTTCGGCATTGCTGATGGGCTGTGATTTTTATTTACTTTCGCGTGGTTAGACCTTATGTGGGTTGAATCCCGACCAGCAGTGCGCTGTTTCGGGGATATGGAGCTCACTTACGGCTCTGGTATTTTCACTGTATGTTTTCGGGATGCCAAGTTATCGTTTAAGCGAAAAAATCGATTTTTTGGATCCGCTACACGGGATTCTCCCTTGATTTATTTAAGGACGCAATTACTTCAGAAATATTTAGTTACTTTACAATACTTGAACTAATTTTGGGTGACTTGAGTCAATTTATCATAGTTCAGCCACTTCAGGAGATTTCATTTACATACCGAGGCGACATAAGCCTACGGGGTTTATCGTCAAATTTATTTAACAAACTTAAATGTACTGACGCATTTATGCACAAGTAATCAATAAAAACAGTTAACATGATATCTGTATGAAAATTCAAATTTCGGACGGAATGAGTGAGGTTTATGGGGCGATATCAAATGCTTTTATCCTGCCTGTCATAACCTCTTTTATAGACCTGACAGAAAAATATTTGCTCTCAAGGTTTATTTCGTTTCGAGTGCAATTTTCATAAATAGGTAAAGACTTCAAGGAGTTGTAATGGTGAGAAATTAGAAAAGAAAAACTCACATTTGCGGTTAGACTACTTTGTGACTGCTACTGTAAAATCGGTTTAATAAATAAATTCTAATATTAGAGCAGCTACAATTCGTTTTCATTTTAACTGTTATTATTGGTGTTATTTTTTGTAGCATGTTTAATAGGTAGTTTTCATTTATATCGGTAACAAATTTTCAACAAATAGTAGAAATATGTTATAAATTATTTACTTAAAATTAGACAATATAAAATATACGAAGAGAAATTTGATTAAAATGACCATTAATTCCATTTATACTTTCAAATATTTATAAATCCTTTTGCGTATGTGATAAGACTTGATGATACCTAACAAAATTATATGATGAACATAGTACAGAGCACGATTAAGTACGAATAATCGTCATATAATGCTCAAGCGTGAAAACAATGTAATATAATGTTAATTGCAATGATGTTTTGTCGTAATGCTCGTTTCTATTCTTATAAGACCTAAAATAGTTTAAATAACCTTTTATGTGACAAAAACATGAAGAATAATCATATATTAATAAAAATAATGGCTCATAAAAAATGATATCTTTGGAATATCTCTAGAACATCTCGGCAGGGCGTGGGATATCCTGAAAAATATCTCCCAAATCTCCCGGCATATACGTGGCATCCAAAGATATCGAGATTTCCATCCTGTAGGTCCTGTAGGATATCCACACAATTTTCTATATGGGATATATACAATTTTGTAAATGAAATCCAATATTTCTGGAATGCATATTAATTAAAATGTATAAAATTCCTGAAAACATAAAGATTTAAACAAATCCGTTTGACAAAAATCGGCTTTATACAAATCTCGAATATTCGGGGGTCTCAGGGAAAAATTATTTTCATGACAAAAAACAATCAAATTAATATGTGCTGAGTTGGTTTACATAATATAAATAATAGTAGAATATAATTTGCCACGAATATTCGAGAAATTGGACTTTTTAGAGTGTCACTTGTATTATTGCACGATAGTTTTTGCACAGTGACAGCCATGATGGAATTTACCTGGAAGCGACTTTAGGTGGGACTCTACTATTATTGTACTTTACAATGTTATACTTTTTACAAAATCTCTGGAAAAACACCTAATAGTGTTAAATGATGAGTTATTTTATTCATACGATTGAAGATACATATATTGTTTTCAGCAGATATATCTGAATTTCCAAGAATATTACAGAAAAAACAGAAGATTAACTTTAAATCCATTTCCGATGAAAGATTCGGTGCAACAAAAATTAACTTTACAGGATAAACTTTAACCAAATATCGGTTAAAGTTTCTTTTGTTTTTCCATAACAACACATGTGTTTTGAAAACCGCGAAGTTGTCTGAATAAAACTCTATTCCTTAAAAAATTTCTTGCAACAAATTTTATCATTACTTTATTCTGTGATACCAAATTATAGAATTAAGATATGTTGCGGACATCCTTGGCATATAAAATTGGGACATTAATGAGATATCATTAAAATATTCTCGGATATCCTTCGCACATTCCAGGGATATCGAGATTTCCGCCCTGTAAGATATCATTCGCGATATTGCTAGGATACCCTGGGAGAAAAAACAGGATATTCCGTCGATATCTCATGCTGTGATAGACAAATAGTGCAGGTGTCCCCAGAACATGGGGCGAATTGACACGTACGTGCACAATTTCTAATTTTCATATTGTGATAGCAATTGTTCTTTTTGAAACACTTCGTATTTCATGAATAGATACATGAGGGTTTAGAAAATGTATGAAGCCGTTTATCTTAAAAAACACTACTATAGATTGCAAATATTTCCTGACAATTATAACTATGCTCGTTACTCATTTCGCCCCGGTTTTCCTTACACTGTCCGCTGTTTTTATTTTATTTTATAAGGGTGCCTTAGAGTTAGCCTGAAAGATAATAATAATGTAGGTCACTAAATGATCAAATTTTCATAAAAGAAGCATGTAGGTATATTGTAATGTGTTAGAAACTGAGTATGTTCCAAAGACATTCAAAACATCATGAGTCTGCGTGGGAATCTATCGATGTTGCAAGGATTCAAGACAATTCAAGATGAGCGGGGGAGAGAAACAGACAAAAGACAAAGAGTAGGAGATAAAGAGAGAGTGAGATGCAAATGTCGATTGAATGTAGGTAAATGTGTCATAAAATGCTCCAACAGGTAGCTGCAGTACCTGACTACCACTACCGCTGATATCGTCTTAATGGTTAGCGCTACCGTTTTTTAATAAGAAAACCAACCGGGAAAGGGGTAAACATGTAACCAGTCAAGCGTGTAAACTCTAAACTTTAAAAGTCTAAACTGCAAGCGATTTCATTCCTCCATAGGCGCTCCTTTCCCCCAGTTAATAGATAATTGGCAACAAGACTTCGTCTTAGTAATGTTAGTTTCATATCCATTTTCACTGCCTCTCCCCCTCTCGATGATCTTTCCCGCATTCATGTACATTCCAGCTATGCATTTACTACATGTGACATACACAAAAAGGTCTCCTGCTTCGCGGGAGGCAAGGCTCGTAAATGTTACAGTGAAATCTATGAAAATATACCTCTGAGACGTGAAAAAAAAAATTAGAAAGGATTGTAAATATTTTTATACAATTGTGTCCTAGATTCAAAGACGTGCGCCTATGTTTAGCTATTTTTTCTACCAAGAATGTCTAAAACAAATTCAATTTTTATTTAATTTTTTTTCATTTATTTAATTTCAAAAGTATATATTATCGATGGCCCATCCATATCGGGTTTTCCCGGAAACTGCCCCAAAATTGTAAAATAATAGCAGCTTTATATGAAATTTATGCTGATATGCGGAAAATAATAATAATTTCTTCTTAACCAATGTAAATATTTTAAAACAATTATTATTTGTTAACAAATTTCGTATCGTAATTTTATAAATTCTTGGCTTAATTAAGCCACATAATTGATTACGTATTCGCTGATAAGTTCGGGTTTTCGTCAAATCTACAAATGCTAACTATAGAGACAAATTTACAAATAGTAAAAGCTTATATATAATTTCTAACTGAAATGTTTCAAATCATGAAATTTTAAAATATAAGCGATAAAACATAGTAACAAAATTTAAATTAGCATTTTACTAATGCGAATAATAATGTCAAATCTTGGGGAAACTGATATTCCCAAAGAAAATGTGGATTTTTCCCTACTAAAAATTGAGGAGAATTCCCGACATTTTG
>NC_046666.1:80460574-80471127 GCF_010883055.1 Belonocnema kinseyi | reverse complement strand
ATATATAAATAGCATTAAAAGATGAACAATTTTTAAATTAAACATTAAACATTTTTTTAAAAAACAATTTTTAATTTTTCGAAACAGTTGAATAAACTAATGACTACTTATAGAAAATTCTTTAAATTACTAAATTTACAATTCGTTATGTCCGTTAAATGTGAAATAATGTTTAATAATTTTGTATCGTGTTCTTTTTCTGCTTCCACAAAAAATAAAAATAATAAAAAACCGGGTCTGAATCATGCCAACTCCCAGCAAATCACATTTGGGGCAAGTCACATTGTGGCTCTTTGCATTCGGAAAAATTTGAAGTCCACAAAGAATTAGATAAACAGTAATGTGATTAAAATTATTTCTATGACCAATCATAGCGGTGCCCCCCCCCCCATCACCCTCCCCGCCTAGACGAGACTTTGGACGTGTATATCTTATATTATTGTTGTCACTAATTATAGAGATGTCTTCTTGCACGTTGACCATTTTTTTGGACTTCAAATTTTTCGAAATGAGAGACGGCGCAATTTGATCTTCTGCGAATGTGAGCAACCGTAAATATAACTTGCCACAATGTGAATAACCGGGGATTGGCATGATTCCACCCTAAATAACATAGATTTTTTTAATTTTGCGTCCCGTTACAATGTGCTATTCTTGTGAACAAAATCCCCACCTGCTATTTAAAGGCGTATAGAATGGTTTCAAGTTTATCAGTAAATAATTTATTACAATGTGCAAGACTCCTGAAAAAATAAGATTTCTTAATAATCTTGGCATTTGTAATTTTTCCTCCATTTTACGATTTTCAGTTCTCTTTCCTGAAAAAATGCAATGCTCGGCGAATAAAAAAGTGGGTATTAAAAAGTGTGTATATGGCTTATTTTCGTAACACACGAGTGAAAGTCCTTCAATTTATTTACGATGTGGCAAATTAGTACCGGAAAATGTTTCACCATATAGCCAACAGGTATCATTAAAAAGGAAACGGTGCGGTTCTCCCGCTAGGTCACGTTTCTTCATTTGCATTTTGAATTTATAGCATTACAATTTTATTAAATTGAAATAGTGAAAAAATATGTGCCTCGTTTTGCGGAAAACCCAAGTGAATTCCATATCAAGAGAATGAGATAGCTTAGCGTGGATAATAATTTTTGGCAGAATATGTTAAAGTGTGGGAAATAGATTTAGATCAAATATTTGGTAAATTTTTGTACCAAATTTTAGACAAAATGCAAAGAATTATAATTTGGATATAAGAAATGTTTTGAGAAATAAACTGTTGAAATACGAATTATCTAGAATGTTTGTTATTGCATCTTTTCGTTTTGAATTGGAACAATTATCTAACAATTATAAAATTAGATGTAATGTAATATTTTAGGAGTAGATTTTGATTAATATTTGTTATATGAAATAGAAAATATGAACACAAGTTTTGAAACAGCATATTGAACTATAATTTAATTTTCTAATTACATATAATAATCTTCAAATTCATTCATTCACTTTGTCCACACTAAAGCTCCTATGTTTCCACTTACTTATCGCGTGATTTTGTCTCTTAATTTTTTTTGTACTATCCAGTGGCGAGTTTGCCAGTTCATAGAACTTTTCATTTAAGAGTGGAAGCAAGCGTGACGTCATGAACACCTTCAAATGTTTCGGACAGTTTTTACTTCCGTTTCGTAAGTGCGAAAAAGACTTCCCATATCTTTGTCTTTTCTCTTCTTGTGAGCATTGCCGAAACATTTGAATATCGCCTGACATGCGTCACAACCAGTGATAACCTGGGGCGTGCATCTGATATTATTATAAGCACTCGCATTTGTTAGACATTTGGCCAGGGGAGAGGAAAACTGCAGAAAACAACCTCCCGAGTTCAGCCGGTTTTTCGATAGACGAGTTTGAAGGCAGACATCGACCCTACCCATAGAATGCACACAATCTCGTCCTCGGCGTCAAATCTCTCGCTCAAGGTAAGTTAAAACGCAATTAAAATTATATTACAATTGCATGGCAGCCGATGTTGCTATTTTAATATTTACTTTACTTTATTATTATTAATTATATTGTATAATATATACTTTAATTTGCAGTATATATTCTAATTTGATCATTAGAAATCTAAATAAGAAACGTGTAATAAATTTATAAATTTCTATAAACAGTAGAATTTCCAAAATAAAATTTAGGAATTTGTTAGTAAATCCTCTGAAGATCAACTTTACCTTCATTAATATGGTTCTAAATTTGAAAAGAAAGGGGTGGGGCGGTCATTATGCCGCAGGCATGAATATGGCGCTCTCGAATAAAATTACATTTATGATTATGACCTTTGTCCAATTAACGCTGTTGGAGATCCGCTACTGTTTGGCAGGCTACGAGCAAATGATCTCATGTCATAATCATTGTCCTGGTACAAGTAGGCTAACTCGTTCATGTGAAACTCGTGGGGTCTCTCCTTCCTTTTTCTTCCTCCCTCCCTCCCTCTCTCTTTTTCGCTACCTCTCTTTACCTGCCTTTTTATTTATTTTTCTGGAGATCATTAAGATCACGGTTGATTTCTCCTTCCCTCTTCTTCCTCGTGAAGTATCTTTCTAGTTTCTATGCAGAATGGACTGGTGCTTGGCCTCTACCTTGTCATGAGTTCACACAGTTTCAAGGAAACAATACACTTTGTTTCAATATAAGTGGATTTTCACAACGCGTGTGAAATTTCCCTACTCGAGATTAATCAGGGAGAGGTGTCATTAGAGTGAAAGTAAAATATTTTAAAGTTAATCAATTTTCTCGAGGAAGTGTTCCTACCGTGTCAGGAACTCAGGAAGGATTCAAGAAAGTCTCTTTGAATCAAATTTTATAATAATATAATATATAAGGGAATAAATATGAACTCTAAGTTTCGAATGATCTAAAATATATATTCTCCATATCTGAATCAGTGACATTTCACTGATATAAATAACTAGAAATGGGCCACTGACAATCAGTGAAAGCTTACTTATTGATTCAGTCAAATAACCACTTTTCAGGGTTGGCAGCACTGTACCATACGAGTTAGAGTATATTTATCCTGCAGTTAATTCTGCAGACTTACAGCCCGACGATTTAAAAGTTTATTTCATTAAGGAATTCTTCTTGCTACTTAAGTAAAAGAGTAACAGCAACGCTTAACTTAAAATTTTAGATGTTATGATTCACATGATTTACTCTGGTTTTACTGAACTCATTACTGAATAAGTTCGAAATCACTGATTAATCAGTAAAATGTCTAAATACTATTTCAATCAATGAATTTTTCACTGATTCATATTTAGAAAACACAGTAAAATGTTTGACAGAAAAAGTTTGACAAAAAAGTATGTGGAAAAATGTGGAGGAAATACATAGGCCGAGCGCGTAGTTTGATGTATGTGCGCTATCGCGCGCGAAATTTCACGGATGCTTGCGCCGAGGTCGCGCTCAAATTTGCGAGCGAAGCGATTTGCATATGATGATGTGCCGTTTAAAAAAATTCATTTTCAATGTAAAAAAATCGAAGTATATTCAGTTTTTCTCCAAAACGTGGTGAGATGAGAAAAAGGGCTGGGAAGCAAAATTGTTTATTGCAAAAATTCATATAAAAATACACTCTTTATAGCTTTTAATCTCACTTCATTTTTTTGAAAAAATTGGTTTTTCGATTACACTATCAATTTTTTGCTCTTTTTATTTCTTGCTCTCGATATAATTAGTTTGTTTAGAGAAGCTAGGAATGTACTCACCCTCAAATGATTTTTAACACTAAAAACGTCTTATCCTAAGCTTGAATTAATAATGAAGTGATATTAGTCACACATTTTTTTCATACTTTTTTAAAACTTAATATCCTAAGCTGATAACATTTTTACAATAAAAAATATCTTCAGATAATTCAAATAATAATATTTATCTTTACTAATATTTTGTATGATATAAACCCAAGAAAACCCAAAAAATGAAGTAAGATAAAAATGATGAAGAAGGTATTTTCATAGAAAGTTTTGTCAAAGAATAGTTATAATACATCCCATATACAAAATCAAGAGAAACATTCTTGTCTTCGCTCCATTGGATTAAAACGTATGAAAGTTCGAAATTTTTGGATGATTCAAGTTTAAAAATTTCGTTTTAATACTGATACATTTTTAAAGAAATAAAGTTTGAATGTCTTTTATAATTTAAAAATGTTAAAATATTCATTTTTGAAATTGTTGATTTTTTTTAAATAACACAAGAGCATTTAATTTGGAAATTTTCAATTTGGACAAATTTTAAATAAACAGTCTGTCAAGTTTGTAAATGTAATTTTTTAGCTTTAAATAATTTAACTATGATAGCTTCATTCAAAATCGATAATATTATATATTCAACACATTTTCTATCATTAATATAATATTGCAAAAATGGA
Source organism: Belonocnema kinseyi (assembly GCF_010883055.1). Taxonomy (NCBI): domain Eukaryota; kingdom Metazoa; phylum Arthropoda; class Insecta; order Hymenoptera; family Cynipidae; genus Belonocnema; species Belonocnema kinseyi. Next base: position 80,466,698 of record NC_046666.1, on the reverse strand, counting down.
ATATTTATTTCTAGGTATTTTGAATATTTTTTACTTCAGTTTTGAAAATAAATTATCACTTACATTAGGCATTAAGGCGTCTGATCCGTCAAACCAGTTAAAACAAAACAGTTCCTTGGCCTCTTAAGATCAGAGATTAAATCTCATGAAAAAATACTTGATCCCTGCTGTTTAATTTTAGGACACCTAATTTGCAAATAAGGAAAACGAATAGCCGAAGCCATATTTCGATTTGACCTGAATCTTCTAATCATTACACGTATATCCGAACAGAGTTAACCCGATTGTGAGTGTAAGACTCCTATAAAATCTTATTATTCAATTTAACCAATGTTAAATGCTTCGACACAGTACACCTCTTGAGTCTGGCGCGAAGGTTTCTACAAAAACTACAGAAATAAGTAACATCATACAAAAATTTTATTTTTACGTCATTTTAATATATTTTTTAATCAATATTCAATTATTTTTTTTATTAAAGTTAGATCCGTTACCTACTCTTGCCACTCAATATAAATTTACTCAAAAAAAGTCTTTGCTAGAATTTCCTATGGGGTTCTATGTTTTGTGTTATTATTTTATTGTTATACAAATACAAAATTTTAACAAACATAATACACTGGGAAAGCTTTAAGAAGGAGATTTAATTCTTGGTTTCCTAATTGTAAAATAATTACAATTCTTTATCATTCTTTTAATACTTTTAATACTTTCACATTTCAAATCCTTTGACAATACTTTCCACATATGATTTATTATTTGTCCATTTAAAATGAAGACATGCATTAGAATTGTAAGTTTTGTTTTATAATGTTGAGTAAAGTATAGAATTTTTATTTTAGAGCTTCTATGCCTTGAATATGCAATTTAAACCCAGATTTTAGATTCTAGAAGGCCTCTTATGGATAACTGGGAACTTTGTTTTGCAATGCTTAGTACTTCCCATTGTAGGCCATATTTTCTGGTTTATACGCGATATTCCATTGACAGTTAGGTTTCTGCTCCCAAAAGGGGCTAAAAAAGTTATATAGGTAACAACTGTGTTGTGAGCATGAATGACGAGCAAAATTTACCAAAGAATGATATACTTATTTCCATTAATGACAAAATCGTTGTACACTACACTCAGAAAAATAGATTCTCTGATTCCAAGAATATTTCTTCGAATCAAGGAAAATTGTTTATATTCAGCATCATTCAAAGAAAAATATCCTGCGTAAAAGAAATTTATTCTTAATCAAAGGAATGATTTGTTGTTCCAATTAAAATTCTTCTTTAATTAAAAATTATTTTCTTCATTTTAAGTTTATTTTTAAGCATATGAAAAAATGGTGTGAAAGAAACGGCTTCTTTAATGCAAGATTAATATTTTTTCATTGTAGACAGTATGAATTAATGTTAATTCAATTGTGCAATCATTGAGAATGTAAACAATTTATACAGAGATTAGCGTCATTATTTGCAATTGTAAATTAATAAAGGAAAAAATTAGTTGCATAAAAAATATTCATATTATGGTCAAAACTTTTTAAGTAATGAATATAGATAGAATTGAATTAAGAGGATCTTTAATTCTCCAAAAGTAATTTAGAAACGAAATCTCATGTATAAAACACGACAGAAGGCTACAGTCTTTTTTTAAATTAGAAACCTTTAAGTTGAAATATTGCTCTCAAGTGTCGAATTTTCGTTCCCTCTTTTATTACACTATTTTTTGTAGATAGAGAGTTATTTTGAAGAAGATGAAACGCTGGAAACAGGGCCATGCGTCGAAACATAACTCTAGGAAAAGATAGTCGTAACGTTGATCTGGAGTCGCTTCCCACTTTAGAAAGCAGCATTTGATGCTAATAGGTCACGTAAAAACCGCGTAGTATAGGGATTAACTCAAGAAATGTAATTCACTTACCATTTTACTCTTTTTTATATTATTAAAAAAAATATTTAACTGAAATATTATTTAATTGCTGCAGATAAATTTATTCAAAAGTACTAATGATAAAAAAGGAAATAAGTTTCACGTTCAAAATTCCTCACTAGGTTGAACAATTATTTTCTTAAGTGATCAATATACAAATATATATACAATATATAAATATGTTGGATACAAGTAATCAAATTTCTATAAGCGAACGCGTTTGATTGAAAGAAAACTTATACTTGAATTCAACCAATTATTTTATTTTATTTAAACAAACTTTATTTGAATCAAACAAAATTGATTGAAATCGAGCCAAAATTATTTTAAAAATAAATAAGAATTTCTTTGATCTTACATCCAAAAAATAATATGTTCGATTTTAACCTCGACTGAAACAAATTTTGTGTGAATCCAAAAAGTTGGGTAACTTCAAGTATAAGCTTTGTTTAAATAAAACACAGAGTACTTAACTAAATTTTTTTGTTTGATTCAAACAAAAAATGTTTCACTGTAATTTCTGATAGAAATTTCGAAGAAATTAAAATTTTGGACCGGCAAATGTTGAAAAAAAGTTTGAGCTAAGATTACACAATTTTTAATTAGCAAAAGTGTATAACTGTTCGAACGATATAAAATGTGCTCGTTTAGAATTCCAAATTTAAAAATAAAAAATTGAAAATTGTGAACATTGAGTTGTAAATAATTGCAGAAACACTAAAGGTGGACCTCTCCAGGCTTTACGCATTTTTCGAATGACTCCCTTTGAAAAATTTAAAATGTAAGAAAAACTACATTTAAATATAGTATACATGCAATGAGAAAATACGGGTTTTCGTACCAAAACCTTGGTTTAAATAACCCCTTTTCCAGCTCTCCTATTCGTACCAAAAATCCGGCTATTTATACAGAAATTTCAATACAAATAGTACAATAGGCACAAATATAGGATTTTTTTCTCTCTCCCATTGTGTGATACGTTTTGCATTGTTTTGAGGTTATTATTTTTAACTTAATAAATTCAAACATTTCTAAAATAGTTCAAATGTTTACATTTCTTAATTAAGAAGAGATATTTTTGTGTATACTATCTACTTTGAATAGTAACATTGTATCAAGCAATATTTATAATAATTTTATTTAGAATATTTCCAACTATGTCTAAAAGGTAATTTGTGTGAAATATGTTTCGATTTTTTTTTTGTAGAATTAGTTTAACTTAGAATTTCAAACAAAAGCAAATTTGAAGAATGCGTACTGTTTAAAATAATGTAGGGCTCGAATGAACTTGAAAGCCACAGAAATGAGATGCGAACACAAATAAAGACGCAATGCAAATTTTCATTGTTCTAAATGATATGGAACAAAATTCAGAACAATGGGTTTCAGACATATTCATAAAAATAAATTAAACGGATTGATTTTCAGACGATATAAAATGTTATTTTACAGAAGAATGTGTACTCACTGTTGAAAAATTATTATCCAAAGGAAACGATTGACATAAAACACAAGAGACGCATTTCTGCCTATTGACACCCGAAGTTAACTTCTTCAATATTCTTCTTTTGCACTAAGAATACCATCAGCTTCCTTCGTCTCGTCCTGTGTTTCTTGCATTCTCCAATTCTCCACTCAATATTTACCCACTTTCACAGCCTTTGCCTACGTCCGAGTTTCATGCACTTGGTATTATTTCGATCACGCGTATTTTGAGATCCGAGAGTGTGTTTATTCGAGCGCTTTCAAATCCGATAGCTTCCAGCTGCATCCGCGGCGCGTTCTGCACTGCGACAATGCGCAGGTTCACCGCACACATGTGTTATTTAATAAGGGGACATAGAACACTTTCCCGCATTCATAGTACGAGTACCGTTTCCCGCGAAAACCGGACGAGATGTTCATCAGAAATTTAGTTTCATATCCTTACCATCAACTTTTCCTCCAACCGAATTACATATGCCATCCTCTACATAACATTCAATATTTTTATCAATAGTTGATGATTTTGTATAATATAACCATAGAGTACTTAAAAATGTTCTTTGTTATATATTGATATGGAATATAGTTTAAAATTGTAACAAAAAAGAAAAGAAAAAGAAGGAATCGGATTCAGAAAGATGGATTAATTAATTATAATCGAGGCCGAACAATGACAGAGTTTACATGGTTGGGAAAAAATGAAGAGACTGATTCTCGGCGATTCCCTTGTTTTATTGCAATTTGGTCCCATTCACTGCGGTTCAATGGCCTGCGGGTCGCACATTGTTGCTATTAGTATCAACATCTGATCTGAATATCTATTCTTCACTCTCACTGCATCCACTGGACGGGAAACTTGGTCTCTGTTAAATGGAACCTATCGTTCTATTTTTGATTTTTCATGCGGAGACAGATCGGACAATATTACCGCGAAGAAGCCCGGACTGGGACTGACTGGTATCTGGTAGAAGGATTCATTTGGGTCAGCAGCACGAGTACCTATAGCAAAACAAGCGCTGCTATGCTGCATGCTGTGGCTGTGCCTGGCAATGGTAGTGGTGCTAGTGGTAACATGAAGTATAAAGTGAGGGTACCGGTACCGCTGCCGCTGCTCACTTTAAAGTTAGTTGAGGAGGAGCTATCTTCGCAACAACTCTACTTTTCAGCATTCTTTCCACGAATTCCGATAGGTTTATATCATGATGATGACCATCGAATTTCCAACAGTTTGCGAAGGACTATTACTCCACTTTTTTTGGACCATTGTTAAGAGCTATTTCCGTTAGGTTGGAAATAATAGGTATCTCTACGTGAGAAGATGCTCGAGGCACAGTTTCTCTTGTAAACAAATTGGTTGTAAAATTTTTATGTTAAAAATAGTATTCATTTCTATTATCATTTTATTTGATACACGACCTGGCGAAATGTATTTCAATAATAAAACAAATTTGTGTTGTAAGTTGGCAACGAATTTTGAGTTTCAAAATGTCGCCGGGCCTAAAAATGTTTGCTCCCTACACGGAGAAAAATTTTGGGAGATTAATTGACGGCACTACTCCTTGATTTTATTACGCTTTGGCGTGAGAACTAAGATCTGAGAACCCTTGCTTTTAAAGCATAGGTCTCGAAGTTTCAGACATTAGGCCACGCCCCTTCGCTCTTAGGTCTCAGGCTCCATGTTTTCAGATTAAAGAGTCTGAGACTTTAAATTGCATAAAAATTGTAGCTCTGAAATCACGCGCTTCCATGAATTAATCTCTTGACATTTCTCTCCGTGTAGAAATAAGTTCATCCTGAAAGTTTGTTCCCGATAAAAAAATCTAGCTATTGCAAGTGTATTCAAGTTTCAAACAGCGATTAGCGCTAAATTTGTTTTACGCCTGATAAATTTATAAATGTTTGTGATTCTTGCCTACTGGAATTTGTACTCTACATTGTTAACAATATATACTCTTGAATAATACGAAAAAAAATTAAGTTTGAAAAATTACATAATTTCATTACGTCTGACCAAAAAATGTTTAAAACTGACATTTACCTTTGTTTTAAACACTCCTAAAATCCATGAAAATAATATTAACAATTTAGGAAGTCATCGTGGCTCAGGTGGTATAGCGCTTGTCCCATTTTACAACCCAGCAGCTTTGGCGGGTGTAATTCCCGAAGCAGGAAGCGAGTTTGGATGTGTTTTCGGAAAGCTTCGCTTCTGGCCTTTAATATACTATCCCACAGATATTCTACAGATAATAATTTACCCTGTAGTGCAGTTGCTGATGACACTGACAGTTGATGCAAATTTAAACATTTAATTTATAAAAAAAATATCCAAAATTGGATAAAATCACATATTATTTGGAAAGATGATAACCTTTGAAATCCGACAAAAACTATAAAAAGATACATTTTTTATTGGGTTATCAAGAAGAATGTGTACACATCTTTTGCCAGAAAAATATAATTACATATTTCAGTTAATTTAATAATTTTTACTTAAGCTTTTCTGTCTTTTTCTGTTTTTTTTTTTACTTCCTTGGGAACGTTTTATAATGAAATTGTGTACTGTGTAAATAATAAAATCATATTTATTACAGTTTTGTACTGATTTCACTAATTGAATTACACCAAACTCTTGAGTTCAGTCACCTCGTTTTCAGCCTTCCTAGAACTGCTGGCTCCCTCAGTTTCTCAGGGGAGCAGAGCGAGAGCGGTTGGGCCATTATA
>NC_046666.1:80415039-80460474 GCF_010883055.1 Belonocnema kinseyi | reverse complement strand
GAAGGCAACCTCCAACACTTGACTGAAAACGAGAGTTTGGTGTAATAAAAATATATGTATATATTCATTCTATTGCATTGTGCACATCTTTATTATAAAACGTTGACATGGAAGTAAAAAACAGGAAAAAGACAGAAAAACTTAAATTAAATCACGAAGTGAATTTAAATAATTCATTTTTCTTTTTCATAACTCAGTTAGAAATTAAGCTTTTTATAGTTCTTTGGTCTCATGTTCAAAGTTATATCTTTCCGCAGAATGTCTGATTTTGTCAGATTTGTACAATTCGTTTCATATATGGATGGTAGGGGTGTGTAAAACGAAAAGAAACGTCATTTTGAGATATTTTTGGCCTGTTTTGTTTTAATCATTTAGTTTTTAGAATTTAATTTGTTTATTTTTATTATTTAGGATCCCAGAGAAATGTCCTTTTGTGACAAAAGGATGATTCTTGACGTAGTTTGAATTTCCTCTCAAATTTAAGGTTGAGAGGAATTTCATTTGTCTCTCAATAGGATTCCTTTTGTTGCAATATTAAATTTTATGCGACTAATTTCACCTAATCTTGTAGTCAAATAATTCTATTAGTGGAATCAATTTATTCCCGTGGTTCAAAACAAAACAGTCAAGAGGAAAATGCTTTTGTTTCAAAACAACTTGTTTTTTGATTGGGGCAATAATGTCGACAACAAATGTCAGCAGGTAAGAATGACAAAAATTTATGAGTGTATTAGGCGCAAAAACTTATTTCTGATACAAAGACCCTAAGTGGCACTTTTTAACGCCTCGATTCCGACTCATACTGCAGTTAACACGATTCATTAACAACGTAGATCATAAGTGAAAAAAGGTTACATAGAGCCCTAATCTAAAAACCTGAGAGGGAATCTACTCCAATGCAATCCAATCCAATCTGATCCAGTTTATTCCAATCCAATTCAACCAAATAAAATCTAATCCAATTCATTCCAATCCAATCTTGTTCATTCCTCAACGTACCATAAAGGGAGGAAATACATATATAAATGTCTATCAGCCAATAAGATCATAGTCTCAGTTACTTTATAGAAGAGTATTTTAGATATCGTTCACAGTACATAAAATCGCAATTAGGATGGCGGTGTAATAAAAACAAAATAGTTGATTTGCGATAGCTGAATTTTTTTTATCGGCCTCAAATTTTCAGGATAAACTGTTTCTAGAGAGCAGAAACTTTTAGGTCCTGTGGAATTTTGAAATTAAAAAATTATTTTTTCGGCCTATCTTAGTGTACAGAACCCCCAAAGATTGACCTTGAAATTGAATTTTTTGGGGTCATGGGAGGGGGAATTTAAAATGAAAAAGTAAATTTTTATTTAAAACGTTCAAATCGATTTCAGTTAAAAATTATACTTATGTTATAAAGACCAATATGAAAATTATACACAAAACTTTTTTAAAATTATGAAACATCTCTAAACAGGAAAAAACCATTCTTAGAACCAAGTAAATTGATTTACTAGAATCCTATTTCTTAGCATCAAGACAATATTCTTTAACAGAAGTAATTTTTATTTAAGCCAGGTATATATCTTTTCTTGATCTAAAAAAATAAATTCTTTGGCTGTATTTTCTTGATTGAAATACATATTTCTTACATTGAAGAAAATGAATTCCTTAATTCAAAAGGTCTAGATTAGTTGAAATGTAATTTCTCGTTTAAAGAAATATATATTTGCTTCAGAGTTCGATTCTTTGAACTGATTCGGGACACATTTGAATCAATAATTTTTCCATACTTGAATCAAGAACTTAGGTTTATTTAAATCAAAGAAGTAATAATTTAATTCAAAATAATATTAATTAAATTACATTATATATTTTTTGTCACAAAGGGTTCATGCATTTATAGCAATAGAGCATTTATTTATATAAACAAGGTATTTTCTTTACGTAAATTCTTTTTTTTTAGGTGGAAAAAAATATTTCATTTAATTACTAGAATTAAATTATTCATAAATAATAAAAATTTATTTCAACGTAGTAATAATTTTTTAAATCAAAAATATAATGATTTGGCGTCATTTGTTTCAATTGAATACTTCTTTAGATTAAAGAAATATATTGTTAAATTAAATATCCATGTTTTTGATTTGAAGAAATATTTATTTGGCATTTATGGTGAGCTTTAAGTATGGTTTTGCGTCTTAAAATTTCCATGTTACGTTAACGTCGTGGTCGAGGTTGCGGACTTTACACTCGATGGACCCAAGTTCAATTCCTACTGGGGGTGGATTTTTCATCGTATTTTTCTGTTTCAGGTTCATCAAGATTTTTAATTATGTGATTTGTGTTTAAATTAAATATGTATATTAATAACAGTGGTAATTATAATTTGTGCTAAAAGAAACCCAGTTGCTTATTTAGTAAAATATGTACTACAATTGAATTACTAACTACTACATTGCACCAGCGTATGGCCTAGGCCAAAGAAATATTTGTTTGAATTAAAGAAATATTTTCGTGCTTCAAATATTCAGAAATTTGCTGTGGAGAAATATTTTTTTGAGCCTGTAAAATATTTGCTTGACCTTAAAATATATTTCTTTCCTTTAATTCATATTTCCCCAAATCAAAGAAATATTCACTCCAATTCATGGCACATTCATTTGGAACAACGAGTCATTCATTTGGTGTAAAATGTATATTTTTTGTCTTCAATTAATGTTTCTTTGATTCAAAGATTATTTGTCTCAAATAGATGTTTCTTTGAAAATAAACAGGACTTTCACTTATTTCAGCCAAGTAAAATTCACTTGGTACCAGTAAACCTTTTTTTCAGTGTAGCTTCCTGAATTTATCATATTTTTCCTCATCTCGACCGGCAATGTTTCAAAGATTTTACTATTTACACATAGATAAATTATACTTGTCTCATATACTCTTATACTTATCTTCTTATTTGCATTTATTTCTTCTAATGAATTTCTGGAAAAGATTGGAAGAAAATCCTAAGTTCTCTGGTGCAAATGTATTTTTTCAATAAAGTAGTATAAATTACAGTAAGTTCCAATTATTTTTTACGATTAATTAAAAAACAAAATTAATGCCGAAAATCTATTACAAACAAACTACAATATTTGCGAGTTCTGACTTAAACTCCACCGGAAGACATTTTTCCATGTATTTTGGGCCGGATTTTTTTTTAAAAAATCACAATATTTATAGTGTTGTACTCTTTTGTCACTTATTATATTTGATTGTGAACAAAAATTTCAAGTTTAACTAGAGTTTCTAAAGAAAATCTGTCATTGAGTTCTGCGGGGTTGAAAATTATATTAAACTCTCTTACACAATTGTGACTCTTCATTATAATTTATGATTCAGAATTTTCTAAAATCTGAATATATTTATTTGTTCAGAAATATAAGGGAAAATATAAAAGAAATTAAATATTTTGAGTTCGCAGGATTTCCTATGTTCTTTTTTAAGAAAATATTGCATTAATTCATACATATTTGTCGTTGTACTTTTTCATAATTTTCTACAATATATTATGAAGAAAAAAGATTCTCTTTTAGGGCTTTCAAAAAATTATAAAAAATTCAAACATTATCCAGGCACGTTAGTAAAAAATCGTATTTCTCTGAGAAAAACAGTGAAACACTCAAAGAAAGTGTACGCTTGGATTAGGTAACACGTTTAGTTAGAATAGTTACACAGTAACTTCGACAGATTATGTATAATTGTATTATCTTAAGATTAGAAAAAAATTTAGTTGTTATAGAAATATATTAACTTACAGTAGCCAATTTTTCGTCTGGTATCGCGAAAATGAATTTCCCTGAAATCCGTGTAATGCATTTGGAGGTCAAGTTTGTTGTTTTTATCGCGTTTCTTGATATTTCAATATAGTTATCGCCTACAATCGAAAGAAATGTAAATTATTATTATTACTGCACCATAAACTCCATTTAATATTAACAATCGCGCACATTTTAAGTGGTAAAAAGCGTTTAATTGTCCATAGTAAATCTCAACTGTCACTGCTCCCAAATAGACTGTCGCCATTTTATTTCGCTGCTCCCATAATGCACCGGCGCTCTTCCGATAATTATTTTAGACACCTATTCTTAATATCCCTATTATAGCTATACTTATTAGGGGTTTGACTATACGATATCCCTGGTATATGGAAAATGGTCAAGGATATTCAATTTCGCTGATCCAGGGATCTTTCTAAATTCCTTCGTTCGTTTTCAGCTAAATGTTTGGCTATAATAAGGAATAATATCCCTGTCACAGCTCAATTTTGTTTACCGTGTATTCCAAATACTGATCTAAAAATTATTCATTTGCTTATATTTTTAAAGCTGCACATGATTTTTGTAAGTAATTTTTTTCGTTTTTAAATGTCCTTTCCCCATACATAAATTAATTCTGCACAAGAAGAATAGAAAGTATTCCTTTTTCTCAATTAAAAAAATATATGTTACCTTATTACTCACGTGTACATCTTTTTTTAGACATTTACATACATAGAAAACCTATTCTTAGCAGCCAAATTTTTATTAAAAGTGCTCGCATTTGCTTGGACTATTAGCCAAGAAAGAGAAAAACTGCAGAGAACCACTTCCTAATCCAGTTTTCACTAACACTTCTGTATGCACTAAGAGGCCTATGAGATTACTCTTTTTCAAAACTTAAAAAAATTCCCCTGATTACGAATATTTTGGGTAGGTTCTTGAAATCTGGGTCAATTATTGCTTGAACAATTTTTTAAAATTTCATTATTTATTCACAGAAAATTTATAAAATCATTTTTAGCATGGCTAAGGAAAACTAAAACTTTTTTGAATCTTGCACTTTTTTGCCTACGATGAACTTTTTGAAATGTACAGGGTTATAAACAAATTATTTTCGAATTTAGACTTCATTTACTAATAAAAAATCATTCCAACCAACCAGGGTCATAATATTGTTTAAAACCTCTTACCATAACCTTTACCTACCATTAATAACATAATTTATTGTTTATAATCTCTCTTGCTAAATTGTTTATAACAATTGATATAAATAATTACCTTCAATAACCAGAATTGATTTTTAATTATTTTTTTATTAATTATTTTTATCACTCTTGTGATATTTTCTCATACGAGGAGCCATTATATATTCACGGCCTTATAAACAATGTTTTTTTTTATAAATGTAAGCCCCTCCCCCCATATGCGACAATATTCAAGTTATTAACGATGATCTTTTTTATATCCTTAATTTTACCGTAAACGATATGATTATCTTGGGTAGAATTTGTATACCTGGTCATCATTTCTTATAACTATTGTCATGAACAAAACCATTCAATTAAGAAATTCAATTTTTTTTAAATTGTATTAACTTATAGCACAAAATAGAACTTTACATGCTCGTGATATTTTCTCGTATACACGTTTGGAAATTTACAAAAAAAATTGTAATTGATTGCAGTGGTATCAATTATCCTAACTGAGCGTTTTTGTTAATCACAATTGTTATAAACAATAAGGGACAGATATCGAAAATGCTACCCAAGATAATCATATTATTTACGGTAAAATTAACGATATAAAAAAGGTAATCGCTAATAACTTGAAGATTGTGGCTTTTCGTGGAGAGCAGATTTATGAAAAATATATTGTTTATAAGGCCTTCAATAAATAATGGCCCGTCGAACAGAAAATATCACAGGAGTGAAAAGTTTAATCACGTGTTAAGGAATGACAAAAAGTAAATTAAAAAATCAATTCTGGTTATTGAGGGTCATTATTTATATCAACTGTTATAAACAATTTAGCAAGAGAAATTATGTACAATAAATTATGTTATTAATGGGAGATAAGAGTTTTGCAACAATTTTAAGCGGTATTGTGACACTGGTTCAAATCTTTCTGAGCAATAGATTGTGATGGAACGCTGTGCAAATATGGCAATTTTGTCGAAAAATCTTTTGTTTATAACGCTGTACAGTGTAAACGGTTCGTCCTACAAAAAGGTTCGAGATGCAAACAAGTTTTATTCTTGTTCAGCCAGGCTAAAAATGGTTCTATAAATATCGAAATTGTAAAAAACTAATAGAAATTATGATACACCATGACATGATTTTATACTCTATTTGAAGGTAATGTTTATAAGTAATGAAAATCTTACACTGAAAAAAAGGATTACTGGTACCAAGTGAATTTTACTTGGCTGAATTAAGTGAAAGTCCTATTTATTTTCAATGAAACATTTATTAGAGGCAATTGAAGACAAAAAATATACGTGTTACAGCAAATGAATGACTCATTGTTCCAAATGAATGTGTCATGAATTGGAATAAATATTTCCTTGAGACGGGGAAATATAAATTGAAGAAAAGAAATATATTTTAAGGTCAAACATGTATTTTATAGGTTCAAAAAACTATTTCCCCACAGAAAATTTTTGAATATTTGAAGCACAAAAATATATCTCTGATTCAAAACAATATTTGTTTGGCCTAGACTATGCGCGATTGCAATAAAGTAGTTTAGTACTTTAATTGTAGTACATATATTTTCATAAATAATCAGCTGGACTATTTTAGCCTAAATTATAATTACTATTGATATTAATATACATATTTAATTTAAACAAATCACATAATATAAAATCTTGATGAACCTGAAACAGATAAATTTGATGAAAAATCCACCCCCCGCAGGAATTGAACTTGGGTCCATCGAGTGTAATATCCACAGCATTAACCACGGCACTACCACAAAATGGAAATTGAGAGGCGGAAAATCGTGTTTAAACCTCACCATAAATACCGAAGAAATATTTCTTCAAATCAAAAACATGGTTATTTAATTTAACAATATATTTCTTCAATCTAAATAAGTATTCAATTGAACAATTTACGCCAAATTATTAAATTTTTGATAAAAAAAGATTACTTCGTTGGAATACATGTCAATTTGTTATGAACAATTTAATTCTAGTAATCAAATGAAATATTTTCTTCCACTGAAGAAATAAGAATTTATGTAAACACGATACCTTTTTCATCTAAATAAATGCTCCATTGCCATAAATGCATGAACCCTTTGGGTAAAAAAAATATATATTGTAATTTACTTATTATTGTGAATTAAAATATTATTTTTTTGATTTGAATAAACTTACATTGTTTATTAAAGTGTGGAAAAATTATTGATTAAAATGTGTCCCAAATCAGTTCAATTAATTGAACTCTTTGAATCAAATATATATTTCTTTGAACGACTAATCAGATTTCAACGAATCTAGACCGATGAATTAAGGAAATCATTTTCTTGAATGTAAGAAATATGTATTTCAGTCAAGAAAATACAGCGAAAGAATTAATTTTTTTAGATCAACAAAAGATATATACCTGGTTTAAATAAAAATGACTTCTGTTAAAGAATATTTTCTTGATGCTAAGAAATAGGATTCAAATAAATGCATTTACTTGGTGCTAAGAATTATTTTTTTCAGTGTAGGCCATAAATTATTATCAGTAATAAAAAAGAGCAGTTTTAAAGATATATTTTTTAATCTCAAGTGAACTCTTAATTTTGAGAGGATACTCTAGTTTCCTTCGACCACGCCATATAATTCTACAGAGTGTTTAAAAAGTCCCGGGACGGTTGGATATATCCTCAGGTAAAATATTTTTCAAAAAAGTGAAGGTCACTTCTGAAGTAAATTTTAACGAGGAATTAAATGGTGACCTTCATTTTGACCTTGAAGTTGACCTTCATGGCTTTTTGAATGTCAAATTTGTTTTTTTAAATGGAAACCCCCTTTTTTACATCTACAATCGATAGAGCGGAAAATTTTACGTTCAGGTACGTACCCAAGTCATAGGACAATTGTAACGTTCAAGGTCAGCTAGAGGTTATTTGAAATTTAAAAGTTTTTCAAGAGGTCAGTGTAATTCCTGAAGTAAATTTCAACGAGAAATTCATTGGTGAGCTCTGTATTGATCTTGCTTACAGCGTTTTGAATATTTTAAAATCATAAGGAAATTTTTCATTAAAAGTTCCTATACCGTTTTTCCATGCGAATATTACGAATCGAAACTAAATTTACGAATTACGAGTACATACTATCTTTCGCTAATAGATTATCATGGCGTAAGCTAAACTTTCGGAACGAGAGAGGGTATCTGTATTAATGAAGCGTTGTTGGAGAGATCGAGTTCGATCTTAAGATCAAGTTCGTTTGCTTTTCAATCACACTTTTCGTAATAAAGAAACGTTAAATCCTGTCTCAAAATCAACAATCAATTCATCAACTATCAAGGACCTTCAGAGAACTGGTCGACCAAAATCTGCAGGATCTGAGGAGATGCAGATGGACATAGCCCAAGCATTTCTTGAAAACCCACACCTTAGTTTACGTCGAGCTAGTGATGACCGTGATGTTGCTCCTGAGACGGTGCGAAATATTTTAAAAAGCATTAATTTCCATCCTTACAAAGTTCATCTGGTACAAGAGCTCAATGAAGACGATCCTGATCGTCGGGTTGAATTTTGTGAAATTATGATGGACAGAATTGATAGAGATCCTCCTTTCTTGTACAATACAGTATTTTAAGATGAATCTACCTTCACTTTGAAAGGCGAAGTTAACAGGCAAAATTCTAGATATTGGTCCGACACAAATCCTGATTGGATGTTGGAGTGTCACACGCAATATCCACAATAGATTAATGTTTGGGCCGGTATCTTGAATAATACATTGATAGGCCCTTTCCTTATCGATGGTAATCTCAATGTCCGTGCATATGAAGAGCTTCTCAGAAACCAAATTGTACGAAGAATAAGGGAGATTACATGCGATAATTTTCAAAATATTTGGTTCCAGCAGGACGGAGCAGCGGCTCATTACGGTAGGGTGGTTCGAGCATATTTGGATACTCAGTTCCCTCAAAGGTGGATTGGAAGAAGGGGTGAAATCGAGTGGCCTGCTAGATCTCCTGATCTGACGCCTCTCGACTATTTTCTTTGTGGTTATTTGAAGAGCAAAGTATACTCAACGCAACCGCAAAGCTTAGACGAACTGCAGAATCGGATTCTGCAACAGGCTACTTTGATTGATAGGGAGATGATTTGTAATGCTGTAACTCATTTTTACAATCGCATAGCTTTGTGTCAAGAAGCTCAAAGTTTTCAGTTCGAACATCTTCACTGACGCGTGAGAGGCAAGGGGAATCACGCTAATCAAGCACGCCAAAGGGAACAGAATTTACTAAGTCCACGTCGTTGTTCCTGGGTAATGCTAAACGTAAACGTAAACTGCTTGGAAAAAATCTTGAAAAACCCTTGAAGATCATCACCAAGATCAATACAGTGCTCACAAATGAATTTCTCGTTGAAATTTACTTCAGGAATTGCACTGACCTCTTGGAAAACTTTGTTAATTTCAAATAACCTCTACCTGACCTTGAACGCTACAATTGACCTATGACTTGGGTACGGACCTGAACGCAAAATTTTCCGCGCTATCCATTGAAGATATAAAAAAAGTCGGTTTCCATTTAAAAAAACCAAGTTGACCTTCAAAAAGCCATGAAGGTCAACTTTAAGGTCAAAATGAAGGTCACCATTGAATTCCTCGTTTAAATTTACTTCAGGAATGACCTTTACTTTTTTGAAAAATATTTTACCTGCGGAAATATCCAACCGTTCCGGGACTTTTTAGACACCCTGTATAATTTACCTCTGTGCACAATCTAATGATATCCCTGCTCTCTGTACGTACACATACTTCCCTTGAGTAGTAGGTTGTTTATTCTCCCACGTCACTTACATAATTATCTAAACATCCAGAGAAATCCAGTGCGAAAATTATTTCAAAAACAACATAATTTAACACTTTTTAAGTCTGTTTATTAAATTTTCAAAATCTTTCATTACAGCTACAAATTTTTGGCATTTACGTAATTTACCAATAAAAGTATCACATAATAGCTGCTATATTTTACATGTTACATAAAGAAAAGCACAATTAAATATGCATTACATTAACGATAATTAAAAAAAACATTAACGGTTTTATTGGCGACATACTTATTATTTTGGTAATTCAAAAGAAAGAATTTGAAATAAAATCGAATTACAATTTTAAAATAGTACATTTGTTCTAGTTTATTAATTAAGAAATAAAAGGCGATTAGTATTTGTAAAAGAGAAATAGGCATTCAATGGCACTTAAGTCATTTTTGCATATCATATTTTGATTTCTCTTTCTTGAATTTGTATTGCAATTATAGTGTAATAGCACATCGACATTTTTTTTTCTTTTTTTTAGAACTAAGACTGAAATCATAATTAATTAAATAAAGTGGAGTTAATAATTTTCTGGAAAACAGATCCTACATGTCTATAAAGTTATTATACATTCCTTTCGTGACACTCAACTTCTTACAATTCAGGAAAATCGCACATTTTCTACCAAATTTTTGCTTTACTCTGTGCTCACAACTATAAAGACAAAATCTCTTTCATTACTTTATCCTTAAATAAATATATTTATTGTCTTCGCACAATAAACCGTTCGAAAATCGTCTGGAGCAACTATTCGCATATTAAAATATATATATAACAGTCTTGTAACTGAAGCTCCTACAAGTAAATATCTTACATATTTTTTCTTGTAAATATTATTTTGATATTAATTCTTATTATTGTATTGCACTTGCAAAATTATAAAAAATTATACTCTGAAAGCTCAATGCAAATTCAGAAGAATTTAAAAATAATTAATCCAATGATAAGACCAAGAAGTAGTATAAGGAGACCCAACTCCTATTGCTGCCTTCGGAAAAGTTGGACGCATAGATTCGGATTTAGTTAGTTGGCATCATTATTAGCGCCTCTTGCGGAAAAGCGTTAAAACACAAGTTTTACCAAGTTTATTATTTCTAATTAAAAGCTTTCCAAAATTTTACCTTTTCAGATTTAATTTTGAAAATTGGACAATTTAATTAGAAAAAATTTGATATTTTATCATTTCTAATTTAAAGCTTACAAAACGAAACAATTTTATTTTATATATAAGAATTGCAAATGCAATTTTGAAAATTCGATCATTTAAAATTCAATGGAATTAAAACTGTATTATTTCTAATTAAAAACGTTCGAAATTGAAAAATTTCAGATACAAATTTTTTTTAATGGACAATTTAAATATAAAGGAGCAGAAATTGTATTATTTCTAATTCAAAGCATTTAAAATTGAACATTCTTATTTTAAATTTTGAAAATTCGCAAGAACTTTCTTCTGAAGATTATCCTTTAGTTCTACATTTTATTATTTGGTTGAAAATTTAATAATTTTCTTAAAAAGACATCCATTTTGGTGTCAAGATTCAACTGGAATCTTCTTTGCATGAAAATTTAACTATTATGAAAAAGCTTTTTTTATTTAATGCATCTGATTTAGGAGAAATTTCATCTTTCTTGAATAAAAATACTGGATGAAAATTCAACTACTTTTTAAAATTTTTTTTTTTTTTTATTTAATTAAAAATCCATCTGTTTTAAGAGAAATGTAATCTTGCTTGGATAAAAATGGAAATGTTTTATTGGAAATTAAAGTATTTTGTTAAAAAGTCATACTTTTTGGTTAAAAATTCGACCATGTTCTTGGAAATTTAACTATATCGCAGAAAGTTTATTTTTGTTTAAAATTTATATTTGCGTATGCACAAATGAATTAAAGTCTTTTCTTGATAAAAGTAACACTTAAAAAAGGTATTTTTTGCTGAAGTCATATTTTTCGCTTAAAAATTCCATTTTTATAGAGAAAATGTGTCTTCTGGCTTGAAGGTTCAATGATTCAGATAAACTTTAATTTATAAATTACATTCTGAATTACTGTTTTATTCCGTTTATGTAATATTCTATGTCAAAAATATTACAAGATTAAAATGCTGGTAATTGAATATTAATGATTTGAAATAAAAAATTAGTCAAGGTAAATCAGGGAATTTTGAAAATGTTCTCGGTTTCGCATTTTTCCGCAAGAGGCGTTACGGGCGATGCAAACTAGTTAAATCCGATTTCACGCGTCCAAGTTTTCCGGGAGTGGGGTCTCCTTTATACTACTACGTGGATAAAACATAATTTTTCCAACCCAGGAAAAGCTGTTTAAAGACAATGCTAAAATTTAAACCACATCTATATCATATTCGAAAATGCATAGCAACTGATCCATTTTTTATGCCATTCTAGCATTCAATTCTCACGTAATATACTTAAAAATAAAAAGTAGAAAAATTATTCGATGATTGATCGATGGTTCAATAATGCTAATAGGTAATCAGTTCTGCACTCTGTATAAATCAGCTAATGGAATATTATGAAAAAATAAGTTATAAATGCATAACGTTGGATTCTTGACTAAACTTCTAAAGGTAGAAAATAGGCACGATATTCGTTAGGACTGATAAGCAATCGTTTTTTGCGGTCTTATCTCGACGTACTTAGAATATTCTAGACTTAGAACAACGTAACCCCGATTCGAAAAAACTCTTCTGAAGAGATGGTTGTAACCCCGAAAAAGGATGGGACAAACTGGCGGTTTTCCGGATTTTTTGTCCTTTCCACTGTCGACTAAATCCATTAAGTCGACCATTCTGCATCCAGGTTTTCTGGAAATTGAAGAGGTTTCTGTAATTTCTCAAATTTCCAGGATTCATATGCAATTTTTCTGATACCTACAATATTCATATAGGATTGTTCTTAAATAATTTTTTAATGCTTCTATCATTTATTTCATATAATAGTTTAATTTCTTCAAATTCCTAACTGAACATGTATTTTTTGCAATAAAATGTAATAGACTCAATTCAACACCTAAAATTTTATTTAGATGTAACAAAGAACTTTTTGGCCCGTTAATTTTGTTGTAAACATTTTCTTGTAAAAATGTGTAATTATTTGTACAATTATGTTTGCAGTCGTAAAAACTTTTTATTTGTTCTATAACAAATTACAATTTTCACATTATTGTTCTGCATAAATATAATTGATTGCATTTTAGGAAAATTGTAATAATCTACTCAAATTTTGTAGACAATTATCGAAAACTACAAACACGTATAAATAAGTAAATTATCTCTAAAAAAGGCAGGGAAATCTACGACCCCAAAGGGCAGATTAATTTTTTTTATCCATTCTCTAGTGAACATGTATTTTTACAAGAAAATACAATAAAGTAAAATAATGGGAAAATTGTATTTGCTGCAAAAACTGTGAAACAGGGCCTTTTGTAAAATCGTTGGAATTCTAGGAAAATTGAAATTTCTGGTAATTTTTCTCAGTATTTAAAAAAAAAATCGTAAATGCAGAAAATATCAATTTTCACGTAATCGTACTTCAATGTACTTTATTGTGAAAATACATATCCATAAGGATTTTTAAAAGAAAATTCCTAGTTTCTATAAATACTTTTAAATTTCTATAACTTCTACAAAACCTATATGAAAAAATCTGCCCGCTACGCGGGCACATTGTCATCGCGCGCTTCTCACTTCGCTCGCAAGTTTGAGCGCGCCTAGGACGCGTAACTGTTGGTTCTCGTGCTTTGCGCTCGATTATGTATTTACCTCGCGTCACGCGCTGTAATTGTTAATTCTCTTTCGTTAAAGGAGAGTTTGAGCGCACCTACGGCACGTGCCTGATGGCAATCGCACTCCGCACTTAGTCTTTGCATTTCCTCCGCATTCGGGCACAGACCTTTTAAAATCAAAGGTGAACGGAGCGACAACTGTAATTTTGTGATTTTGAACTCTCTTTTGTTAAAGCTCTTTTGGCTTTAACGAACACATTCTCATCACGTATCTCGTGCTTCGCACTCGATTTTGTCCAACATGTCAACTTTTCTACATTATACACAACACTTTTATATCAATTATGATACATTTTTTATGTAACTCTGCCAGGGATTACTTATTACAAAATTACAAAATAACGAACAACTGTTGTCTGGTAATTTAAGTTCATACCTCGTGTCGTTTTTTGAAAACAAATTTAATATTTTTATTTAAAATGTTATTTTTTACGTCTAAAGAAAAAACTAACTGCCCTATCAAAAATTATAGCTCTTTTTTGGATGAAAAATTTTTGTCTCATTTTTTTCGTAGCTTATATCGAAAATTCATTCATAATCAATTTGTAGTTCTTTCCAGGGTGCGCAATTTGAGCTTTTTCACTTTTTTCGTAACTTGCATAGTTTGACCAAAAAATGGAATTTTTCATTATTTTTGGTACAATCAAATTTGGAATGTTCAAATTTCGACCAAATTAAAAAAAAATTGTTATCGTAGTCCTGTAGGGCTTTCAAAAAGCAAAGTTTTTCTTCTCCTGGATTTTTTTTATATCATGCGTTGTTTGACTTAAAATGTTCATTTCAATTTGTTTTTTTGGATTTTGAAAATGCTCTAACTCTGACAATTTTCTTTTTATAGAAAAAAATAAGGGATAAATTGTTTGAGTTTCTGAGTACTATGAACAACCGTACATAGAATTTTTAAATCTTGAAAAAATGTGGTTTCAAAATTTTTTTGTATGATCAAATTTGGAATCTTCAACTTTTTGACCAAATTGAAAAAGTTGTTGTCATAATCTTGTAGGGCTTTCAAAAAGCAATGTTTTTCTTTTCCAGAATTTTTTTCTTATCATGCCTTGTTTGGCCTAAATTGTTCATTTTAGTTTGTTTTTTTTCGAAAAAAGTCATTAGGATAAATTGTTACATTTTTTGAATACTATGTATAACCATAAAGAGAATTTTTGAATTTTTGAAAAAGTGGTCTCAAAAACATTTAAAAAGTGCCCACTTTTTAAATTCTCATCCAAAATGGCTTGCTAACGAACATGACCTTTAGTTTAGGACACTAAACGAGTGTACCAAAGGGCAATCTAATAGATTACTTTTTTCAAAAGTAATCGTGTTCACAGACAGACAGACACATTCGTAAAAACCTGTTTTTCGGATTCAGGGGGTCTCAAAACGTGGACATTTTACAAAAACTGGGGGGGGGGGTCAAATTTTACAGAAATCTAATACCTTCTCTGATGAGAATGTAAAAATACAATTTTTAAACTAACGCAGAACAAAATCTGCGACCCCATTTAGTACAACAATGCGAAATTTATCATTTTTGATAAAAATTGGTAATTAATTTACAATTTCGTAAAATTGTCTGACTTCTATTAAAAACTGTACTTTTTATAAAATTTTTGTCCCGTTTTACTTTACCATAGGTTACTGCGTTTTATTGTGAAAATGCATTTCAACTAAGTCTGTTAAATTAAATAAGAATAAAAATAAATGAATTTTTAACTTACACATTCCCAAAACCAAAACATAAACTTTCGTCCAAAACTATATAATCAACATGAAGATTTCTCAAAGTTTCATAAACGACTGATGGTTCCTTTCTGCTAAATATCTCGTAGACTTTTATCGTTCGACCTCTAAAAATTACAAAAATTAATTTGGTTTGAGGAAACATTTTTTAAAAATGAATTTGAAAAAGCAAAGATACTTTAAAAGTTGCTTACCGCATTTCTTTACTTTCGTAATAAGGATTATTCACAATTGGCCTGCCTGTGGATAGCATCAGGTTTGCCATCAGGGACATTTTTCCAGCAAATACTGCAGATTTTGGGGTTTTTGCTTTTATCCATTCAAATAATTCTTCCTGTTCAATGTTACTGTATTGAGCTAAAAGCGAAAAATCATAACTATATTCATTTGTTAAATTTTCTTCCGAAAAGAGGTAGAGATGGATAAACATTTACAAATCATATAAGTTTTCAACAATAAAATTTGCTTTCCAAAACATCTATTTTTTTAGGGAATTTTTAATTGGAAACTTTTTATTCTTGAAGCTCAAAAAGTTTCAAAAATATCGGAACGATTGTTGTAAAATATATTTAACTTTCAATGTTAAATGTAGTTTTATTTAAAAAAAATGTTTTGAACCAAGTTCACTTATAAAATATATTAAAACCGGAATCCAAAATTTGTCAAAAATTAACACGAGGCGAATTATCTCAATTCTGGAAAGATTTTAAGGAAATAATAATAAATAGATAGATGACTTGATTTTTACAGAATGTTGTACTGGATATTGTATTCAAAAGCTTGAAGATATTGTTTTGTACATAATGTATTAACTTCAAATGGCCTACTCTATAAAGTGGCTTACTCTTGCACAGTTCCTCCTATTTTTATTATAAATTATCATGGATTTTGCACATATACACACCAACATGACTTCTTTCTTCCTGAAGTCTTTGGATTCCATTGTAGGTCATCAAAGCTAAAATTAGAACAACCAAGGCTCCTCTGGAAGCTTCACCTTTAATTCCAAATTTGCCAAGATATCTTTTCCCGGCAACCAATGCACCAATTATGCACAAATGTGGTGTCATAAAAAGCTTCAGTCTCATGATAAAAAATGCCATTACAATAAAAGCTCCACATTGCAAAGCATTGTAAGCCACTTCAGGTTCAATGCAATCAGGATAACCTTCTTTCTTAAAATTTCTGTACCAGTAATAAATTGTGATCACCCCAGCAAGGATAACAGTAGGCAAAAGTGCAGTCATTATTATCGTTTTGTAAGTCTCGTACTGCAGGAAATCAAATTCAACAGAACAGGTGTACAACATCGTGTGGAAATTTTTGTAATTTGTGATCTTTGATTTGAGTAGATCGAAAATATGATTATCGTCTTCTGACTTCATGATATATGACTTTGTCATGATTGTGGAAACTAACGTGGAAATAATTTCTATCCAGACAGTGCTCGATGAACTGAAGAAGTGAGACAGTTTTTCACTGATAAATTCGCAGTACACATGGTTGAAGAGAAGGCACCAGTACAAGGATTGAGATAGAAGAGTGTTTTCTGAATCCATAATTATAATTAAAGCTGAGAGTACATGAATTATAAACATTTTTCGACACAAATCCCGAGGGATTATTTTGATCCATTTCAGAAATAGCAAAGCTACAATTTGGGTGAAGAAAATGAACTGGGAAAATTGCCATGTTTGGAAACTGTATATCATAGCCATAATGATGTCCTGTAAAAAAATAGTTTTATTTTATGTCGACTTATACAAACTCTATGTTAAAAGAACCTCTTTTGGAGCGTATGTCTAAAACGACCATTCGGTCGTTAGTCTTGACGATAAATGCCGAATCCAAAAGAAGATAGGTTTAATAATTAAATAATCTTGAGCTTAGGAGATTCTTTAGAATTAATTCTAGTTCACTCGAGTTTCTCGTAACTATCCGGGTTCCCTGAATTCTTCTTAATTGAAAAAATACTCTGAAGTCTATGCATTCTCGCTGATTTCAATCAATTCTCTGCATTTTTTTAAATTCCTTGTATACTTCTGAATTATCTACGTTTCTTATATTATAGTGAAGTCCTTGGGATTTCCCGAATTCCAAGATTTCTACTAAGTTAAGGAATTCCAAGAACTTCAAAATTATGCGAAGAATTAAGGGAGTTTCAACGAATTGAAAGGAATTAAGAAATTCAAGGGATTCAGAAGAATTTCATAAATTCAAAGAATTCGACATATTCAAGGGATTTAAAATAATACAAGGAATTTAGAGAATTTAGAAGAATTCAAGGAATTCATTCAGATAATTCAGGGAATTCAGAAGAACTTTGCTGTTTGTCAAGCATGACTGAAAAACTTAATTAATTCTAGGAACGACTTAAATGGGAGTTATTTAAGTAGGATTCCCTGTGGAACAATAAATAATATACCAAACCAGAGACCATTCATTAATCAACATGTGTGGTGGCTTTATATCAGGGGGAATTTACTATTTTATAACTCCGGACACTTCACGCGCAATAATGCGTAATAATGCTTAATAGAGGAATTACTCCGTGCAGGGTTTTTACGAGTGAGTTCCCCTTCGGTTTTATACGAAAATTCTCAGAGAGGTTCCTCTAACATGGAGGTACCAATTTATTTTGTTCATAACTTTTTGTTTTTATAATTTTTTTATATATGTGCGTCCGCATGAAAAGGTTCCTAATGGCCAGTTCTAGTTTATGAGAATATTTCACGCCCGAAGAAACAGTAAAATATGGACTAGTGTTTAATTACAAATTTATTTGATCGGAATGTATATAGAAGACTGGATGAAATTCTTTTTCTGAACTCGCGGGTAAAATACAGATCACAATCGCTAGAATAATTTTTACAAGTAATGCTCAGACGAATTGCAATTCATTTTCTTACAACATAAATAAACCTTCGACACTTGACTGCCGTATTTATACAGTCGACGCTATTTACCTTGCCGTGCATGGGACCGTTGGGGAGTAATTTTCCCTGAAACGATGTCCCCTCACTCTCGAGTCTAATCTTGATGCGTGGTGTTTGATGTGAATTGTTTTGATCGCTACGTAAGTTGCCACGCGCGTATCTGTGTTTACAAACAGTGAAAGTTCGATTTTCAGAATACATATTGTAGAAGTATTTATCACACATTTGGTTCCAGAAAAATTGTGAGTACATCGTTCTCTCGCAGAATAAACGGAAAAAGTAGGTTAACATTGACGAATTATTGATATACCTTTGATAAAATTTGCCATACTTGAGGTTATCTCATTTGACAAGGATATTATCAATAGACATAAGTATTATATGATTTCGAAATTCTTTTATAAGCCTCATTAACAAAGCATACGATAACTTTTTGCACTTTAAAATTGCCCTAAAAGTCTTAAACCATTGACGGCAACGTAAATAGCGAGCGAAATAATTCTTGGATGCCGAGCCGTCGCGGTCGTGGTGGGGGAAGAGCTCGACCTAGGGCTAGGGGAAGCGGCAAGGTAAGTAGCGTCGACTGTATTATGATACTTTATAATGAGAACTATAAAAAACAGAAAATTATCGATTTAAATGATTTAAAGTATGTAATAAAAACTAATTATGCAATCAGGAAAATAGGGTAATTTTTAGAAAATGAGGCGAATAATAGGAGAATGAATTCTTACCACATTGAAATTAATATTAAACGCTTTAAATTCCTAACCAATTAGTAAAAATATTGCCCTTTCAGAAAAATGGATGAGTTATTAACCAAAAAGATTAATTTTCAACCAAGAAGATAATTGAAAAAAAACGAATTTTCAATAAAATATATGAATTCTCAACCAAATAGTTCAATTTTCTGCTGTAAAATGTTAATTCTTAATCAAAATTAGAATACACTGGGGATCCCATTCAACTATGTCGGTCCGTGAATTGGTGCCACTCGTAGTCAAGCGTGACAAATAGGAGGGCCATTGAGGACCATGCTCAAAATCGCACTTAAATAGGATTTTTAGTGTAGTTAAATTTTCAGTTAAAACCATTAATAACAAAAAGAAATATTTCTATTAAAATCGTTAAATTTTCAGACAGAGATTAATTTTTTTACTAAAATGATGCGTCTTCAACCAAAAAATGATTTTTTAACCAAATAGTTTCCCGTTCAACCCAGCAGTTGAATTTTCAACCAAAAAATCTGAATTCTCGCCGAGAAATAAAAAATATTTACTATTTTAATAAAAAAATACGAATATTAAAGAAAATTGTTCAATTTTAAGCCAAAACTGATTAGTAATTTTCAACCAAACAGTTGCATTTTTAAACAAAGGAATGGAATTTCTACAACAAGAGATGAATTTTCAATGTGATAAGAAGAATTTTTAACAAAATATATTAATTTTCAAACAAAAAGTTTAAGTTTCTACTAAATAAAAGATAAATTTTTAATAAAAAATGGAATAATTAAATTTTCAGTTAACAATTAAATTTTTTACAAAATAGTTTAAATCTCAACCAAAATAGATTATTAATTGTCAACCAACCAATTGCATTTTTAACCAAATATCTTTTAGAAATTTCTTTTAGAATCAAGTTTTTGTATGAAACTCATCTTCGAAAATTTCCACGTCATTAAGTATAGTTAAAGATTAAATTTATCAAAGATTTGAATATGTAGACACGCGCGATTTCCGATCGATTTTCTATATTAAATGCACATTTATTTTCTGAAATACAATTCAATAAAAACTACAATACTTTCTTAAGACTTTCTTGCCTATCTCGCGTTGTTATGCTAAAAATATAAAATTTTTTAAGCATTTTTGGTGGATAAAAGAAAAAATCCTACAAATCTTTTCTGTTTTTTACGTTACTCGCGTCTTTTGGTGTGATATTGAAATTTTCGATTTTTGCAAAGAGATTTCAAAGAGATTTTTTGGAATTTTGAAAAGCTGAAATTCCTCCAAAAACGTTTTCCCAACCCTCACGTCGATTGACTAAAAATGTGAATTTTCGATTCTTTTCATTGTATTTTCGATGCAAAAAATCAAAAGACGAGTCCTATCAAAAGATGGTTACTGGTTTTCGGCTTCAGGAGGTCTCAAAACGTGGAGATACGCTGACAAAGTGAGGTGTGAAATTTCGGACGATTCTAATATTTCTCAGTCACAAATGATGAGAATGTGAGAAAATGAATGTTCAAAAAAAGTTAATTTTTGAGCAAGAAAGCAAAATTTTCAAATAAAGAGTTTAATTTTCAACCAAAAGAGATACATTTTTATCAAAAGAGTTGAGCTTTGAAGTTGAAGGTTGAATGTTTTCAAACAAATTTAGCTTTTAATCTCGAAAAGAATAATGTTTAACAAAAAAGGTAACTCTTAGCCAAAACAGCAGAATTTTTAACAAATCGTTGCATTTTAAACCTAAATAGATGAATTTTCTACCAAAAGAGATAAATTTTAAAAAGAGATGAATTTAAAAAATGGAGTTTTAAAGCTAAAAATACGAATGTTTTAGAAAAAATTGACTTTTAATCCCTTTCAGCCAGAAAAATGAATTATGAACCAAATAGGTGAATTTTGCAGGGAAAAAATAATTTCTAACGAAACAGTTTTCAGACAAGTTTTTAATTGCATTTTAAGCCAAATTGTTTAATTTTCAATCGAAACGTCGGAATTTTAAACAAAAGATTAAACTGTAACCAGATATAATTGTATTTTCAAACAAACAGTTTAACTTTAAATCCAAAAAGACAACTTGTTTCGAAACAGTTGAATTTTCAACAAGGAACTTTAATTATTCCGTTCTAATAATTCAGTTCGCCTTTAATAAAATAAAAATAAAATAATTAAACAAAAACAATAAAAAGGGAAAGTTTCTTGAAAATAGGGGGAATTATTTTTTAAAAAAGAGAAAAGAGACGAATAGAGGAAAGAGCATGAAGTGTGATATTGAATAGCATAGATTATTACAGATTTCATACGTAGATTAATTAAATTTTTTTTTGTTTTAGAAAAAAAATCTACAATAAGGATCCTTTTATTTCAAAAAAGTGATTTTAGTGTATTTTTATTTAAAAAGTGACTAAACACTGAATCGAAAAAAATTACTGAAAGTGTGGCAGCCATGGCGCTTAAGAAATTTGCATTCGTTTTTATCGAAAAGCGTTTTTTAGAAGATTTAACTTGAAAAAGGCGACAACTCATTTTTCAACTTTGGGCTTAAAATTCAGAGAATTTTTCTGACTCTATAATCTTATACGTAACTTCATATCGGCAAAGAAAGCCCTTTTCGTGCGTACGCCCACATATAATTAATTATTTTACCATTACTAAGGTCCGACAAAAATGTATGAATAGTGAATAATACTGACCGTGTATGTGTACAATTTGGTCAATTTCGACTTGATTTCTCGATGTCCTCTTATAAATTCTGTAACTCTGTACATTTGGTAAAGTAAGGCCGGATAGGCAAAACTTTCCCTTAAAGCTGGAGTCCATTGGACTCTCGTGCACTCATTGTGGTTATAAAAAAAGGAAAATATTGCAAGTAATCCTCCATAAATTGAATCGCTCAAATATGTAGCATAGAGAAAAATAATTGTGCCAGTCAAGGTTGCATGGTACCAAACAATTTCCAGGTAAAAATAAATAGGTACCCCCAACCCTTCGCAACTCATTACAGGTGGAAGATCGTTTCCTCTTTCAATCTGTAATTATTTTTTTATTTCATTATTCTTTTAAGGTCGTGTAATACATAACCGATTCCTACCTTATCGAATTTTGTTAGCAACTTTTCAAAAGAATAATTTTATTTGTATTTCAAAAAATGTAGGACAACACAAACGTTCCGCAGTGTTTTTCGTTTAATTTTCAAAAATTTCAACTCGATATCTCAATTCGAGTGGACGTAAACTGTTGCGGGAAAATGCCGTTAAAGTAAGTAATAGATATTTGTTTATAAAATACAAAATTCGTTATAAAATGTATTAACCTGAATTACTAGATACAGCCGAATCTAATAAAAACCAATTATAATTCCAATTAATACAAATGTCTAGGTATTGTTAATAATTCATTAAATTAAGAAATCGTTGAATTCAAATCTTAAAAATACCTGCCAGCATTGAGGTCTTGATAAAAGACCGCTGCTTTTTCCAATATGATAAAGGGATCCTGCTATGGTCTGCAAGATATAATTCGTTACTAGAATAGTTAATATATAATATTATGAAAAATATAATAGTGTTTATTTTCAATAAATAAATAATTAATTAAATTTAATCTTATTTGTAACCTCAGGTAAAATGCTGTATTTATGGGTGGCATCAATGACATTTGGATATTCAGAAATGTTATCAGATTCGATTCTTTCGAAACCAATGTTGAGATTATCTGCCTCTGCAAGGGTTTTATAGTAGGAATAGTACATTCCCTGAAAAATGATAATTATACATTATTTTTAGTACAACTGTGGAATAATATTTTTTCTATTTTAATAGATGTAATTCGAAACGAAAACTAGTATATTCCTTGAAAAATGATGATTTTAATTTATAAATTATGTTTGGAAGGAATATGGGTTAAATCATTGTTCTGTTTTTATAAAGAAAAGTTTAAACAAAATCTGGTATATTGCCTGAAAATGATGAACATAAATTATTTTTATGACTATTGAATAATAATTTTTCTGTTTTATATATATAAATATATATATATATATATATATAATGATAATTATAAATTATTTGTATTGCAGCTATGGAATAAATCATTTTTCTGATTTTATAACGAAGTGTCTCGTCGTCCCGAAATTCGGAAAGACTATATTCAATATCTTTCACAAGCTTGGCTTATTTTTCTGAACGACTTGACAACGTTTTTTTTATGAATAAAATTTGAAAGAAAATCTTAAAACCATTTATTAGAAAAAAAATCAAAGAAAACCCATAAAATTTAATGTTTAGTCAGAGCAATTATAGTAATATAGCAAAATACTATTCATGAATAGGTAAATTTTCTTAAAATTTATTTTTAAAAATACACGACATAAAAAATTTTTAAAGCAAGCACAAAATTTTGAAAAAGGACAAAGTTATGGTTTTGGAGTGACGTTCATTACTTTAAGGTTATGTCAACAAGGTGAAATATTTTTCTCATAAAGCAACCGCTTTTACACTTAAGAAACATAATATATAAACTTCATACCTCAAGAGTTGACTAATTTTTTTTAATTATTTACCATTTCAGTTCTAAATGACATTTCCCTTTCAATATCTGAAAGATGAGAGAAGTGTCTGTCATTTTCAAAAAGCGTTGACACATGCCAGCCATGTAGGAATCCAAAGCCAAGCCCTATAATTATAGAAACGAATATTTCATATTTAATACAAAAATAATAGTTTATATGAATACACTTGTAGAATTATGTAATTGTCATGGGGATGAAAAAGTGCGGTTTAATGAAGCTTACCGAGAAGTGTCACCGCCATTCTGTAACAGAAGCCGGCTCCCAAATCTGCCTTTTTTTCTCCATTTTTATGTTTTTTCTCAATTTTTGCTCCCACATTTGAATCTTCTTTTGTAGAACTCATGGGATTGTTGAATAGGCAAGAGTAATTTTACAAAAATATGTGTACATAACTGCGTGACTGCGGCCAAAGTGTATATTAGGTGCCGATAGTTCTGGTCAGTTCTGGTTCTTTATATAGAGGGCAGCAAGGACTAATGGCAGTGTTTAAAAAAATACCGGTTTCTAATTCAATTTATTTCAAATTAAAATAATACATAGTTGCTTCCTGTTTTGATGAAATTCCGAACTTTTGAAGAATTTTGTTCAATTTATAGAGTATTTTAACAATAAGAATGGATCCTGCTATGCCGAATAATAATTCTGGGTCCGAACTTAACCATTAGCTGCCAACACTTCCCTGGAATCACATAACTGACACACTGGGCTCAGAGCGACCCCCGCGAGAAAAATTTTTATTACAAAAAAGTTAATGAATATTTTCACTTGAATATTTGTTGGGAGGTTGTTCAAAGGCTACTTTCATAAGTGATTCAGTTTATTTAAACGAAAATGGAAATCGGCAAAATTTTGCTAATAATACTAGTTTTCCAAATTTAGGAACTTTGAATTACAGGTGAAGTAGACTGTGGTCAATCTGACCCCAGTATGGCAGTTATGGGTTAAAGTAGCAGAATCCCTCAGTGATGAAATATGATGTTT
Source organism: Belonocnema kinseyi (assembly GCF_010883055.1). NCBI lineage: Eukaryota > Metazoa > Arthropoda > Insecta > Hymenoptera > Cynipidae > Belonocnema > Belonocnema kinseyi. The sequence continues at coordinate 80,435,875 of NC_046666.1, read as the reverse complement.
TTGTAAGATGAAATTAGGCGATACTCATATTTCCGATTTGAGAAAAAAATTACCTCAAAGTAACGAAAATTTGAATATTGAAATTCATTTTTTTTTAAATCACGAATTTAAAAAAAATAATATGTTATTTAACCACATTCAGATTTTTTTAAATATTACAAAAAATAAGAAATGGCGGATTTTGCAGAAAATCTTCTGTATGTTTTTTCTTCGAATTTTTAAAACTGATGCGAAGATTTTATTTTTTGCAATATTTTTAAAAAGTTTCTGTCTAAGAAAAGCGAGAATTTTTTTGTCTGAAAATATAATTTTTAAATCCTTGTTGTGAACGATGCAAGATAAAACAAAAGAGCAAAAGGCATTATTTTAGGGAAGGCCAAACTAAAAAGATATTGATAAAAATTATAAGTGTGATTTTTTTGGGGAAAATCAATCTTCTATAGTTTTAAACAGTTAGCCGAAAATTATAATACGTTAGCGTTACCATTACATTTTAATATAAGTAGCGCGTTACCGTTACCGTGATTAAAAAATGTATAACGTTACGTGTAACGCGTAACTGATCAAGCACTGATTTTTACCATTTGAGTATATTATACACTACATTACTATCACCTTGCATTACTATTACATTACATTATCATTACAAAACAGTGCATTAAATGATTATACCTTTATATTTCATCTCATTATAATATGAGATGATGATGTAAGTTGAGGTAATATAATATTATATTAATTTAAACTACATTAAATTGCCATTACATTCCATCGCATTACATTTAATTTAATTAAATTACGTTCCATGACCATTACTTTACATTACACATTGCACATATTTTTTCCTTACTGCTTCTATAGTTTTTAAAATTTTAATTTGGCTACTCTTACTGAAATTTAAGAAAATAAAACACTTCGGGAGCTTTCATGTATTACGTAACGCGCCTGGTTATTTTTGGTAGATAACATTAGGAATTGAATTGAAACATTTTCATAATATTTAAGTAAAGAAATATACAATAAAAGAAAAATACAAGTTTTTAACTTAGCTTTTTTTTAATACTTCATCTATAATTAAAGCTATTTGCTAACATTAAATTTGTTACCATTGTTTATTTTAACATTTTTGGCTTTTCTTAAAAATAATAAAAGCAATAACAATAAGTGGCAGTAAAATGTTGAACAATATGGGAAAATTGTAATTTTGTTAAATTAAAATTTTTTAAATTGCAAAAGTAATGTGAAGTTTGGTCATAATGTCCGAATTATAATAGCAAAAATTGTAGTAAATAGGTCTCTATTAAATTTTTTCTCCATTATAGGGTTAAGTTTTTATTCGAAAATTCCTAAATATGGAATGGAACTTGAGAGTATCACAATTCTAATAAAAAATAAATGCAAATTTCTTGTCAACCAAATTATTTCCTAAATTTCACTGAATTGAACATTATTATTTGGAAGGAAAGAACGTATTCATCATTATAAATAGAAAAATTGGTTGTATTTTATAATGAATATAGTAAGTTTATACACCAATGGAACAAATGAACATTTGTAAAATTCTATTAATTGGCTAGTTTTTATAAATGTTTTGAACAGAGTTCACTCAGAGCCCTACTAAGAAAGTGTACGTGCCTTTACAACTGTATTTACATTAACATGTGGATTATACGAGTTAATTTTTAAAAATCTACGGATTTACAAATGACAAATTACACTTGAATACACGTGTATTTTAGAATAATGATATATATATATATATATATATATATATCAATGTTCAATATATCACTTTTAAAGCCGCTAAAAATCCACGTGTGAACCCAAGTATAATTTTTCGTGTATTTTTACATTAAAAATTTCATGTGTATTTACATATCGTCCCAGAGTCATATTACGCCATGTCCAATTTTAAAAATTTTTGAATTATTATTACTTTCAAGCGCAGTAAGTATTACAATTTAATCTTAACTAAATTTTTCCCTGAAATTTATTATCTAAGCTGTTGCAATTATTAATTAAAATAGTTACGTTAAATAGAAGATAGAATTGTATTCCACCATGTCCTTTTTTGCACAGTTCTAAGTGAAAACTAGCTCACTTCAATTTGCGAAATAACCATTTTTAATATGTGTAAACATTTTTATAATACATAAAAATCTCTAAAATTTGGCTGACTTTTACGTATTTCCGCCGGTAAACGTCCGCAAACGTTTAACCCGGTCAAACCGGCCAAAACCGTCCTAGGTAGCAACCCTAAAATCCACGTGGATTAAAAAATTATTACGTCTAAGTCAATATGTTAATCCACGTGTAGAAATCGAATTTTCAGTCATAAGAACACACTAGAAAAAAGTCATGAGAAGCTTAAAGCACAGAAAAATATAAAACGCAGAATTTAAAAATGTTAAATTTAGAATTGATCTATTTCTAATTTTTTAATTCTACTTTAACTTTTCGCAATTGCTTTAAATATATACTTTTACCAGCAGAAAGTTCTAAAGTATTCAAAAAGAATGTTTATAAATACTGAATGGTGGCGCTATCTATTGGGAAGATACTGAACTTACATTGCATGAAAACTAGGTAAATTTAAACCACCCATTTTTTTAATTTTTGAAAAAATAAATGTTTGGGATTATGTTTAATATATAAGACTCCACAATTAATTTTCTCAAATTCAAATTTTATAAATTTTTTTTTTTTTTAAAATTCTAATTAAAATTCAAACATTTAAAAACTAGTCGTTATTACTTTCAATACATATTATAAGAAATATAATTGATAAAAATATTTTTGGAAAGTACCAAATGATATTTTTATAAAAATAACCTATATGTTGGAGAGTGAAGGGAACCTATAATAAGCATCCTTTATACATTCTATATAGTACGAGGGCCCTCATGCGAATATAAAGTTAATATAAATAAATGAATAAAAAATGATTTAAAATATCTAAAGCCACGTCTGTCCAGCCCATTTGAGTTTTTTAATTTTTTTGAATAATGCAATTGTATTTATTCTGTTTTAGCTGGGCTCCTAACCCCTTTTCCCATTTATACTTAAAAATTCAAAAAAGATAAAATTGCATTATTCAAACAAAATTAAAACTCGAGTGGGAAAGACAGACGTGCCATTATATATTTCGAAACATTTCACGTGACACTCTGGTAAATGTCCTTAAACAATTCTGTGTGTCATAGATCAATTCTATTCTATTACCTACTCAAATAAATAATTTGTTTTTTATTTGTTATATTTATTTATTTTGTCTTATTTATTCAGAAAGTATAATGTTTAAAATGCTAAAGAAATATTTGTTTATATGGAACATTCGAAACACCAATTTCAAATATAATTTAAAGCATTAGGTTTTTACAAGACTTTTTCAAAATTAATTACGGGTTCAAATACTTCAAATGTTTTGAAATTTCTGAACAATGGTTAATTGAATTCTCCTCCCAAGTATTGTGAGTAAAAATTGATATTAATTCATAAAGATTTCCAATGAGAGTGAAGAATAATATAGTTGGAAACATATTGTTCTTAAGGAAATTAATTTTTTTTTCAGGACTTCTATTAAATTCCATTTGTTATCCTTTCGAAATCTAAATATTAATAAACGAAGAAAAATCAAGATTCGTGTCAGGTTGATGACACTGATGGCACTGATGAGATTTTTGTTAGAATTGAAATTTGCAAATAAAGAGATTTTTATTTTCTCGAAATAATCATTGATTCCTAGGAAGAATAAAGTTAGCCGCTTTCCTGAAATTTATATAACGCAGACGTAGATATGAAAAGTCCACCTTATACGAATAGGGGGAAACGCTATCGATTAGTCGCGTGGAAGGCAGTCGTGTCATGGAGGATCTCCTACTGCAGATCATCAGGGAGGTTCAAAATGCAAAATTACAAAATTTACGCAAGGCGGCGCAGGAAGCCTCCGGTAAATATAAAATTAATTAACTCATCTTTCATTTTTCATAAAAATTGTCACGAAACAGTAAAAAATTATTCAATATTTCAGAATTTATGGACAAGCAGCAAGGACTGCTACGAGATCCCCCGCATGAGTTGCGGGCAAAATGTTTGCGTGCTATTCAACTCGCGCTTGAAACAAAAAGGAGCAAATTGGTTGCTTTTGGCCTTTCTGGTCTACATGTATGTATTTACTCATATTTTTTATAATTTATTGAGTGACGAGATAGTTTGTGAATTCGTGTATACATATATATTTTGCACCCCCGCATATGTTTCAGAGAGTGGATTTTTATTTAAGGGTTGTAGTCATGTTGAAATTTTGCCAGGTAAAATTCAAAATTTCAGTTTGATTTGTTTCTGAATGAACATTTTCTATTTTGTTTTAGAAGCAGATCGTATGTTTCTCAATTAGAATTTTTTAAATACTTGATATTTTAGTATGAAGCAGGCAATACAATTGAAAAATAATGTATGGAAAGTTTAAAAAATATATTATTTTGAGTTGAAAAAATATATTGGCGGAAATTTAGTGTATGAAGAATAGTTACTAAAATTGTATTAATTATTATCTACTTCCGCGAGTAATAATCAATGACTAATATTAAGAACTTTAATTGTGATTTTAAAATGAATGTGGTATACATTGTAGAAATAAATGAATTAAGGAAAAAATAGGCAATTTTACAGGAGAGCAAAATAACATTCTGTAAAATCGAATCTGAAATCAACGAAATAACCTGAACTTCGGACAATTATATTTTCTCATCACCGGAAGATTCTTTTCGATCAAACTTTTTTGTTATCAATTTAGTATTACATCAGTTCGGAAGTATATTCTTGTATTTTTGTATTGCAAATTCAATTTTACCGAATGGAAAATTCCTCACATTTTTTTAAACTAGCCTTTTATTACTAATACAAAAAAAAAGCAATTTGGAAAAAATTCTGTCCACGCTACGCATATGTATTATATTTTTACAGAAATTTCTATGCAAAAAGAGTTTTCAGAATAATGAATCTTACCTTATTATGTCCTGCCAATCTTTATTTTAGCAATCAGATTTTTTAAAAATAGTTTATACTATAGTTTTAACTTTCTCTTCTAGCATAGGTATTGTGAAAAATGAATGGTCCCCTTTCTAGTAGTAATTAAAAAGTAAAAATTTCGTTTGTTTCTAATGCAAATAAGTAATTTTTGATACATTGCTTATAAATCAAAGTACAATTAAATACTATAAAGTATATTCAACTACAGTAAAAGCAACTAAAACTTGCAAATATTTTTTGTGTCTACAAACAATCATGGCATTCGTTTGTTCATTTTAAAAGGCATTTTCATCGATTGTGAACTCTTTGTCAAAGAAAAGTATGAACAGTGGAATAATCTGTTTTGAAATTTAAAATTAGAAATTTATATTTACAAAACGAAAAACCTTACTGCTTGCAATCAGCGGCCGATTTCTAGTATTTTGAATCAGTGAGATTACATTGTGGAGTTAGTGAAAACTCTTACAGATTAGATCAAGTGGCCCATTTGATCCGAATACAAATTTAGAAAATATATAGTGGCATGATTGATGAAAATGTTGTAACTTGCCCCCTATACCATATAACCCTTTTTCAGTTCTAATTATTTTGGAAGACTGTGTACGTCCAAACATACAAATATACTCAGCCTTCACCAAAATACGAATTTAATAAATTTATATTTGTAAACATTTCGTTGTGTACTTTCAGTTCTAAAATGTTCTTTATTGAAAACTGGTGAATAATTATCATTCTAGTTTTAAAAATGATAAATTTTTATACATAAAGTCTGAATTTATATCGCTTTTCCCATTAATTTGCAAGTTATTAGTTCAAATTTCATGTAAAAAAAGTTTTCTCATGTTACTTTGCTTTTAGCGCTAACCCTCTAGATCCTCGTCTAGTGGCCGCCAGGTTTCGTATTTTCTTATACAACGTTACCGGCTGATGCCGATGGAATTGGTAGTTGAAATTTTTTTCTTACATGTTTTATTATCAAGATTTGTACTTAAACGTAGTTTTCTTTAAGCTCTTGCATTTCTCAAAGTTTGAGACCGATATTTTATGTATAAAAAAAGTTCGAACGTTCAAACAATGTAGAGGTTCAGAAAAAAGATGAAATAATTTTCAGTGAAGTTCCTACCAACATGCAGTACTTAAACGTACTTTATTGTACTCTAGTACATTTTCCAAAGTTTCAGCTCGATATTTTATTCACAAAAAAAGTTCTTAGGTTCAAAAAAACATTCAGTGAACTGATAAAGTGAGGTCAGTAAAATAGATATTTAGCTGTGTCACATGCCCTTAAAAATTTTATTTTGAACGTTTACATTTCTTATTTGCATACAAAACAAAATAATATTGTGGAAATGTTACAAATTCTTCTAGGCACATTTTCTATCCAGTCTAAATTTACATATTAGTTTTCTTTCGATAATGCAGTTTCAAAGTTGTTGTCAAATTGAAGAAAAAATATTTGTAATCCAATTTTATTAGTTATTAGATAATGCGTATGTAATTTTGTGTGAAAAGAATCCAATTTTTCGATGTTATTTACAGAGTTATGATTTATACTTTGATCTTTGCTCTATATTTTGGCACCATTTTCGTGTTGTGTAACGATCGGAAATGAGTGTATTTTGCTTTTAAAGATAAAGTTCAACGCTGGAGCTTGGCCCTTACGGCACTCGCCAACTTGAAATGTGTTTTTCTCGAAGATCGATTTTTCGAATTTTCAACTTAAAAAGTGTCCCAGTGTTTCGTTTTTCAACTTAGGGCGTTTTTTCTTTGTCTAAAGTGCCTTAAAACTATCTGGGTATATATGTCTCTATATATATAGTACGTAACTCCATACCGACAGCCTGGGCCCTTTTCATATGGAAGTACACTTATCAATGAGGGGAATTATAAATCTAAATTTACCTGGAAAGTAATTATTTAATGCAGAGAAATTTTTACTTTAATTTCAGAAAATGTTGAGGGATGACAGGTTCCAGTCACCATACGAACCGGAAGATGATTCTTTATGGTTGCCAGCACAAATGTTGCATGCTATGGGTTCGATTCTATCACAATCGGATGACACTCAAACTGACATGCTTAAAGTGAGTTTTATTCTTATTAAATATTTTTTTTCTTCTAGATCACAATTTTTTGAAGACAAGAAGAGCATTAAAACAAAATAGAGTGCAATCTTCAGTCTTTCTCTGTCGGATTAAAAAATAAAATGATCCGAAATAAGAAGACATCACAGTTCTTAAACGATTTTGAAGCCTTCCGTGACACCTACGTGAGTCTTTTTTTGCTTTTTGAAGGTGTTACTTCAAGTCGCGTGTTCCCAATACTGGACGATGAACGGGCGCTTGATCATCGCGATCTTGACGACGTGTTGTGAAGCCTTCGAAAATGGAAATCAAGCCGTGAGAACTGCAGCACAGGCAGCTACCAGCCAGACGTTGCGATCTTTTTGCCTCTTTTTAGGTAAGGATTTATTCGTGTTCAAATTTAGTTCAAGAAGATTTGAATGAATAATTCGAGGAGGTGCTTTTCCTTTTTTATTATTTAAAAAGAAATAATCTTCACACATTCAAGTTATAATCATACAGTTCCTGTTTCCCAAATTTTAAATTAAATGCAAAACAAATTATAGGTATATTTAAAGAGTATCCACATCCAGTGACTGAACGATGTGTAGGGCACTTTGTGTAGTACACAATTTTAAAGTATATATAGTTAAAAATTAAATATGCGTTTTAAGAAATGCTTACAATTAGAATAATTGGGTACACGAACTTAACTACTTATCATAAGGGTCATTCCATTTTATTTCACCGAATTCGGTTGCGACCTAATTAAAAAAATTTTATTCGCATAACTATAATAAAATTCAGTGTTTTTAAAACCTATTTATCACATGAATTAATCAAATTATTTTATTTTTATTTTCAATACTGATTTTCAAAATGCAAATGTACAGAAACGTGTCACATTGATGTGAATTACACGATTGAGAAAAACTCAAATTCTATAATGTAAAATTGAACTAAATCAAATAAGACGTATTCAGAAATCTTAAAACTCTTATTTAACATAATAAAAAGTAATTTCAACATGAAATAATAATGGGTGAAAATTTTGTTTTAAATATTACTAAAACGGAAAATATTTTTGGACACTTTCGAAGGATTATTAAAATTAGGGTTTAATTTTTTAAATTAAAGCTCACTTCATAAGGTTCATTTTTAGCAGACTTTTCTGAATTTGAGCTCTTTTCAATTTTTTATTCGAAATATACAAAACTTTACTTTGAAAATCGTCACTTGATAAGAGGTTCTGTCCACGCGGAGAAAAGTGGATATTAAGACTAAATGTAATATCTTGATATTAAAATTTAATATCCAGATATTAAGGCTTAATGTGTGAATATTTTTAAATTTAAAATTTTAATACGTAGATATTGAATTTAAATACCAAGAAAAGGATATCTTATTATCTATATTGGGGTTAAAAATCCAGATATGGAGACAGAATATCAATTTTAATATTTTGATCTTAACATCATCAGGTGCCGCCCAGCACCTGAAGTTTTCCCTAAAAATAACACAGGGAAAAACATATTTTTATGAATTTAATCCAAGAAATAAAATTTTTTAATAAAGTATAGTCTATACTTTAATGATCTTATCAAAACTCTTCAAGGAATAAGAATCCATCATTTTAATTTATAAAAAAAACTATGCAACATAACAAAAATCCTACGTACGTCGCTAGAGAAAGCAATTTTGAATATATTTTTAAACTTTCAGATCGTTCGGTAAGGATTTGTTCGAGTTACGTTTCCGGCCAGTTCAAAAAATTTAAAGTAGAAAAACGTCAAAAGCTGCCAATATTATCGGATTGAAACATTCAAAGCTAGGCAGTTTACATTTTTAGAATTGTAACGTTTGAGATATTGAAAGCATTTCCTTTTAATTGAATGAATATTTAAATGAAAAAAAGGAAAATTAGAAATCTTATATTTTTAAATTTAAATTGATCAAAATTTTACCAATTCAAATTAAAAGCCTTATTATCATTAGTTACATACTTCAAAAAAATAACAAGTTCACAGAAAAACAACGATCTTCAAAAGTACGCTTTCTATGTTTTCTAGATTGAAACCTTATGAAGAAACAATTTCAAATAAGTTTGAAATTACACAATATAAAATTTTCGAAATATATTAGAATCCGTTTAAATTATTCAGATATTTCCAAACTATCTCAAAGATTTGGAAAACCATTGAAATTCTCACAATGCTTTAAATTAAATTGCTTATACTTTTTTTAAAATGTTTTGATACTGTGTAAAATGTCCGAAAACATTTTGAATTTTCTTACACCCAAGAATAAAAATCTTAATAATAGACACCTGCTTATTTTCAAAATTAAGGGTCCCTAATAAAAAAAGTATACTTCTCCAAAATGTTAATTCTGTATAATTTAACTTATGCTTCAGAAGAAAGCTTGCTTTCATTAGAAATTAACAAAAAAATTTGTTACATAGATGTCACATTAAATGCATATGAAGTATTTAATTAACATTCAAAATAAAAATAAAATTAATTTGTACCCTTGTAATCGAAAAAAGATTAAAATAAATTTATCGTAATTGGAACAGTGAATTCCTGTTGAATCCCTAAGGGCTTGATCTTGGTTTGCTTAATTACTTCTGAAATTATTTTTAATCTTTTTGCAAACATTTCTGATTCACAGTATTGGGATAGAAAATTGGTTCTAGTAAATGTTTTGAAACTGGCTTACAAAAATTTTGTAAATATTGAAGAATATAACATAAGACGTTCAGGACTACAAAGCGGCCCACCCTTTCAAAAGTCAATCCGCCCTGAAGCAATAATTTAACACCAGGTTCTGCCAAAAAAGAGTCAATGTTATGAAAGCGGCAACCAATATTTGGAAATAGTCATAAAGTGTAATCTGATAACCTTAAGATAATTGTCCACCTACTTCATTTCTTTCGATCCAGAAACTTGGATTTTAAACCCTAAATCTCACACTCCTTTACATGTCTGTACCAGCAATAACGAAACTCGTACCATGTACATTTCAGACGAGGAGTGCCAAGAAATGGACGAGAACGCCAAGCGGAACAAAAACGTTCGTGAGAGAGGAGTGTCTTGCTTCAATGAGGCGTTACCGATTCTTCAATACATCTGTTGTAAGCTCGACGAGGCCCAGAAGTAAGTTAATCGAAGACATGAACGTCCAAGACCCTATGAGTAATTTTAAGGAAATGTTGTTACAGCAGCACTCGAAACGGAAGCACTGTGGTATTTTTGTTGGAGTGCCTCCACACATTGATATCTTCACTCCCCCAGAAAATTCATACCAACTCCCACTTCACTACCTTTCTCTGGCAAAAATTCTGTCCTGCTCTGATAGCTTTTCTGGGAACTCCAAGAGTGGATAAATCCTTTACATCACGTGAAGGAAAAGAAACGGAAGTGGGAAGAGGTTCTGGATATTTAACAACATCCCTCAGCTTCGATAGTCATCAAGCCAAAACGGTTTATAGGTATGAACTTATGGGATTACAAAAAATTATTGGGTCTTAATTAGAATTCTTGCTATTCTTGATTCTTTTTTGATTCCATTAGCATTGGGACAGAATTGGTACGTCTAGTTGGATGTGCGGGTCCGCTTAGACCTGTTCTGGAATCAGTCTTTCACAGGATGCTGCTCTATCCTCCTCCTCAACAACGATTGGAACCTTTGAAAGCACTTAGGGAACTCCTAAGAAGTCCTAGTAGAATTGTTGACTTTGCTGGACCTCTGCTTGTAGATGAAGATAAATCTTGTCAACTGCAGAGCGACATGGCTTTGATGAGACTGTAAGTTCTTTTAGATACTCATTCATAATTAACATAATGCTTCCCGTATTAGAAAATTCTTTAGAATCCCAAAAACTATCATCGTAAGATATATCTTTTGATTTTCCAAACTTTAATCCCTTTCGATATATCATTGTCAGTATACTTTATGCTTCAGAGCAATGGATTCGATTGAAGAATCAATCTCATCTGGCGTAAATGTCCTCCATGCGAGTGTCTCCTGTATAGTTGCAATGTTATCAGCTCTTCAAGAACTCTGCGAAGGAAAGGCGATCAGTCATAAGTACACTTGCACAATTAACATACTCTATGATGATCTTGAATCCTGTGACTATAGAGGTCCGCTCACTTACCAAAGTATGGCTCGTCTTCCTAAGACTTATAGAGAACAGCTAGAGCTTATGAAAAAGGGAAACTATTCTGATTCCGAATCATCTGGGCATGGACCTTCCGAAGATGGAGATTCAACAGACACAGAAGGTCCTCACGAATCTGATGAAATGAATGAAGATAATAGTATAGATGATACTGACTATGCTCTCGCGAATGAAAGAGAGAGATTGAGGCTCGAAAGGCTTCCAAAATGCCTGCATGTAGGTCGACAAGTTGCAGAGGAATGTAATGTGGATGTTGAACGTCACAATGCTAAAAGATTTGTTAAGACTTTGAGGAGTGATCTGATACCGATGGTTCTTAGTCTGAGAAGTAATATTGAGGTTGACGAAGCTCTGCAGAACTTCGCTTCTGTGTACTGCCACAGTATGTAATTTATCTATTCTAAATATGATAGCCAGAAATATTTTAATCAGGAATGATTTATAATGTATTGCTTTAGGTGTGTTCGCTGCACAACAGAAGTTTCAAGGTCAGGTAGATCCTAATAAAGATCCTTGTACACTAGTTACAATTATGAATGCTGATGGGATCTATTTAGCAACATATGCGGCTTTGCTTCTTAATCTGAAGTTAATCAAAATGAATTATTATGAAGAGGAGGGGCGACAAGTGCCAATTAATGAGGTTTTTACAATAGTTTCTGTTATTAATTAAATAATATTCTTCTCATAATCTGACTGATTTTTGGTATGTGACCACAGGAACAATTCGTAGAGGAGGTACATGGTTCAGGGGTGCTGGTCTATTTGTCGGCAACTTGGCTGTCTGAACTCTACCAACAAATTCTTGCTAGTAATCTTCTCGAAAAATGTGGTTACAACCCGAATTCGACTGAAAATAGTGCTCTTGTGAATGTTCTAATAGGTTAGTAAAACTTTTCAATAACCTTGTTTAGTAGAGAATGAAGACAAATAAATGTGAGATAAGAGACATAGAAATTTCTAACCTTGACAGATGTTGATGGGATAAGTGGAAGTCACAGAGGTGGACAGTTTCTGTCTGATTATCGAAGATTGGAACGTGCTCAACTCTCACGAAGTGAACCTACTCCAGAAGCTGAAGCAGGTGCCAAACTATCAAGGCGAGTACTGACTTGTTGCTGGGATAGCATGGTTGCTGTTCTCGCTACAGGTTTGAATCCTTGTAAAGAAGAAAGTGGAAAAGGTATTTTGAGCAAGGATGGAGGCAGTCGAAGTGTTAAGGATACGATTATTCTGGCGTTGGAAGGACTTCACAAAGCTGCTACGCTGAGCAATGTTTTAGGTATTTTCCACCGTCTTATCATATGTAACTCTAGATCGTATTGATATTATTTTGTCATTCACAATCATATATTTATATGATTGATACTTTAATTAGATGAAACTGATACTATTTTGACTTTTACAATATTTCTAGGACTACAAAATCGTTGTGGGGCGATCTTTGCACTGTTAGCTAAAGCAGCTTGTTCAGAGCAGTCAATTTCAAAACTTAGAAGGACCAAAGATGTTCTTAGGCTTAAACTACAAAAAAAAGCTACTTATCTTCACACATCACATGCTTTGAGTATGGAGGTGCTTCTGGGCAGAGGATTGGAACTGAGCAGTCATGGAAGTGATTGTTGGCCACATGTTTTTACGTAAGCTTAAAATTTATTAGGACATCTTGATTTCCTTGATCTTGTTATTTATGGTTGGTAGTTGATAAGACAACTATAATATTCTTTTGTGTATAAAATTTATTTCCTTCTTTTATGTAGATGTTGTCTCTATGTGAGTAAACTTGAACACGATTTCTTCGGAAGGAACCAAAATCCGTCCATGCCTAAAGTTCACCATAAAAAGGAAAAACGAGAATCTAAGAAGGATTCGAAATCAAATACGATGAATTTCAACATTGATGATGAGGAGACTTGGTAAGAATTTTATAGAAGCTCTATATCTTCTAGCTCATAAAACTTGCTACAATACTTTTAAACATTTTCATTTATATTTCTATTAACATATTCTTTTTACAGTGTGGATGTCTACAGCTTTCTATCAAGTCCCTATACACAAAACATTGGAATAGACACAATCCCAGAAATCATTCAAGAATCAAACGCTGATAGCCAGTTCAATGGTATTCTTCCAGCAGACTACGCAGCTAAAATAATTTGTGTCTTGTCTCAACAAGTAGACAGACTTTTCGAAGATGCAGCCCTCAAATTGAATCTTAGAGCTCTTTGTTCCTTCTTAGCTGCACTGTGCAAAGCAAGCAAAGACCAACTATTTAAAAACATTGATGGAATTAAAGAGAATAGAAAAGTCTGGTGGAGGAAAAATAAACCTAGAGAAGATGAACTAAACGTTTTGCTTTTAACCAGGTTGGGAGAAGTGATGCTCAAGTGCGTCAAAAGTGGAAGACCTTTGATTCATGTCATGAGGGTAGGTATATATGAGTTATTGTGGTTGTTGAGCCTATTTTTATGAACTGTAAGATAATTTCAGGCTTTTCAGATTAGTACATACAATATTGACAATGGTATATGTAGATAACACATGAATGTTGGTATTTTATATCTAAACCTCCTTTTAGGTTTGGAGCATTCTAGGTCCACATTTTATGGAGGCAGCTTGTCATAAGGACCGCAGCATCTCAAAAAAATCTGTTCAATGCATTCATGATTCGATGACAGCTTTGTTGAATGAACAAGTCGAGTTGGCCCATTTCCACTTTAATGAAGCACTTTTCAAACCTTTCGAAAATCTTCTTTGTTTGGAATTATGTGATAGTGATGTTCAAGATCAGGTAAGGAGCATCTAAATTCAAAGTTTGGTAATTTGCTCGGTCCACTAATTCTGTCCTTGATGTTATTATTCCGTTTTTCTTTTGTCTTCTTTTCCTTTACCTTCTTCTTTTTAACACAACTGTTCAATATCACTTTCTTTCCAGATTGTAAGCTGTATCTGTGAGTTTGTCGAAACCAACCGAACAGAAATTCGCTCAGGATGGCGTCCACTTTTTGGTGCTTTGAGGATAGCATCAGTGGGAAATTCGGACAGTGTTGAATCAGCACCCTTATTGGAAGTTTTCAGAGTCTTCCTTTCAACAGATAATACCCTAGTATTCGCAAATGCAGCTTTAGATTGTATTTTATGCCTTCTTCGTCATGTCAAAGGTTCATCAGACAGTGATAATCTAGACGATGATCAGGATATAGACATATTAGAAGCTAGAAAAATGCGCTTATGTGTCGAGAGTTTGAAATACCTTCTGAGCTGCAGTGACATTTTAGCTTCTATGTATCGAATGCCAGCCTGTCCAATCTTCCATTCTGCTCAGAGGATATCAATGTCAACTATACCTCAATATGTAGATCCACATATACCTAACCATGAGGTGACTAAGTTTGACAGAAAAACTGATTCAATACACGAGATTATTCCAGAAATGTCCTATGAAGTTTTAACGAAAGTAGATCCTAGTCAGACTATGACTTTGCAAAGTATGGATAGACCTAGTGGAATCTTAAGGGTTTGGTACATACTTATTGAAGGCCTAGCTAGTGCTACTATGATATGTCCTAGAAGATATCAACCACATGTATTGGAGACATTCTTCCATCTTCTAAGAGACACATTAAATGTTCCTGGACCAGCTTTTGGATTGTATTGTGTAAATCATCTTCTTCTCCCGATGGTACAAAATTGGCTGAGAAAGACTTCAAAGATTTTTAGGGGTTGGGATAATTTCGCCCCGAACTTCAAGCAGTGCTGCGGTCTCACGACTGATTTAGTTGTCGATTTCATTGTTCACTTACAGGGTGAGCAGTACTTTTTCTTTGGAAGATTCAAAAAATGTATTCGTAATGGGGTTTATTTCAATTTCAGGACCTGATGATGTAAGAAATGATGAATTTCTTCCGGCGACGACACTGATGTTGAAGCAACTATTATTAGTGATGGCAGAGTGTGTTGTTCAACCGAAAGAAAGCATAGCTCGACTAGGTTGTGCCTGCATCAGGTTTGTTAAAAGTGTTAATGATGTTTTTGAGATACAGGAATAGAGGACATATTATGCTTCTTACTTGCATAAAAATTAACATTATCATATTCAAGATTCAATAGGATGCTTTTTTACTTCTATTCAATTTTATTGCTGTTTATCCAACTTATCTTTCAAAAATTCGACTCATCTCTATCCTTTTCTACACATATTTATAATTTTTTGTCTTATTACTCTTAGCACAATTTTTTTAATTCTCTATTCCCTTTAATTATAATGTACATGGTCAAAATTGTGCCATTTTCTACATTTCAAACCACTTTTAATTTTATTTCTATTTAAATTTATTTAATAACTTTTTAACCCTTTTGATCTTTATTTCTCCTCCAAATAATTCTACCCTTTTCCATCGTTTTTAAAAACTTTGTACTTTATTCTATATAGTTCTTATTTACAAATGCTTGCGCATTATAAAGAATTTAAATTAGCATCAAAAATAAGTTCGAAATTTTAATGCAAATATACTTATTGATTACCCTGACACTTGAGTTTGGTGATAATGGTAACAGTTAACAACTTTTTTTGTTTTGGCCATTTTAAAAGTCCATACAAAATTTTCGAACACCCCTACTTTAATTATGCTCTATTATTCTCACTAAAAGTTTTTTGTGTCTTTTTCATCCTATTTCTGCCAAAGATATTTTTTTTGATGCCAGTAATAATTGTATCCATTTATATTTCTTTTTATCAATTTCCTTATTTTATTCTAACCTTTCTATTATATTTTATAATTTCTTTATCCTTTTTCAAGAATTGCATAATTTTATCCAATTCCCCTTTCGACTTTTTTATTACTAAATAATTAAAATAGAATTTCATTAAGAGTTAAAGAAAAAAATAGTAGAATAGAATATTTTACAATAAAACATAGTTGACAATAACAATATACCAACAAAATTGCATTGGGTGTTTGTAAAAAACAAGTTAGTTTTTTATTACGATAATTACATACTTTCAAATTTTAATTGTGTATAACTACCCGATACACATTTTCAAATGTCATATTTGTACGTCCGCATGAAAAGTCCCAGTATTATGACGCGTTCTAGTTTACAGGAGATATGCGCGTTTTTCTGATTTCAGGTCAAAATTATTATATTTGAGTTTGCATAGGGGATGATACTGAAACCTATAGTGAACTTATTGGGAGTGTACTCCTATCCAGAAAGTTAAAATGCGTTTTTCTCGAAATACGTTTTTTCGAAGTTTAAACTTCAAAAATGTCCCGATGACTTGTTTGTCCACATGGAGGGTTCGTTTTGGGCCTTAAATGCCGGGAATTCATCCGGCTACATGCCTTTAGACTTAACTCCATGTTGACCAAAAGTGCCCTTTTATTGCAGCCGTCCAAATTTATTCTGTACTTCCGTTTTTTATACTGCAAATTATAATACCTTCATTACTCAGTAACAATACATTTTTCGCTGTGGCTATGGGTATCCAAATTTCGGTATGAATAGCAAAACTTGTCTTCAATTGAATAACGAGGTTTGATCTTTCAATGTCAATAATGACCTGAAAATACTTGCTCCCCCTTTCAAAGAATTTCCTTTTTAAAATCATCTGAAGAAACTTAAAAAATCTTTTTCATTTTTTCGGAAGATTTCCAAAGCGACAGTCGATAGAATAATACAAATTAACATAATTTAATAGATTTCGAACAGAGGGAAAATATTTACCTGTAGCATTTTTTCATATCTCGCATAGTATACGAAAAAATGAAAAGTTTGAATTAAAAAAAACATGATATTTTTGTCAAAAAAGAACCTAACGGCCTTCTCCTCTCTGAATTAAATGAACCGTGGGGAATACATGAAACGAGAACCAAAATCACAACAGGATGTGCAATTACTTTTGGATGAAACTCAATTGAGTTTAGCCGTGCTCGTACTTCCCACAAAAAAGAAGTTGAATGAAAACCACTCGTCTTTTCATGAAACGAGAATATGAGGAATGCACGAGTTGTATCGTTGGAACAGAAACAAGCTGGCTGAGCGTGCGTTGTAAGGTGATAATGAAGCTTGACAGGCTGTCGGGTGGGATAAAGTAGCCACCGATATTTGACACCTCGACGAACTCATACCCGCGCACCTTGATTTCTGTAGTCGCATTTTCTCCATATTAATGCATGGCACGCATCCACTGGTAATTCTATCCCCTGGTGACGGGCTATCGTTTTATGGCCGCGTATCTACTATCCTTAAAAACAGAGCAGGTTCGCGGAGAACGCCTAACGACCAATGAATGAGGAACGGGATTCTGTTTGAAATCCTAGTCTTACATTAGCGCTTCGTCAAGTCCATGAATGCAATGAGACTCCTAGAAAGAAATCAAAAAGCACTTGTACTTGGGTTTCCAATAGTTTTTGTAGTTTTTGATTTGAGGACACTAGACTTGAAATAGAAAAATTCTCCTGGTTTTTTAATGTAATGTAAAAGAGCCTTAAGTGTCGTTAACATAATTCTTTTCATTTTATAAAGGTAACTAATTGATTAGTTACATTGAGTTTTTTACAATAGGGTGGTCCAAAATCATACCGGTTGAAATTTTTTTCGAATGGAGGGCATGCAACTTCTGCCCATTTCCTAGTTTGTGAGGATCGCGGGGAGAAAATCTCCAAATCAGTTAATATTAAGAGGTGCCGCAGATTATACCGTCGGTTACGAAGGAGTTCATAGGCGGTAAAAGTAGGGGAGGGAGGCTTAGATTTTGAGCTTGATGTAGAATTCCCGGGTCGTTTATATAAATAACAAGTTCGTTCCGCAACTCTGTTCCGAACCAAATCACTTGCTAGTGAGATTGGTCTCTAACAAGCATCCCAGGCGAAGAACTTCACAAAGTCACCATGTAAAGATCTCCTTGAGGCCCTATTATAGTATCCAAGGTCTTACGTTTCAGGCGATTCTCATTCAGGGTCTCATTCACACTATTCTTTGCCTGGTCTTGCTCTGGGTACGATACCATTTACTTTACCTAAATGTAACCGTTTCTTTTTTTTCATTCTCTCAACAGGCCCAAAACATCTCAACAAATTTACTTATTAACTTGTTTTATCCTTTCGTCATCTAAGGCAATGTTGCGTACTGCAACATGGGAAAAATTTTGTTTCCGGAAAAATTAAATTCACGTTTCTGGATTTAAAGATAGCTTGATCCACGGAATAACTTTTGCTAAATTTCATTGAATTTATCGACCCTCACCTCTCATTATGAAACCCCAAAAATGCCTTAAAAAACTGAGGTTGCCAATTTTGCGCAAAATTGACGCATATGAGCTCTGTTTTTCAGTTATTTTGCCATAAATGAATTTTATTCGACACGTGAAATGTTTTAAAGAATTTATTAACTAATGTTCAATTGTTGAAACGATATCCATTTCTTAAAATTTTTTTTCTTTTGTAAAGTTTTGACACAAAGATCAGTTTTATTATAAATGAATAATGGTCCGATTAAATTAAAAAAGTTCCTTTCAATCAGTTAGTAGGAAAAAATTTAAACAAATAAAAATTGTTTAAAGAATTGAAAAAAAGTTTATAAATTATTAAAAATATTTTAATTGCTTAAAAATAATGTATTTAAAAAAGCGAAAAACAGAGATCACATTTGTCAATTGGGGGGGGGGGGGTGTTTCAAAATTCAAAGTAAATTAGCGGATATTGTTCGTTCGAGACTTCCCAACAAATCTAATCATCTTCCGCAAGCCAAGTTTAAAACTCAGAACGTGAATTTAATTTTTGCCAAACCAAAGTTTTCCCATGTTAATCTTAAGAGATTTGCTGGAGCTTTGCGGCACGTCTTAATATTAACTAATTTGGCTCAAGCTTCGAGGGAATTTTCATTGTGGGAACCTTATAAAATCGAGGCTGAGTGTGAGGGTGGCATGCCCTCTATTCTAAAGTCAAATTTGGGACAACTCACACAGAAAAAAAAATTTTGAATTGACTTGGGGTACGAAACGTCATCTGATGTCAATTTTTGTTGCAATTTTGCGGCAAAAAACGGCAGATGGAGAAACTGCAGAAAGAAACGGAGTTACTCTGCTTTTTTTTGCAACACCTTTCTCTGGATGAATTCCTCTCAAGTTCTTTTACTGCAAATCTCTGTTGATTCTCATTGATAGAGAAACTTCAGAGAGAAAGGAAAACAAGCGAAGTTACTCTGCTGCTTCATGCAAATCTTATCTCTGGATGAATTTATTTTAAGTGTTTTTATTGCTAATCACGGTTAATTCTAGTTTATGGAAAACAA
The DNA here is from genome assembly GCF_010883055.1 of Belonocnema kinseyi. NCBI lineage: Eukaryota > Metazoa > Arthropoda > Insecta > Hymenoptera > Cynipidae > Belonocnema > Belonocnema kinseyi. The sequence goes on along the minus strand of NC_046666.1, from coordinate 80,416,303 downwards.
GCCTACAATAGATAATCATTAATTAAAAATAATAATGGATGTTAAATAATTAATTTAATGTAATTAATAGTTAAGAAATGATATACATTTGTTAATATATATCAATTATAATTGATTGTACTAATCATAGTTGTGCTTATAATTAAAGATTATCTACTGTACTATCATTATCTATAATGTAGGGTGGTCTCCTCTATTTATAGAAACTGCAGAAAGAAGCGAAAACAGTGTATTTATTTTGCTTCCTCATACAAATCTTTTATCTCAATTGTTCCCTTTTTTCTGGGGCAAGTCACTATCACAAAATTTTTTTGTGCGGAAAATCTTTGAAATTCGAAGTTTTGCCAAATAAGTAGAGAGAAAATACGGAGAAAGGAACAGTTACTTTGGAAAATATTGGTTTGGAATTATGCTGTAATTTTGAAACAGTGCTTTGAAATAATGTTGAAATATTGGAACGGGAAAAGGGAGGAGACTATCTCAATTCCTAACAGAGTTTTTACTGCAATAGCTTAAAAATAATACAATATTTATGCAAAATTGTCACAACGTTGGAGCGATATTGCAAAGTAATATAGTTTGGGAGAGAACATTGATATAATGTAGAATTGCCGATGTTGTTATGCAATATTGCTGCAACATACGTACTGCTGGGGTAATTTTTTCCCTGTAACATTACCTTCATTCAAATTTGTTCCTTTTTAATTTGCGGATATATTGCAGAAGTCGCACAGAGAGAAGGAAGGTTTCTCTGAATTTTTATGCAAATAATTTTCATTTCATCGTCGTTTCTTAGAAAATATCTGTACATTTTAACCTTCAGATAAAATGCAGAAGACCCCGAGAGAAGCGCAGTGATTCTCTGCTTTTCTCTGATAGTAATTTTTTTCTGCATTTGTTTACAAAGGTGATGTGCAGAAAACCGCGTAGGAAATGCAGGAATATTTTTAAAAATTTTGAGAGTGAGAAAGTGCTAAAAAAATGGTTGCAGAATTAATAAACTATAAAACTTGGTTAAAGTTAGTAGGGCCCAAAATCAGAGGACCCAACAATAAAGATATGAGACCCAAATACGACAAATGGATGAAGGGATACTCAATGTAATGTATAAGGGTTTTGACACTGGGCTACAGAACCCTAAAGACTGAAAACAATTTTTATGGTTAATTACGAGGGTGGATTGATAAGTTTCCGGCCTGACCAAGAGATGGCGCCACTAGGCCTACCTTGAGGTGGCGTTCTATAGTACCATCCTTAGATAGCT
>NC_046666.1:80410636-80414939 GCF_010883055.1 Belonocnema kinseyi | reverse complement strand
CTTGACGAATCATTCTATAGAGATGGCATTACTAGACTAGAACACCGCTATGAGAAATGTATCAGCCTTGGAGGAGATTATGTTGAGAGATAAAAAAAAAAAATTCTTAAAAACGTTGTTTTTCTTGGTCAGGCCGGAAACTTATCAATCCACCCTCGTATGGTATTTTACTTGTATTGTGAAACAGTTTCTTGTTAACTTCTGCCAATTTTTAAAATTTTTATTATACTAATTCAGTGTTTTTAAAATAAACAGACACGTTCTGGTGAGCAGTGGTCCAAATTTGACATCGAAACAGTGGGAGGTTTGTGGCGTCGCATGTTATAGAGCTTGCTCAAACTCTCTCCAGGAGTTACATCAGCTGACGCTGGCTTTCTCACCACGTTCAGAATCCTTCTACGGCGATGTTGCTCAAGTGAAGGTAGCAGCGCGTCGAGACGCCTCGGCCGAGGACTCAGAGCGTTTGCGACAACTGGCTTCCCAGGTCTGTAATCGTTTACTTGTTAAGGTCATAGTAACATTCCACTGCAAAAATGCGCAGTAATTAACCTACGCCAGAAGTAATTAAACAGCGCTTGCGATTCTGCTAATGGTTACTTCTAACTCAAGAACCTTGCTATCAACGAACATACGCATTCTTTATTTTCAAGTTAGGCTTTTATTTGATTAATTTTAAGCGGGAAGTAAATCTTTGCTCTATTCTACCTGCTGATGAAGACATCCTCAATATTAAACATTAACTAACTTACAATTATTACTAGAGGCACAGTATTATTATAATTTAAATTTGTTAGAAAGCATTCTAAGTTTGCAAGAGTCCAGATTTGAAAGTTTTAGCATCCAAATTCATTAGTATTGCAACAAACCTTGCAGTAAATTTACATTAACTTTGGAGAAAACTTGCAGCAGTCTTTCAGCTAATTTACAGAGCATTTGCAGTAGCGTGCACAAAACTTGCATTAATTTTCAGAAAAATTCCAAGGTCGTTGTAATGCCTCCATATAGAAATTTATTAATAACTTTGCAGCAACTTTGCACCGACTTTATAGAAAATCTGCGATATCGTTGTACTGATTTTATAGAAAATTTGTACCAACTTTTAAGTAGCCTGCATTAACTTTGCATTGACCGTGTAACCTTAGCTGCTTTCGGTGTATAAATGTCTAATTTGAATATGATTCGAATTTAAAAGCCTCAAAGTTTAAAGTCAATTCAGTTTGTAAGAACGTGTTTAATTTTTTGAGAATGGAATAAAAATCGTGGAATAGGCAAATCTGTTTCCCTGTTGACCTGACTTGCTCCCAGGTAAGCCAGCTGCGAGAAGTATTGACTGCCATCAAGAGACAGAATGCGGCATCACTGCTTACAACACCTTTCCAGGATTCGATGACCATTGAGACGACACTGATTGACCAGCACACTACTTCCTACCCCGTCGGTTGTAGGCAGCACACCACACCCCCCGATTACACTAACACTACGTCGAACACGGGCCCCCAATGGCTCTAGCCGTCCACGGTAACTCTCGTCATGGATTTTAAATTTTCGATCTCCCTCTCGGTTTTAACCTCGTTTTAAAACGTGATACGTAGTTCTCAGAGTCCAATGTCGTCAGCGTCAGTCTTCGTTACCAACTGTCGGTAGGCCAAAATCCTATTTCAGATACAGCGGTTATGCTTTAATTCAATTCGAACTCTGAATGTGAAAAATGAGTTTTAAGCTGCATCCAAATTCAACCCTATTTTTAGAAAATAAGTTTTGTGCTTCACTCAAGTTAAACCCTCGCTTCAGAAATTGGCTTTTAATTTTGACAGAAAGTTCTTAAAGGAATATAGTTTAGGAGTTAATCGGCGGAGAAGGCCTACCGATACTTTTTAATAACTAGTTTGTATCACCTTGAATCACTTTAATGCACTCGCTCTTAGAAGGCCCTCGTGGTTCAGCTGTAGGATCTCATCGAATGGGTCCTTCTGGTTTTTTAAAACCTCGTGTTTAAAAATATTTGGCTGCAAAAATGTATTTATTTTATTTTTACTAGAAAACATTTTTGTCTGATTCTGGGGATTAAGTTGAATGACAACTATATTTTTTTCTAATTTTGTCTACATTAAATAAAATTGATTCAAAAAATGTGTACTCCTCACTTAAATGAATAGGATGTTTTCAATATGAAGTTTAAAACTCTTGAACAACTTTTTTCCTGGAGATATCACATTTATAGTTTCTTTTACAAATGGTAAATTAAAAAACATGAAAAAATTTTCCTTTCATGCAAAAGTCCCCAGATACACTTTTAAAATAAGAATAGGAACAGTTACAATTTTTAGTAAGTAATAAGTTATAGAGATAGAAAAAATTAAAAATATTTTATAAATTAAAAGAAGTACTAAAGTTCGAAATTCTCAAATTTTTGTCAAAGATCCATAAATGATTGAAACTTCTGCAAAGTATTTTTTCGAAGTATTTTATCCTATATTAATTTCAATAAAAAAATACTTTGCAAATGATTCAAATCTAGTAAAAAAGTATCATAAATTACCATTCCACAAAAAAACCTTTCTATTAAAATTTTTGTCAAATCAGTACCAAATGATAAAAACGGTTTCTTTTGAAAAAAGTTTCTTTTTTATGAAAAATGTTCCATTATTTAAAGAGCGCTAATAATATTCAGAATCAAAATTTCCATCTTTCAAAGTAATATCGAGTGTCATTTCTGTAAAATTTCAAGGTATTCGTGATATTCCAAGAAAATTGCCTGATTCGCATTGACGTGGGTTCCAATAAAAAGTAATTATTATTCATTAGCGTCAGTCTTTTGAATCGTAAAATAAGGAGGACCCCGTCGAGAGATAGAAATCATTGCGTTTAAGTGGCACGGTCTTGCGAATCACCATTAAAATCCATGGCTTGAGACCATGGCTAGATTGTAGAATATTTCACTCTCAAATACGTGTGATAATTTTTACTGTATAATGTACATATTATGACACCTTTCATATAAGATATGCAGCTTTCGTAGTGCGCACACATTTTTTCAGACGAGCAGTTTTTAAATTCACATTTCTTAACATTAGTCATCGTCGTTGATACTCCTGTTTTTGTCCTCTTTTATACCAACACTAACAATACGAGTAGTATTAGAAACCAGATTAAGATTCTTTTCTATACTAATCAGCATTCTTAAAATGTCAAAGTGGTTTTCAAATCTCGTCTGTTTAATATTTTTAAAAATTTTAATTTGATTATTAATGTAGAATTAATTATAAAATTACATTTATTATACTCCAATGATTCATTATATTTTTAATAAAGCGGTAAATTATTACAGGAAAGTCCTCATTAATTTTAATTGATTAGATTGGAAAATCACATGACTTCTGCTTTCCTAAAATTGTATCTTTAAGGACTAAGTGACATTATTTTTTAAAAATATTGTGTTTTAGGTATTCCTCCTAGAGGAGCAACGAGCCGACGACACTTCGAGGTTTTCAGATGGCCGATCTTATGTCTTCCTATTATACCCACCATCAATTGAAACTACTCTTAACCCGGATTTTTATACAGTAAGAGTGCACTTAAGAGCCCTGGTTGTTGGACTTGTGGTGCACCAGATGCTTCTTCACTGCATTGCAAGCGTCCTTCTTCAAGGATCTGGTCCTCTGGTACCAAGGTAAAGAAATTTGATGAAACTGATTATTACTAAATGATTAATCAATTTAAATAAATTTTGAAATAATTTTTTATTGCGAACTTCAAATTTATATATACATATTTATTCCAATGTATTAAAATTAAAAATTCCTCCATTTATAACGTCTCGAGTTTGTAATTGGCCACTTTGTATATGATAAAATTAACTAAATTTCAGTTTTAAATGCTTATCAATAAAATTATTCAGGTCTAATGTCTGAAAACAAAAATTGTTCAATTTCGATTTTTTTTTTCTTTAAATTTGTCAATATTCGATAATCCTAAATTGTTGAACCTTGAAAACTTTTTAACACATTAAAATTGTAATGCTTTGAACCCTTTATTTAAAATGGTATAATATTAAAAGCCTCTAATTTGATACTGTACAATTTTACAAACTTCAAATCAAAAATTCTTTATGTTTTAACATCTGAAGTTTGAAATTTTTTAATTTTTTAAATAATTTTTAAATAATCATACTCATTAAGTTTTAGTTTTGAATGCACTTCACTAATATTCTTTACCTGAATTTTATGCCTAAAAATAAACCTGGTTAAATTTTAATTTATTATTTTATTAATAAAACAAGGATTTGATCATTTAATTATTTATA
>NC_046666.1:80379653-80410536 GCF_010883055.1 Belonocnema kinseyi | reverse complement strand
TTTTTTTCTTTTGTATTTTATGCATTAAAAATTTCCTTTTACATATATGCAGCAAGAAATAGAAGTTCTTTTTATTAAAAATCGTGATAGTTGTAATGTATGATTTCTTATTCATTGACATTCTGATGGCTTAGCTGCTCTTGCCCCCGTAGTGAAACTACAGCTATTTTCTAAATTAAATTTATTGTGGAATTGGTTTAAGTTTAATTTTTATAATTACTTGATGGAATAATGTTTCATATATCATTAAATCAAATTTTCATGGTGTAATTATTTAAATTAATGTTACAAACGTTTATATTTCTGCCATTGAGTCTGCGATTTAATTGCCAAAACTGTTTTTTGCATGATTTTTCTTTTACAACGTAAATTTGTCAGATTTGAGCTAATAGCAGCATGTCTCCAATAAAATCGATTATTTAATAGAAATAATAATTAAAATGATTAAGGAATAGCAATTGAAAATAAAAAACAAAATCAATAGAAATGAAAATTTAATAATGTTTAGTCTTAAATACTTTAAACGGAATAGTTTAATTTCGAACGCTTTAAACGAAACAATGCACAATTGTCATCGAGGCTTTCAATCTGATATTCTGAAATAGTAAACAGCTTAAATTTAAAATCGTAAAGTTTTGCAAGTTGTATTACTGTCTATCGAAAACTTCAATATGCTTATGACCAAATTTTAATTTCAAAGAAATTTCAGTTGTGTATCAAACAATCGTAAATATTTTATTTGGGAATACTGTCCAATTTAGCTAGTCCCTCATATTCGAATTTTTTGAATTAGAATGCTTATAATTTTAAAGTGGTTTTGTTTAAAATAGATTAGGTTTAAATATTTTTATTTTAAATGCCTTTCGATTTATGATTGTATTATTCTACTTTAAATACTTTATTTTCGAATTTAGTCTTAAAATCTTGCAATTTATTTCTTTGTTAAGTTCAAATATAATAAAATATATAATATCACTCTTTTCAGTATTTCTCACGTGATCCTGAGTCCGACGACCTCATCATCAAAGCTACCAGCATCAGGAAACCTATCACAACTGAAGCCCCATCACATAGACACTTTCCTTGCTGCCTTAGACCTTTCCTACTCAGCAGCCTTAAAGTTCGATGCACGACCAAGTCTCAAGTTTCTAGTCCAAAAGGTTGCAAAACTTGAGAAGCCTGCTAACCTCTATCGCCAAGCCGGAGCCTCATGGATGATCAAGATTATGACGCTCTTCGAATTATCTCTTCAAGAAGTTGAACGAACTGGAGTTGATCTTGAAAAAGTTAAAAGCCTAATGGGAAAAGATTCCAAGGACCAAGACAAGAAGTATTTGGATCTAGTAAAATATCTACGACATTTACGAGCTGCATTTGATGAACTCTGTGAAACCTATTCTGATATTGTAATGGATAAAGATGGCAGGTACACAATGATTGATGGATTTTCTGAAAGGAAGGTTTTCCTGTTGGTCGCTCAACCTGATGAATATGCAGAAATTCCAGGTGAGAATCTTAGGGAAGAAAGAACACCTGGAAATTCTGGATTTGTGATTGAAGATGATGATGAACAGGATGATGAGGCTTATAATCCAAATATTGATGAAGAAAGTGGATTGGAAGAATTGGGTCTTGAGATTGATAAAGAAATTGATGAAAGACCGTTTAGATTGTCAGATCTCGCTGCTGAGTATTCTACCGATTCTGGACCTGAATCTGAACCTGAAACTGATGATTCGAGACCTGCTTCGAGATTAGGTTCAAATAATGATATAATTGTTTACCCTGATCGATCAGCATTTACTTCCAGTGACGTTTGCATTGATTCAAAATATCCTTTCACACCCGAACCTCTTAATATTTCTTGTAGTGAGAATCAACTTTTGGGTGCAAATCAACATTCTAGTAAATTCGTATTGAGACCTAAAAGTACAATAGAAAAGAGAAAGTGTAATAATCAAGGGAGAGAAGAATTAGAAGAGATCGAGGAATTGGAAAATTCTGTTAAACATCATCTAGAAAGGAGAAAAAGTGATCTTTGTCTCCTTTCTCGAAGAAGTAATTTGAAGTATGTTTCTACTGATCCTAGTGAAAAAGCCTGTGGATCTCCTTTCAGAATGTCTAAACGAGCCAGATCAGCCATGGAGCTGAGGTCTTTGGAAATGAGAGGGGCTTCTTTGAATAATATTTGTATAAAGAAGGAACAAATTGTTGAGAAATCAGAGACGAGAGCTCCTGATAATGTGGAAGCTCTTTTGGAGGATTATAAGAGGAGTAAGAGAGGATTTAGGACTAATCCTTTCCTGGAAGATGATGAAGAGAAAATGCTTTCAGCGAATCAGTATATTTTTAGTGAGATGTTTGAATTCGAATTTCAAAAGAGGAGTGTCATCAATAAAGATAGTGAAGCTCATCGAAAGGCTTGGGCGGAGACGTTGAATGCCACGTTTGATTGGATTTTGGCTTTATCAGTGAGTGAAAATATTGTCTTTTTAAAATATGTTTAATATTAGGATTTATGCATTAATTTTTAGATAATTTTCGACCTTACTCATAAAAAATATCGATTAAGTTTTTAGGGTTTTGTAGCCCTTATACAATGGTCGGACGGGCGTAACCCCCCCACTCCGCCTGTCATGTCGCTCATAATTTTTAAAGTATTTGGGCTTTAATTTTGTACGGACATTTATAAGTTACACATTAGTCGAAGAAAAATAAGAAGAACTGGAAAAACGTGTATGTGTTGATAATAATAACCATGGTGAGGAAAGAAAATAGACGGGAGGGGTAGAAAGAGCAGGAGTAGAGTTACGAGAAGGATGGGTTTTGATGAGAAGCAGGGTGATGGAAGCGAAAGGAGTGATATGAGATGAGTGGACGGGTGTGAAACTGAGAGGACTTAAGGAGGCAGCAGGGGAAGGGAAGATGGGAATGGGTAAAGGTTGGAAAGTTTGGGGGTTTAAAAAGACAGTATTTGAATAGGATGGGTCGCGGAAGCATTAAAACACGTGTGGATACAAAGGCGTAGAGTTTTCGGAAGCAAAAAGATGGCTGAAAGTGGTAGAAACCGAAATATAGAAGCAAAGGAAATGATAACGGGGTAGAGTTTTTGAGAGGAAAAGGGATACGGAAAGGTAAGAGAGACGAAATGAAAGATGCCGAGAATAAAGATTGGAAGGAGACGGAAAAGGTGAGGTATGAGAAAAATACAAATGCGTTTGATCATAGGAAATTTAAGGGTGTTGGGAAAATGAAAGGGTTGAGATGAGAGGCTGGCTATGGAAAAAGGATTGGCTGAGTAGACAGTATATGAGTATAAGAATGAAAGACGGGAATGGAAACAAGTTGGAAAGGGTGGGGTCTGAAGGAAGTATGGGGATTGATAATAAGAATGCAATAGGGTTGGAAATGAGTGATAGAGCGTACGAATGAAAGGGGTTAGGAAGGTAAACTTCTTATAGGAGAAACGAGAAGTAAGGATGTGAAGAAATAGCGGTTTGGAAAGGAAAAGGGCGAAGTAAAGTGGTGCAAAGCGAAATAAAAGGTGAAGTGAATAAAGATTGAAAGGTGAAGAGGAAAAAGAGAGGTTACGGAAAGGGCGTAATGAGTAGCAAGGTAAGGGAAGCTCAAGGGGTGAGCGGCAGTGAAGGGGGGGGTATAATAAGTGGCAGCGCAAGGGAAGCCAAATGGGTACGATGAGATAAGTGGAAGTGCGTGAAACGGGAATAAGTAGCAGCTCAGTACAGGAAGTGAGAATGGAAAAGGGTAAAGTTTTGGGATGATCACGGTTGACGTAAAGTTGTTCTAGGTGAATTGAAAGGTAAAAAGAATGACGATTGGAAGGAAAACGAAAAGAGGAGGGGTAAGTGGAAGGGAGTGGGACGGGTGGCAATTCATTGTACGTAGTGAGGGTGGGAAGATTATGTGAAGTTGTACAGGTGAAATAAAAGGTAATAGGAATAAATATTGTTAGGAGTAAGGAAATGGGAGGGGGTGGAAAGGGAAATCGATTTGACGAAAGGGGAAAGGGGAGAAAAATTAAGGGCAGAACAGAGTGGATTGGAAAAGAAGAGGGTAGAGGAATGATGAGGTTAACGGAAAAGGGTAACGAGATGTATGGTGATTTGGACTCTTTTCTTTATTATAAGACATATTTAAATATATCCAACCTTCAGTTTCATCAGAATCAAACAAGTTATTCGATGATTTTAATCATTTTTATGTTAATCGACTTTATGAAAATGATTTTTTTAACGTTCCACTGACTCACTTTTGGCCTTAAACCATTCTTTTACTTCTGTGAAAATATTTTTGATTTTGATTTACTTACATTTCAATTAGTTCTGTAAAAGTCAGACTGAATAACTTTTTGGTAATTTTTACAATCCATTCGTTAAATTCTATGAACCAAATTATATTCGTTACTCAATTTTCGTAAACTATTCAATACTGCACATGAATCTGTAGATTTTCCTATTTTTCCTGTTAGAATTGAAAGAAATCTCACTTAGTCCGATTTTTATTAAATTTATTGTACCCGTCACTGACCAAATTTTCTCTGTGAATTATTGTTTTCTGTGATTTTTGTTCCGGGAAAAAATTGATTTCTGTTTGAGGGCGTTGATAACACTATTTGTTGATATTGGCCCCAGATTTTCAAAAGTGTGCCGCACTTCCGCAAACCTAGAATCCTCACTGATCACTGATAATTCGAAAAGGGACACATTTTTTACAGGATGAGCGACTGGCGCCGTTACTTCCTGTCCTGGTAGGCGGTGTCAGGATCTTGACGAGACATGCAACTGATCCGTCTCTGAAACAGAGATTATCGGCTGTCTTTCATCGTATTGCTGTTCTCTATGGCTTGACAACAAACTAAAAAAAACTGTAGAATATTCTTGACAAAACAGGTCTAACAAAAGAAAAATAAGGATCAATTAATTCTAAGATTTGACTTAATTTTTCCTAATTGGGCGGTTTGGTGCAATGACGGTGTTTTTGAATTTTTAGAAGTCACTTATTTTTTATTTGTTTTGTACATAACTTCATGATTAACAAATGGAGAACGTTTGGCGAAAAGTTTGTCTCAACTCTCCCTCAGGTATCTCTAACTGCACCCCATCATTCAATTTTAATTTAGAATAAGAAAAAAAATGAAAAAGAATTAAGATACATGCTTTCTACCATACATACGATTCAAAATAGAAAAATACAAATGTTATTTTATACTAGAGACAGGACAAGAATTATAAAAACTCATTTAATATTGTCAGTGTTATTGTCAGGTAATCGATCTTTTATTTGAGACAAAATAAATTCTCTTTGTTATAAACAATTTATTTGCATCAAATATAAAAGTTTAGTTGACCATAATTTATTATTAATATTGCAATTAAATATTTTATCAGACTTATGTTTAAATGCTGGATTAGATTTTATATGGTTTGACTTTCTACTGAATGTTGATATTATAGTAAAAATTTTATTTAAGGAAATTTAAAGGACCCCGCAGCAAATGTACATGAAATGGCTTTGGGTCGATTTTGATTAAACTTCGTAAAATTGTAGTTCTCAATGTCTCGATCAAAAGTGTTATGGGGCACAAAGTCCGAAAATGGACAGTTTTCGAGTTAAAGGGGGTTAAACATCCAACCCTTTTAAGAAACATGACCAAATATCTCGAAAACTGCAGCTCTGAGAAAAAAAAGTTACGTATGAAAGTTATTGGGCTCTAATGGGGAAATGGAAAGAAAGTCATGGCCTTAAGACACAGATCATTTTTCAGGGTCAGTGTGTCTTAAGGCCATGACTTTCTTTGCATTTCCCCGTTAGAGCCCAATAACTTTCATACGGAACTTTTTTTTCTCAGAGCTGCAGTTTTCGAGATATTTGGTCATGTTTCTTAAAAGGGTTGGATGTTTAACCCCCTTTAACTCGAAAACTGTCCATTTCCGGACTTTGTTCCCCATAGCACTTTTGATCGAGACATTGAGAACTACAATTTTACGAAGTTTAATCAAAATCGATCGAAAGTCATTTCATGTACATTTGCTGCGGGGTCCTTTGACTAAAGTTCTTTGCTTCTATTACTATTAAGCTTTCTAAATCAAAATAAAATTTTGTGATTAAATCTTCACCTAACGAGTATTATACGAAATGCCTACTGTCCATTTAAAGGCAATTTGTACTCAGTTGTACGAAATTCTTTTAGATGGACAGTTTGTAATTTTAGTGTTATTATGATGCAAACCCGGGTGATTTGATTGTCTGCCAAAAAGGACGAAATGTTTACTTAGGAAAAGAGCGAGGAATTACGAAAAGTTATGAATGTGGAATAAGTATGTTTCTTACGATAAGGGTTATACAATAAATATGTTAATTTGTGTCGTATTCTGACGAAGAAAACATAAATGTGAAATCAGATTTGAGAAGGAAAATTCTGCAAAGTTGCTAATTGTTAGAACTTCACATGAAACTGATGAGAAGAAATGATTGAGATTAAACAAAGAGTAAATGATTTAATCATGTTGTCCAATTTTTGAAATTTTTAAGGGTTACAGAATTTTCCTTGAATTAAAAAAATGTAACAATACAAATGTAAAATATATATGAAATGTAAGCTGATAGATCATATTGTAAAGCGACTGTGCGATTCAGTATTTTTGCGATGAATGGCCGCATATTAAAAGACAATATACGCAAGCTCTTTTTCTTTTTGAACAGTGGTTGTTTTTGTGTAGGAAGAACCTTTGTTTTGTTTCTGACTTTTTAATGATACTTTAGATTTCTTAGGGGACAAGGAAGAGAATTGCAGGGCACATTTGAACCTCGTATGTGTCTTCTCTTAGTGTCTATAAGGTGAGACCAGTATATTATTTATGATCTATTATGTTCGTACGGCATTCGACGATTATTTATGCTCTTTGGCACTTAACTGTAGTCTGTGGTTCCCTCGTAGGCGGGGGCACTGCGTTAAGGTATTTGGTTTCAACAAGTCGTAACTTTGTTACTCTCCAGAGAAAAGTAAGTATTTCAATGAAGGTCTGCTATGTCGAGTGGCACTATTTGATATTATGGCGTATTTAATTTCTTCTCATTATACACGATACTTAACCAGATATTTTTTGTCATTTTTCATTTTTTTCTTGATTATACGTAATTTTATATTTATATTTTATGTTTAGATTATATTTTAGTACGTTATAAATTGATATTTTTAAAGTTCAGCCAGTGATTAGTAGTTTTAGGGAAAATGATTTCCGTCACAAATGCAACTTGGTTTTTGGGACATAGATAGGGTGGATTGTAATTTTGTTGCGTTTGAAAGCTTATGTTTTAATTTTGATTTTCTTCTGCATATGTTAGGTAGAAACTCAATGAAAAATGACAAAACGAAAGGATAAAGAAGGCTGATGAGAGTAGAGAGAAAGGAAAAAAGAGTGAGGAGAGATTTGAGTTTGCGTCTGCGGTTGGCCAAGCCGAGTCATCCGTGTCTCGTAAAGAGAGAAGCTTACGAGCAACGGCCGCCTTGCTTTATTCCATGGCTTTATTTCTCGACGCGAATTCCATTGGCAGGAACTGTTGAGGCTGTAAACATCAAACGAAGAAACAACAAAAATATCTTGAAAGTGCATAGGCGACAGGTTTAGTATTTTTATCTAGCGACTCTGATGCAGACTGCAGTTTCATAGACTGTAAAGTATTTCTCCACCGGCCCACCGGATACGAGAGCAGAAAAAAAGAGTAGCTCTGGCACCCTTACCCCTCCCCCCTACTCAACCCTTTTTTTAACATCCAGGTCGCACATCGTAAAGTAGAATGAAGTTTAGTCTGAAGTATCGGCAATGACAATTTTTTGTTTGTGGTCATTTGTAATGAGAGACTCAAACTCAGGGGAAATTATCGTCTTCAAGTTCGAAGATCAATATGACATTATTTGAATTTTTTTTTTATTTAAAAGCATTACATGTGAGATTTGGAAAGGGGTTTAGATTCACCGAAATTCGGTGAGCAGCACAAATATTTCTGTTGAACCCTTAAGTTACGTTCCATTGTATTACGTTTTAAAGTGGTTACTGCGTATTTTATGTAATTGTTATGCAATATAAGCAGTATTGGGGGAAGGTGGAAAGGGGTTTAGATTCAACGAAATTCGGTGAGTGTAGCACAAATAATTTTGGTGAACCTATAAGTTATGTTACTACGTTTTTTAATTAATATAGTCTTAATGAAATATAAGCAGTATTGGGCTCTTATACGTTATAAGTAGGGAGGTTCTAAAAATTATAAGCTCGAGTTCCTTTTGCGTTTAATTAGTTACTAATATATAATAAAATTTATAACTGTAACATACGATGGATTCATCACCCTAGTTTTGAGGATACACAAGATTCAATAATTTAATTTAACGGTATTTTAAAGATTCCAAAGGAGTTTACGAGTCTTCTCGGAATCTCAAAGTATATCACGAGGATTTTAAGGCATTTGAACAAATTTTAAAGAATTTAAATGGCTTTTCGAAAATCTCATATAGTATTTTAAAGGATTTTCATAGGATTTCAACTGAATTAAGAAAAGCATTGGTTTTAGGAGACTTTTAAGCATTCCATGCAATTTTAAGGGTTTTTAAAATAGGATTTATTATATTTTAAAAGATATTTTCTTTTTTTTCTTTTAAAAAGGATTCAAGGCATTTAAGGGAAGGTTCATTAATTACGAAAGGCCTTTTTTGATTAAAGAGGATCCGGATAATCCTACGAATCCTTACTTAGAAGATCGGGGGCGGGGGGCTGGTTTTTACTGTTGAGATTATTCTTTATACTAATACAAATGCACATTTATCATTATTTATCTAATCTCTTTTTCATTGCGCAATTTATAATAATAATAATAATAATAATAATAATTATTATTATTGAGGAGTCTTTGGAATCCTTTACAATCCTTAAAAGCTGTAAAAAAACTCTTACAATTCATTGAGGAATTAGTATGATTCGAAATCTCTTACAATTATTTGAAATCCCATTTACTTATCGACAAGCCCTTGAATGTCATTAAATCTATTAGAAATCCTTAGAATTCTTTAAAATGATTAAAAATCTTTTGGAATTCCTTTAAATGCATTTGAATTTTTGAAATCTTATTAAAATCTCTTGACATCTTTTAAAATTAGTGAGCATGCTTCGGTATCTCTTGAAATCTTTAAAAAATTACAGAGAAAGTTGAGATTTTCTTAGCATATAATTGGATGGAATTAAAATTTGTATATTAAGAAATTTGTAATCCCTTGAAATCTCATGTAATCCGTCAAAAGCTTTGGAAATCTCGTTAAATTCCGTTACATTTTTTGATTCTTTTAAATACTTGTATTTCTTTGAAATATTTTTCAATCCCTTGAAATCTTTCAAATACATTTGAAATCCCTTAAAATGTTTTCAAATATCATTCAAAGTAAACATAATGCAGGTGCAAAACAAAAAAGTTGTCTGAAGTTTTGCCTAGACCATGTTGATCTAATGTTTTTGAGGTCGCTGAATCAGAATCCGGTAGCCGTTTGCCCTAGTGAAAGAATCGGAAAGAATCGGGAAGAATCGGAAAGAATCGGAAAGAAAGTACCTTTCCTATCCTTTTCGATTTCTATGTGAATTTTGCTTCCGTTTCTTTCCGAACGCTTTCTCTTTCCGAAACTTCCCGATGCAGCGTCCCAGTAGTTTATTCCGATTCTTTCAGATTTAATGAAATAGAGGCTAACTAGAGGGATCCTCTGCGCTGATCGGAAAGAAGTAGGAGAAAGGGATATTCGGAAAGAATCGGAAAGATTCATGGGAAAGCTCGACGTTCGGAAAGAAACGGAAGCAAAATTCAAATAGCACTTTCCGATTCTCTTTCCGAACTCTTTCCGAACCCTTTCCGAACCCTTTCCGAACCCTTTCCGAACCCTTTCCGAACCCTTTCCGAACCCTTTCTGAAACTTTTCGAAGCGGCCTTCCCGATTCTTTCCTTTTTTCCGGAAGGTGGCCCCATCAGCTCAGGATTTATTTCTAACCTCAAAAAGCACCAAAAATAGCCCTTTTTGTTCATAGAAATGTAACCCGAGCACATTTTTTCAGGTTTTCTTGCTCACTGGGTTTGAGTATAATTCTGAATAATCCCTGTTCAGAGCCTTTCTGATGCTAAACTCAAAGCCATCAAACCTAACTTTAAAACAGCCTCCACTTAACCAGAATAAACGATCTTCCGGTTGTAGGGGCCAAATAAGCCTGAACGAAGTTATCTTATGTTTTTTAGGTCGCTGAGTGTGGTTCGGGGATTATTTGTTTCGGAAAGGTTTAAGTTCATCACCAACCTCAAAATATACCCTCCCAAAATTATCAAAGAAGTCCGTTTTGTTATTATACTATGAACAATGGCAAAATTTTCATTTCATTTAGTCACTTTGATTGATCTTATCTTTCCTCATTTCCCTTTGTGTCACAAATTACGGCTAATACTAAAATAAAGTCGAACATAACTTCAAAAGATTTCAGAATATTGCAAAAGAAGTTTTGTGGGTTTTGAAGGAAAAAGAGATTTTATAAAATTTTAAGGTTTTATCTCCCCCCCCCCCATAACATTTCAAAAGAATATTGAATTGCGTTCGCGTTATGTACATGAAAACTGTGCGCGAAATGTTGTTGAAACATTGGCTGAGATATTGATGCAGTACTCCGTAAAATGTTTTTTGTCTTTTCATGATGATGGTCGAAGGCCCCAGCCTATCACGAGTTACGAAAATATTGCCGGAGCCATGAAAAAGACTCTCCTAAATGGCATGTGCTGTATTTTTTATGGTAGAGACTTTCAAAATGGAAAGCTTGTTTTGCTGGTGGATGATTAAACGTTTTCTCTCTTTTCAAGTCAGCAAATAAAGCGCATGTAAAGGCACTGAGAAGGAAATGTGGTACTTGCCCATTCTTACATTTACAGATTTTAATTTTGTTGATACTTGCATGTTCGAACATTGTAGATGATTTTCGGATCTCGAAAAAAACCTTAAACAAAGGAGAAAAACAAAGCTGTCGGAGCTGTCACTTCACATATAACCATTTTCTACCATTTTGTATTCCTCACTGTCCGATCGCGCATAGGCATTCATTTTGTTTCTAGTATATAACGTTGGACCTGATATCCCAACACCATTATTCTACTGTGAGGTCCAAGAATATATATGCAGGTCCACCTACCCCGCCTGAAAAAAAAAAGTGTAGGCTCAATCCGAAAGCAGTAGAACATGCTCATTTTGTGCGGCTATCAGAAAAAATATATTCTTGAAAGTTTCTTCATAAATTTATTTTCAGGTTATATTATTCTTAATTGTTTATACCTATCATATACTTATACGACTTTCTCACTAATTAGGTTACAAAAATTTGCCATTTCGTTTTTGTTTGTAATTTTATTTACTTATACATTCAAAATAATAGTATTTTTGGTTCCATGTTTATTCAATGCATGAACTCATATATTTCCAAGAGAGACAAGTTTTTCCAAAAATATTGTGTCTATCGGCTGTTGTGAGTCAGGATTGCATGAGCCATATTTTTAATGCTGGCACTCTTGGTCTTAAACCCTCTAAAAAGTTATTACAAGTGTTACTGAAACATGTATTCTATTGAATAGCCTTAAAGCTAAAAACGGTTAATTTATATTTTCGTATAGCCTGTAAAACAATGAATACAAAAATGTAGCTAAAAATATATAACTCGGTAACTTCGAAATTTATTTTGATAACTGATTCGATATAAAAAAAGAGTTTTAACTTATAATCCTACAAGAAACAAAAACTTGGAATTGTCAGGCGATTGATAAATGTAACTATTTTTCCTTTGTTCGAGGTAAGATCATAGATACAGAGGAAACAGTTTTACTATCGTCAGAGAGTTGGACAATGTAGGAGACGAAATTTTTGAGAAGACTATTTTCTTTATTAAAGCAGACTATAAGCTGATTAACAATTTGTATAATTTTTTCCCTCTCAAGTACCTACATATTTCTGTGCACTGTTTATCGTCTGTCCAAAATCCAGTTGTTAACTTGGCATTTTAACCTGGAGAACCCGGGTGGAAATTTAAGTCGGGAGCTGGTCATTCTACGGGTGGAGAACCCGACTTTAAGTCGGGCTGTGGCCGACTTTTCTGGTCGGAATCCGACCAGCATCGTCATGCTGCGCTGGCCAGCGTCCGGCCATGGAGCATGGCCGGGAGATGGCAGGGGAGCCCGACCGTGGCCCGGACAAGATCAATTGGTGCTTTACCAGATTTAAATATTTCGGGTTTAAATTTTATGAAGAGCATCTGTCACTGAATTAGGGGATCAATTTGATTCTTTTTTACTGTCAAATCGGCGCATATTAATATATGAAATTCCACACGCCCAGCACATAGACAACAATAACTATTTTCGCGTAGTTGTTCAGAGACAAAAAAGGTATTTAAAAAATAAATATCAATTGATTGTAAGTATTTAGACTTTAAATATCAATAGTGCTGTTTAGAGTGAATACATCTATTACATTTTTGAACATTATATTACAAATAAAATTTCTAACGCTACGGGGTATCGAACCTACATATTTATACCTAAATCTAATGCCTAGCAGTCGGGAGTTCTAACCACTGAGCTAAACCGACAAGTTGAAACTCGCTAAAAAGCCATCCTCATAAACTACAGTTCAGAAAAGTTAAAGTACCAAATTTTAAGTTTTTTTTCTAATTATTTATTATTATGCGTAGTTATGTAAATATAAAATACAGAAACTTTTAACAGGAATATCAATAAAAGACTTTTTAAATAAACTAATAATTTAGTTAAAAAGTATTTTATTGATCGTTTTTTGGAAATCCAGCCAATAATTTTAATCGATTACAATTTTTCTTCGCTCGATATTTTATTTTTTCCCGTTGTAGACTATTATAAAACTTTTTACAATGACAGGAAATGTAATTTTTTATGAACATTTAACATTTTTTCTGAACATTTCCAATTTTTTATGAAACCTTAAAATATTTAGTGTCAAAAAGATATTCACCCAATATATTTTCCTACGCGTGGAACATCCATGCGGGTTTATGCACCCGTTTCTTAACGAAATCAGAAATAGTAATTAAGTTATAAACAAAGTTTAACAATTTTATTATTGCCAATCAGCGTCCGGCCAGCTACCGTTTGAGCATTCGATCATAAGATTTGTCCGATCAAAGCCCAGTCAGTCCCTGACTGGGGTTATGCCATAAATTTTGCCTAGCGAGTCTCCGACCAGCGCATGGCTAGGCTCTTAAAAAACAAACATAGACCGGCCAGTCCCCGACCAGAAACCTTGTTGTACCAGGGCTAACCCGAGCTATTTCCTCACGGCCATTTTTTTCATTTTTTTCCGATTTAAAAACATTTTTCACGGTCAATGAAATTAAAAAATTTAAACTCTAAAGCTAAAATTTTTGTTATTTGAAGAAAAAAACTGAGCTTTAAAACATTTTAACCAATTTTAATCTAGAAATATTAAAAATTGAACAATTACATTTTTAACAGGAACTAAATGCTACTTAAATTAAAGGTTAAAGTACTTTAATTTTGTATAGTTCAAAAATTTTGAAAGAGCTTTAAAATTTTATTTCAAAATCTTAAAACATCTACATGTTCTTTCACATTGATACAAAGTTTAAATTAATTTAAACATTTTATTTAGAACTTATAAACATCCTTAAAATCTTCCAGATTGAATTTCGAAAATTTTTGAAATCTTTTTAAATATTCTCTTAAAAGTAGTTTTTAAAAGTAAAAAGTAATTTTCAGTTTGCCCAGGAATCTTAAGACATTTTTTTTTATTCTTTTGAAGCCTTTTATATATACGAAAAGCCGGATTTTTTTGGTATACGTAGACTCAACGTTTAATTTATTCGAAATATTTTTGAAATTTTAAAGTAATTTTGAATCTCTTCAATCTAGTGGATTTTTTCTAGGAATGATAGTTTTGCAATATTTATTATACATCAAAATCCAAGAATTTGTCTTCTGAATTATTTTTTTAAAATACGTTCAAGTCCTGTTCATTGCAAGCCTTCTGAAATGAGTGGATCCCGTTTATCGCAGAATAAGGAGAAATTTCACTGGCTCCTACCACTTCATTGGAAGGCAGACTGCCTTTCAGTGAGAACAGCTGATTGGTCCACTCACTAGCGATGTGAGCTTGCAATTGTTTCCTGCCTTTTCAGCTATTGGTTTACCCAGAGATGTGAAAGTAAAGAGTGGGGGTAAGGGGACCAGCTGTATCACGCGATAAACGGGTCCCGAATTTTTGCAATAGACGAGCCCTGCGATAAACGGGTTTTGCAAGAAACGGGTCTTAAGTGTAGTACAATTAAAATTCTAACGTTTAACGTTTAGTGATTTGTTTAGTTTTGAATATTTGAAATACAATTACTGATTTTACATGAACAATAAAATATTTCTTAATATTAAGCAATTGTTATTTTTGTCAATTAAAGAATTTAAATTTATTTATTTTCAAGTTTTAGACTAAAAAAATATTTTAAATTTAATAAAAGCCTTTAATTATGAATATATATTGTTTTGAAGTTATTTAAAATTTGAGAGCAGTTTATAAGGTATCAATCGGGCATTTACATTTGTTTAACTACGAAGAAATTTCAATTGAAAAGTTTAATTTTTAACGTCAAAATCTTTAAATTCTTAACTTCTGAACTGAATGCGAATCGTTTTTTAAAATCAACTATTATTCAGTT
Source organism: Belonocnema kinseyi (assembly GCF_010883055.1). Classification (NCBI taxonomy): domain Eukaryota; kingdom Metazoa; phylum Arthropoda; class Insecta; order Hymenoptera; family Cynipidae; genus Belonocnema; species Belonocnema kinseyi. The sequence goes on along the minus strand of NC_046666.1, from coordinate 80,395,756 downwards.
ATTAATTTTAAATATATAGTTCAATTTTGAAAATCACAAAAATTTATATTCACATTTTAGCAACCAGAAAGGTTTTTGATCCAAGTTTGTAAATTTCATAAGCCACTAATTTTAATTTTTTAAGTCTTCAAAGCTGCATTTTAGAATTTTTTACATGAAAAGTGTACTCTTAAAAATTAAAATCCAAAGAAATAAATTGAATGTACTTTCCGGATTTTCCCCGGCCTCATAAAATTTTCGTTCATTTCTCCCGTTTCCCGGTCCAGCGGCCACACAGGACATGTTTTCCCCTCCAACGGGGGAAAAATTTCAGAACAAACTCTCGGAACCTTGATTTTGCCATGGAGTGCGAAAAGTTGTGATTGTATAATTCTATATCAATTCTTTTTTTATGCAAATTTTCATGTAGTTATATATTCAGTTTTAAAACGGGCGGATAGCCCCCGTGAAGTTTCCCTGGCACTCTATCTATAAAGCCTATTGTTCCGCACCTTCTATTATTCGCTCTCAGTGATTGACACCAGACTTCTTGATGAAGCCCAGTATGTGAATCAACGATCGCGTTTTAATTTCCTCAGGTTCCATAAAATGGGCTCCAAGGGTTTTCTGCCTGAGCCTAGCTAATGCCGGGTTCTAGCATAATACATGCAGGGATATTTTACCATCCTTGCCGCATTTGCTGCACTCTGTCATGGGGTTTTACTCCAATGCCTGCGTTTGGTGGTTCAAGTGGTTTTTCCCGGTGAGTATCTGAACCACAGTCCTTACTTCTTTCTTTGTTAAACCCAGGATTTTCCTGGCTCTGTCCTTTCGGTACGTATAGCCCAGGATGGATTTTGCCTTTCTGCAGCTCTGAATTTACTCACAGTATTCCCGGCGCTTCTTGAGGATCCAGTTTTTTATGGCAAGACAGATGCAGCAAGATGCTAGTCCCAGAATAGGTTCCAGTCCAATGAATTTATTTGCTGCGCCGCATTTCGTCAAACTGCTGCACCCTTTCGTTGCCCTTGCACCGTTTACTTCTAATTACTTTTCAGCAAAGTGAAGGGCGGCTATAAGCTCCACCTGAAAAACGGAAGCATGTCTCCCAAGCGGGATCCCCATCACTCTCCTTCAGGCGCTGTCATAGATTCCTCCTTCTGACCCTTCCTTTCCCCTAGAGCCATCTGTATACCAGATTTCCCTTTGGAGGAGCTGGTTACCATTTCCCTTCCACATATGTTTGCTTGGATCATAAAGGCAGAAAGCCCTGCTGAAGTTGAAGTGTTTTTTTTTTATTTTGCCTCACCTCAAGAATCGGCAATGTGCTGATGTCACTCGGACACGTAGTGTGCCTAGTCCCCGAGTTCATCTATTTATTCCTGCCGAGTGGTCCATCGCGTGTGCCGCTCTAGCAGTTATTACAACATATGGGGGCTCTTCACAAAACATGAAGCCTATCGCCGCTGTCGGCGTATTCCTTATTGCCCCTGTCAAACCTCTAAACGCTAGGGTTTGTGATCGACGCAGCCTGCCCTGCAACGTTTTAAGTTTTGCTCTTGGCCACCAAATAACGGCCGCCAAGTTCAGTTTGCTATCTAGGGTTACACCAAAATATTAAACCGAATCTGAAAACTTCAGTGTCCGATTACGAAATACAGGAGTGTCGACTTTCAGAACTTTGTAGTTTCTCGTGAAAAGGACCATGCTGGTCGGATCCGTGACATGAAGCCCAAACGATAAAGCACCCGCCTGATGAGAGTTGCACTCCGTGAAAAAGGCCCGTGAATCAAAAAGCGAGTAGGGACCTGTTCATACATACATCCTTTGCGATGAAACGGGTCGCTCTCTGATTCGCGGGCTTTTTTCACAGAGCGAGATTCTCATTGGGTGGGCGCTTTGTCGTTTGGGCTTTTCGTCACGGATCCTGCTGGTCTTTTTCGGATTTACCGAGAGCCCTGAGCTATCGCACCAGAGATCGACGATGTGCAATACCGACCTTGTCACACCCATAAACGTTTTCAGATGGGCCCCTCTGATAAAGATCACAAATTCATCTGCATAACCCTGGGTATAATACCCCTCTTTATTTAATCTACGAAGGAGTCCATCCATTGCCATATACCGCAGGAGGGACTACAGGACAACCCATGTGGTCAGCCTCGTGGCACTATTCCCTGAACTAAAACCTCATCTCATCTGGTTTCGAGCCTCCATTGGCGTAGCATACTTGCTATTACTGAAGTCACCCTCTATATGCAAGAACGTACAGACAGCATATCCTTTTTGTTCCAACTGCTGCTTCAATTTTGCTACTACAGCATGAGTCCTGTTTTTACCTAGCAGTCTGCTTGGAAAGCTGGCTGCCCTTTGTGCAGCGGAGAGGCCAAAAGCACATCATCCCTGATATATCTGTCGACCAGCCTCTCCAACGTCTTTAGGATAAAAGACGTTAAGCTGATCAATCGAAAATCTTTTGCAGCAGTGTAACTCTTCTTCCCAGGTATGGGAATAAAGGCCACTCTACCATCCTTTTATCACGATATCACGTATTTTGGAGCAATGCTTGACCTAAAGAATTTGTCCGTGATCGAACGACAAAATATAGGCCTTTTTGTAAAAGCGCTAGATAGATGCCATCCGCGCCTGGTGATTTAAAGGGACACTAGGACCTTACGGCTCATTCCACCTTTTTGCTGTTCGCGAGCTTGTAAGCGAAATTCCAATCGGCCTTTTGCGGCTCTTGGCCCCAGCCTTCCTCCTCTCAGTTGGTTCGTATTCGCTGAAAACTCGAGCAGTGAAATTCTATCAGGTGGTTCAGCGCTGCTTCTTTATCGTTGGCAAACTTGCCATTTTCAAGCCTTGTTAGCCCGAGGCGAGCTTTCGGGCTTTTCGCTAGGATCTTGTGGATCTTGTGGTTCCTAGACTTAATTGTGCTTGCCTAGATTTAGCTGAAACAAGATATATTTGTGGTTCAAAAGAGACTTCTCATCGAGAACCTCACTCTTGTTTTCACTGTTGAATGTGTGAGTATTATCTAGATTCAGAATCTCTATCTCAGTGTCCGCCAGATAATCAGTTAAATCTCTTCCTTTGGCATTGATATTTGTGCTCCCCACACCGTATGATGAGAGTTCGCATCACAACCCGATAGCAGAGGAATCCTGTTCTCCTGGTAGTGCCGAGCTAGAGTCTCTACCTCTCTGGGAGGTGGGAGTCGATGAACATCACCTGAAAAATAATTTGAGCCAAAAATCACCTTTCTCCATCTTTCTTCTCCGCATCTGCCCCTAAGTCTTACCTTCATAAGAGTGAGATCCCTGGAGCAGAGCTTAGGAACCAAAATCGCGTCCGTACCCTTGACAGCTATGCATGCCTTTTGCGTTTTTTCTAGCGGCCTTTTATATACGAAGCCACACCCTGACAAGCCACAAATTCTTTCCCTGTATGGTCAGGCTTCTTGGATTAGGGCAAACCCTGTCTGCAGCACAGACATGCGTCTGGCTAGACCACCGAGGCGCCTTGCTGCGGTGCAATTAAACCTGCATCATGGAGATTCCCGTCTGAGCTATTGACAGACTAATTAGGGGCACCTCCGGGGCTTTTGTTCCCCCTACGAATCGCAGTTGGATCTCACTGAAGGTGACCTTACCGGACCCCAATTAGAGTTGGTAGTCCAGAGCCGCTAGGGCTCTGATTGAGGATTCGGGAATACCAACTACTAGAATCTAGCCTCTCCCCTTCGACCTGTATCCTTGCCTGTCGGAATAGACATTCCACGAATCAGTTTTCAGGCTCAGGTTCTGGAAGCTAAGGAATCCCAGAGGGTAACGCCTCAAATCTCTTTAGAGATTTCTTCCCTCAACGTGTCCATATCCTCTAGAGATGGACAGGTTTCAGGATAACTCGACACGATAACAACTCTCCACAGGGCGTTGTTGGCTATTTGCGCGAGAGTGAGACCCTGTGTGTCTAAGGCTTTCTGTTATTTTAACTCCTAACTGGGGCAAATTTCTCTGGAGTCCCTTTTGCTCTTGTCCAAAGGATGAGTCTGAGGGATTTGCTCTAGGCGTAGATCATACAACCACTGCCTCCTATGGGGAGGTTTGGCTACTATTTGAGAGACGCGCTTTGCAGTCTCTCTTCTTTTGTGCTATTGTGTCAACAGGATTATTATCGACCTCATTGTTTTTAGTTTGTTTTATTTTGTGTGATCTTATCATAGTCCCACGAGAAGCTAGAGAAGTAAGAATCACCCCACGCAGAGCCCCACATGCAGAGGGCGGGTCTGCATATTATGGGAGTCGACCTGGTGTCCCAAAGATACTTAGGGGGGCAGGTCAGCGTGTTCAAGCATTTGTTAATTCTGATGCCATTCAGTCCTTGACACGGCAAACACATGTTGGCATAGTAGCATGAGAACTCGCGTCCTAGATTTTTCTGGAGGTTTTGTTATTACCCCTTGAAAGTGCCGCTCCTTAGTTTTGATCCCACCGGTTAGTCAGCCAGATCTCGAGAGTAGTTAAACCTCCTGATGTGTCCTCTCTGGTTCACCTATTCTAGGTCTATAGTTCGATGAGACCCGTAAGCTAATTCAGCCTTATCATGAATGCTTGAAGTTGTTAAAATAGGAAGGAATATATGAACATCGTTTGACGTGGTTTATATTATATTATAGGTATTATTGTCTTGTAAGTCTGATCCATTTAATTCCGGTATCATTACGGTTAAAACTTATTGCTATTGTAGTCAGCCTTTTTATTTCAAACACCGGCGAAGAAGAAATCTATTTACACGTGCCACCTTCACTGCTAAAGTAGCATTTAAGTACTTTGGAATGAGTACTAATACTAAAGTCCGTCAATAATTACAATCTTCTGATCCAAATTTCATGAATCCTAATCAGTTTGTTCTTTAGGACAACAATGCAATGCATTTGGTTTATTTAATATGCATCCCAATTCGTAATGTATGTCAAATCGCATACAGCAGTGTTTTACTATAAAAATACTCAAATATTATATACTCTTATATTGAAGCTTTTTTGTTTTTCCTTAAATTAGACGAAAGCAGAGATTTCTATAATTTCAAGACATTCTGAAAATATTTATTGAAAGGTTTGGTCATAAATAAATTTTTGAAATAAATATGTATTTGGTGTGAAAAATTGGTTAATTTTAATAGCTTTTGTGTAAAACTTTTTTTCTTGAATGCTTGGCTTAAAATCAAAAAAAAAATTTATAACAAATATATTGAAATTAGTCAATTTTTTATTTTGAATTGAGATGCGTATAGACATGGTGTGTTTATGCACACACACACGCGGGCGCACACACACAACATCCCGGAGCAAAATCCTAATACTCGGCAAGTCCTCCCTGCATGTTCTGTCATGAAAAATATAGTTCTGCGCGAGGTTGGAGAGAGCTTTTCAGTCCTCTTTTTTTTCGAAAACGCTTGAAAATTACGAATTCGGAAATAAGTAGGCTTCCGCGATCATTAAAGACACTTTAGCGAGAACTTGTGAAACATTGATTATTTGTTTGAAATCTCGCTACGTGCTCGCTCAGTACTATAAAATTATTAGTATTAGGATTTTGCCCCGGGATTTTATGGTAAGTCAGAAAATCCGGGAGGGGAGGGTTGCCGTTTCCCCACCATTGTAGATGCACCCCTGGGTTCCAACGCCCCTCAGTAGTTTCAATTAATATGAATTACGAGGAAATGGAAGTAAAAAGGGGTATATAAGTTCACCATACAGCGTTAAAAATAAGATTGAAAAATATCATATTTTTAAAATCTTAGTAGTATTTCATCTGATAATAATACTTACAAAATGTAGCATTTTTCATCTATTATTTCATTTCGAAAAAACAACTGAAAATTCTCATTAACTTTACAATAATTTGAAATATTGCAGCTTTATGTCTCAAAGGTTTCAATGATGTATCTTTTCAATTGCGTGGTTGTAAGTTCATAACATGGCCGTTAAATACAATTTTTTTGAATGATATATAATTATATAAATTCTTTTATTCGCCAATTTAAAACTAACAGCCTTGGTAACGTTTCCAGATTTCTGTTATTTAACCATAGATCATTTAATATTTTTAACTAGGCTAAAAAGTGGACAAAAAATTAAAGGACCCCTTCGAGACATCTTTACGACGTCGCGAAGATGTTTTTTGCGACATTAAAATGTCTTTGAGGTGTCTGAAAGATATCTTTACGACACGGACATAGAACGTCTTTGTGACGTCGTAAAAATGTCATAAAGACGTCATTTATTTTTTTCTATATTACCTTCAGTCCATCGTATTTTCTATTCTCACAAAAAAATCTTGACTACATGCTGTACATAGAGTAATAGGCAGTCTTTAATGAAGAACAATTTGTAGATTTCATTAAAATTTAATTGTAATTAAAGCCTTTTTCTTGTATTGGAATTGAAGAGTATTTTTTATTTATAAAATAAAGTACATAAGCTTAAACTTGACTAAATTTTTATTTAACTTTATTTGAAGTATTTTACACACATATGTAATATATTATTTCTTAATTTTATTTTGTCATTTAACGACAATATAATATTTTCCCTCGTGTTTTACGTATTTTTCAAAAGTTAAGGAGTTTTTTTCTGAAACAATCGAAGTTTTGATGAGACGCACGCTTTTCCGAGTTCTCTAATCCATATGCTTTTTGTTTGTTTTTAACTTATCACAATAAACTTGAAACCATTTTGGAAGATTATTAAAGATCTTGGAAGATTATTATTAAAAATGACGCTTTAATTGTTAAGTATGTAAGAAGTCACTTGCTTATGAATTCATTTGGGTAGTCTAAAAATAAGTTCAGCCTTTTTCCTAAACATTTTTGTAAGAAATAAATGTTATGCAAGTCGAGTTATTTTTCGATTTCCGGTTGGTTTTCCGGCTTCTATCCCATTGTGCAATGCAAAGGTCGCAGAAATTTCGGTTAGTAATGTCGATTTTGCTAAGAGATAGCGTTACTTATATGTTTGTTGGTATAGGCGCATGGCGTCTATGGCGTTTTGAAGGTTCGACATACGTCGCCAAAAGCCAGTTTGCTCTGAATTGTTATTGTGCAAAGAACATATTTTTTGAAAGCTTTGAAAATGTCGAATTACGTACCTGAAAAAGCTGTTTTGCGGAGATGATTAATAACGTTCTTTCATTTGAATAAAACGGCTGTTGAAAGTCATAGATTATTTGTTGAAGATTACGGGGAAAATGTTATAACCAAAAAACTTTCGAACAATGGTTTCAACGGTTTAAAACTGGTGACTTCGATATAGAAGACAAGGAGCGGCCAGGTCAGTCCAAAAAGTTTGAAGATGGAGATTAGTAAGCTTTATTGGATGAGCACTTAAGGCAAACGTTAAAGCAAATGACAAATGCATTGAATGTTGACCAATCCACCATTTCCGAACGTGTGCATGCATTGGAAGAAGTCCAGCAGGTAGGGAAATGGGTTCCATATCAATTAAAAGACAGAGACATTGAAAGGCGAAAAACCATTTGTGAATTTCTAATAGCCAGACAGAAAAGAAAAGGTTTCTTGCATCGGATTGTGACAGGTGATAAAAAGTGGATCTATTTTGACAACCCAAAGCGAAGAAAATCATGGGTAGACACAGGCCAGCCTTCGACGTCACAACCAGTGCCCAATATACATGCAAAGAAGGATCTTCTGTATATTTGGTTAGACAATAGGGGATCTCTGTATTACGAATTGCTAAAACCTGGTGAAACGATTACTGGCGGACGGTATCGACAACAATTAATTAAATTAAACAAACGAACTTTCAGAGAAAAAATTCCATTCATACGAAGAAGTGAGAATTTGGCTTGATGAATGGTTGGCCTCAAAAAATGAACAGTTCTTTTGGGAAGGAATCGATGCATTGCCAGAAAGATGGGGGACATGGTGTAGAAAACGATGGCCAATAATTTGATTATTGAGGTAATTCTTATTGTTATGCAAACAAATGGCCAAATTCTGCGAAAAATTGGCATTATTAACCGAAACACCTATTAAAAAGGGCGTATTTTCAAAAATGTAACTTTTGGTTGTTTGGATTTAAAAAAAAGTGAAACAGATGTTTTTCTTTTCGAAACTCTTTCCATCTGAAAATACACCTTATTAAAAGAAATGTTTGCTTAGGGTTTTCTTCACTGTCAAAGTACAGAAGTCTCACAGATACAGGCAAATCCCAATACAACACGAAAATTCCCTTCATTATAGCATAAAAAAGCCTATGTTTTCGGAACAGGGCGGAAATCGGAACCCTTTCAATTTGTAGAGAATGTCCTAAAAGTCAGGTTTTTTAAAATATCTCTTTCGATTCGTTCAACCTATATTGAATTGGAATACATGACCTGAAAAAGTTTGCCCTTTTTCGATTTCTTGCAGAAATGTGGTACTTTTTAGATTTTCTAAAAATTTTTACCTAATGTAAAAATCACCTGCAGATGAATGAAAGCCGACTCGAATCCCTTTAAATTAAAAAATATATATTTTAGCACTAACAGGTGAAAAGTTATAAATCTCATAAGTTGACTTTTGGAAACATGGACGTTCAAACTTTACTTTTCTTATCTCACGTTTTAAATACACATTAAACATTTTATGATTTTTTTCTACTTAAAGGCGATTATCTTGGGATGTACAAGGGCGAGCTATTCGTGAAAAATGAAATATGAAAATTTCTGGAAAAACTGAAAAGCATTTTATGGGATATTAAAAGACTCTTAAGATTTGTAAAAACTTCACAGAATTTCAAGAAATGTCAAAACTCAGATTTCACGGAATGTTATTAGATTTTAAAGGATTCTACCGATTTTTAAGACATTTTATTATAATATCAGATTGCGAGACGCGTTAACTACTCACGCAGTGAGCCTCAACCAAATTTAACCTAAAAAAGTACCAAAAGAATTTTTTTGCGGAATATTATTATCATATAGTATGTGCAAATTTTTCACAAATAATAAGATAATCATGGGAGCGCTTCTTTCCAAATTTAACATTTTTATCATCAACCAAAATAAAAAAATGTCATTAAAAAATTATTCATTGAAATGTTTGTTAACTCAGAAATTGTTATGAATGAAATATAGAGACAAAACAGTTCTACACATTTTTTTTGTAAAACTATAACTGTTGATTCTACAAAGGGTTATTTATTCCTTTAGTGCAAAAAGTATAAAAAAAATTATATTCGTAAAGTTTTTTGTACAAAATTTTCTCTTTGGATGATATTTGGATATTTTTTTATCCAATTAAGAAAATCAAGGCAGCACTTAAAAAAGTTTTTCTTTTAATTTATTAAATTTTTAATGTAAAAGCCTTCTTTTGGCAAAAAGTTGAGAAAAAATTGTAGTGCAATTTTATTCCGAAATGAGAACTGTATGCTCTACAAAGGCTTCGGTATAATTGAAGAGAACCCTTTTGTCACAACAAAAGTTGTTGAAGCCTTTTTTTAGTCAACGATTTATTTCAAGTTTTAATTAAATATGACGCTGGTATGTTTAAAAAAATTAATAAAAACAATAAAAACTTGAATTTTGTAAAAAATTCTGTAATCAAAAGTTGTTTGTTTGTTGAAAAGTACTTGTATGAAAACATACAACAGTATCCAATAATTATCATCCAACTTCACGGATCGTTCAGTTTAAGTTGGTTGAAGCTAACCGTAATCAGTTTTAAATTTTAAGTATATGAAATTACTACGATTTTAAGAGCTTTCAAGGAATTTTATAGAGATTTATCTCCAGAGAGTTTCAAGATTTCAGATGATTTAAAAAGATTGTAATGCATTCTAAAAAATGTCGTATGATTTCCGAGAATCGCAACAAGTAATGTAAGTATTTATTGTAATGTTGTAAATTTTGTAAGAAGTCTTATCAGATTTCAAATAGGATTTCTTAAGATTTTCGTTTATTACAATGGCTTTAACCCTTAGTAACCATACCTCAGCTTAGAATACGCACACGGAAAAAGAGGTTTTGAGCAATTAGTAGCACAAATTACAATTTTTATGAAAGAAAAATGGACTGAAATCATCAAAAATGCTATTTTTTCGAATTTTTGCCGCTCTCTTGATATTGCTATAAAAATCGTAAACTTGAAACCAAAAAATTACAGAAAAAAATGATTTACTTTTTGACTTTGTTCCATTTCTTAAAATCATTATTTAAATTGTAACTTTCGACCAATAAAATAGCTGGAAATACTATTTTCATGAACGGATAAAGTGTATTCAGTAACATACACTATATTTCACAGCATTTTCCACAAAACGAAATAGTGGAAATTGCCATTTAAAAACATTGTAAATAGTGCAACAGTTTACTATCGAGAATTACAATTTTCATATGCATTTATACCTTCATGACATGACAAGAAATATAATTTGAACATAGCACTCTCCAGTAATATTTTTCAATGGTAAGACTTACCTGAACAATGATGTACAAAATACTGCGTAAAAATTAGTAAAAATTTGAAAAATTCGATATATCATATTGTTTACCATTTTACATGGCAATAAGTGAAAGGTGAACTTAAATACTGACGCGAATGATTTCCAAATAGTAAACCATACCATTTAGAAATGGCAAACTTCACCAGATAGAAGAACCGCGTTTTATCACGTGACCAGCGCTGAAAACGAACGCCCTTCTCCTTCAACGCGAAGGACACAAAGGATTGCGAAATAAAGAACCGTCGAATGGCGGAACAACAAGAGTGTCGTTCTTAGTTTCGAAAAAGGCGAAAAAAGTGACGCCATTAATCGAATACTTTACAAGGATTGACATGCGGGGTAACTGTTTGTGCTTTTTATTTAGAATTTTGTAACTGCAAGGATAACAGTCTTTCACCTATCCCCTTGCGTTTTCTCGTATTTCTAAAATTCCATTTCATTTAGCTATTTTCGTAAAACGTCCTCTTTTTTCCCCTTTATATGTTAGAAAGGGTCTTCTAGCTTCGATCAAATACGTTTAACTTCTTAAAAATTAAAAGTGTAGTACCCTGTCTGATTGTAAATAAATTTGGTAATATTTTGTAATAAGAACTAATTGTTTTAAATATTTTCTTTGTGAACAGTTGCATTGGATGCACATATATGTATTAATTTTAAAAAATATAAAAAGTAATTAACATTTTTAAATATTCTGGTCTCATTTTGAAGATAAATTTATGTAGAATCGCAGCAACTTATGAGCATAGTTACTTTTTGCAACTTAAGCTTCTTTTGAAGAATGCAAGAAAATTTTTTTACAATTATGCTGATGAATTGCTACAATTCTTTATAAATTTACTTGTAACTCAAGCTTTCGAATGTTGAAATATGTTTATCATTTCAGGTGCTATTAAAAATTTAATAAAGCATTACACCTAAAAATATTTTTGTAATAGTTTCTAAGAAGATTTTCTACGTGGTTTAAAAATGCAGTATTTAATTTATTGCGAGAAAGCGAGTAAGCGCTGAACGTACATTCCGAAATGGTATTTACATAATTGCTATGTTTAAATGTAATATTATCAAGATGTTTTCTATTATACGTTTTTTGTATACTTCATACCGGTTTGTGATTTTAAAATAAAGTTTGAACAGCTTCAAATGTATACATATTTTATATTCTTTTCTCCATATTTTAATTTAGCTAAATACTAAGTTTTAATAGTAGATATATCATCATTTGAATTGTGGAAACTTGTACAAAGCCTGGCTCTACGTGAGCAGAATTTTCATTAATGAGTTCTACTGATACCTGACCACAATAATTATGTAGAACGTGACTATCTAACAATCAGTAAAGGCTAACAAGTAGTCAGCGTATCTACAGGAAAAAGACTGATTCTCTATTAACTATTACTGGTTGTCATATGTAATCACGTTCTATCTAATTATTTTGGTCAACTATCAGTGGGTTTCATTAATTACACATTTCTTTACGTAGGGGGGGGGGGGGGGGGGGGGGTACGTGAAACTTTACATTACTTAAATCACTTTTCGAAATAGCACTTTTTTATTTTACAATTGCTAGATCATGCTAATCTGCATGGCAAACATCAGCACTTCTAAATATTAAATTTTGTGATCTGAAGAGGTAATGTTAGGATTATTTAAATGTGTAAAATGTCATTTCAAATAGCAATTTCCATCACTCTATGCAGACTAGAAATTATAAATACAGGTAGAATATTTTACTATTTTAAACACCTTATATGGCCTCTTGTTAGTAGCATCGACATACGTTGAAGCGACGAGGTAGTGGTCATATTTGCCATTAAATATAGTACTGTTTTTCTCTGAATCGCATATTTAGAGAAATGGTAAAAATTAAAAAGTGTCTTTTTAGATTTCAAATTATTTATGCATAAATGGCACTCTTTGCTCTGTTTACGAATGACAATGTATTATTCCCTTTTTTGCGTGTAGTAACCATACTAGTACGACTGGGGATTTTAACTGTTTGACACTCAATATCTCGGAACTATTTAATTCAAATTTAGTATATAATAGGTACTTTGTGGGTAGAAATTCCCAAGGAATTTAGTGAAGATAGTTTTAAATACAAAAAGAACCAATTTAACAATGAAAATACATCAAATTCAAAACAAGATTAAAAATTTCTTTTTCCAAAAATTGCCATTTTGTTTCTATTTGGCCGAAATGACTAATTTAAAAAAAAATTAAAGTTTAAATAGTAAGTTACAATGAAAAAAAATGCATATAGCATAGTAGCACATTAAAGATTTTTCATTTCAGGTTGAAAATACGGTTCATTTTAAGATGCAACAAATGATTAAACCCTTTGTTTCCAGGATAAAATGAGTGTATCTGTGTTCATGGCAGATACGGCGCAAGCAATGGTTGCACCTCATGACGGCGTAACCTCTAACAACTGGTTCACTACTCCCAAAACCTTAGCAATGAGTGGCCTAGTAGTTAGACACAAAGTTTTCTGCTCCAAACGTCGTTGAAGAAGTGGTTGACTTAAAGCGAAAGCTACATCTTTTAAAAACTTAGCACGGCCTAATGAAGGATTTTCTGTCCATAGATTGTACAGAACGCTCGAATTAATCGATGCACGCAAAAATAGTATTTTTTCGTTGTGGGGAGAGATCTTTGGTCTACGCAGATAGAAAGTTACAGAATTAAGAAATTTCACGAGATTTGAATTCGCACTAGTGTGCTTATTGAGGGTTAAAGGATTCCAAGGAAGTTCCATATAATTTAAGGGATTTCATTAGATTTTAGGAGATTCTAAATAATTTAAACGGACTTCAAAGGATTTCAGCATTATTTTACGAATATTAGAAGAATTTAGGGAATTTCAATGGATTTAATACGATTTCACGGGTCTTTAGACGAGTTTAATGATTTCAAAACGTCTCAAGGGATCACTGTAAAGACAAAGTATTATTTCAGGGATAGTTTCAGGCATTACAATAAGACTCAGAAAGGCAGTCTCGAATTTGATTTCGAAAGATTTCAAGACTTTAAAAATGTTCACTCATATTGAAGGATATCAATATACATATTTTAAGGGATTCCCAAAAGTACCTTTCAAGAGATTGTTAAGGATTCTTCAGAAGGATTTTATATAATTTCAAATGTTTCAATCGATTTTAAAGAGATTTATTTTTGGAAAAGTGTTTCTTTAGGTTATATGACCGAATCCTGACAAGTTTAAAAGACTTTGAGAGGTAAAACAGGGGGGTTTAAAAGAAAATTTAGAAGATCGACGTCAAGTGAAAATTTCAAATATCCTGATGTTGGGCTATAAATCACTACAACTTGTTAGAAATTTATTTTACATTCTTTTTAAAAATTTCCTTTTTTCTCTACAATAGCAATTTGCGTTGCGCCTGCAAAATCTAATGCCTTCTATTAGTGGCAAAAGTGAATTTGATGGAAAATTATACATTTCAGGTTCGGGTGAAAGCTCGAATTCTCCGATGTTGGCCTATATGTAATTTGTATATTAGGCTGATTTATTTTACAAGTCAAAAAATGGTTCTTATATCTAAACATGCACCCTAGCCGAAGGTTTCTGAGTTTTTTCTTTTTTATTCCTTTTTTTAGTTTTATTTTCTCAATATGTTGAAAATTCATGTATTGCATTTTTATACATAAAGAATTATATATTTTTTATATTACTATTATTGTACATAATGTATAACAAATTTCTAAACAGATTTTTTAAGAAAATAAGAACTTTATCTTACATGATACACGATTTTCTATAAGAATTTGACATACAGTGTGCAATTACAAAATACAATAAGTAATTGAAAAATGTAACTTTTATTATATAAAAATGCAAACCAAATAAAAAAAATATTATTTGATATTTGAGATAATAAAAACAACAGAAAATTAATCAAAAGCCAAAAACTGAGACATGGGACAGATAAATAATATCCGATTTTGAAGCTTTTTCGAGAAATTTGTTAACTGAGAAGTAATTCAGATTCTTTATTCAATTTCTGTAATCATCCTTATATATATTTACAGCTACTTTTTCGCATTAAATAAATCAATTACATGATTTTAATAGAATAGAAAACATTAAAGTAATATAAACTATAAGGATTTAGCCAGTCTCATCTCCATTTAAAAAATGTTCTGTTTTTTTCATAGTTATAGACTATAAACATTTTGGTTTAGACTAGTAGATTATCATCGTTCCATCGACAAAAATTATTTCACTACGTTAGTAAATAACATGGCATAAAAACTGAATTTCTTTATAAGATTGAAAATATAAATTCTTGTAAGACTTAGCGACGTCATCGTTCCCTTGTAAGAGGCTGTGAAGAAAATAATGAGAAAAAAAACTGTTTCACTTCGATAGTCGAAAAAATAACATCAAAACTCAATTTTCTCATTATCATCTGAGAATGGAAGAAATGTCTTGCAGCTAAGTTTTTTAGTAGTTAGAGCAGTCAACCAACAATCGAAAGACCTGGGTTCGATTCCCAGCCGAGTTGTTGTTGTGAATATTTCCAAAGATTTTTACAGTTATACATTTTCAGTAATGGTATTAATATAGGCTTAGTGTTTTATGTAATCAATTTTTCTGCAACATATAGGCAGAGATATAGAGGAGAAAAATCGTGAAGAAGGAATTACATAATGTGAATTCGGTTTAGGGGTACATTTTTCACAGTAGGGCAGAATACAGTTATTACCTGTGAGAGGCCAGAAAAATGGTGGATTGTAGAAGTATATTATAGGTAGACTGAACTGAACCATGGGGTAAAATAGTAGATTGCTAATAAAGGGAGTACGAACGACAAGCCGTGGTACCGGCTGGCTGGTCAGACCGCAACTATCCATCGCTTCGTCACTCGCAGCAACCTTTAAATATTGATGGAGCTCGCTGCGCCCATAAAAAGGATTATCCATGTCCTCTCAACACCAGATAAAACCATGACAATTTATCAGTTTTCTCCAAGTGTTCTTGTCTCGTTTGTTAATTTCATTCACCTCTTCATGCTAAATCAATAATAATTTTTATTTTCGTCAATTCACCGTGCCTGACTAGTTCCAGTTAGCTGTATTATTATTATATGTACTAGCAATATTATACGTGTGCTTTAGCGCGCGAGAATGATTGCATCGCCAATTATTAATATGCAAATATGAAAAAAAATTACTATGATTCCAGTTTTAAATTGTACAGTTTCATCATGTTAAAAAATCAGTCGACGAATTTAGTTTTGAAATGTTTAGTTTCGATTTTAGAACATTGTCAAATTAAAAATAATTTAATTTTGAATGCCCAGTTCTTGTATTTCGGAATTCTGATATTTCTAAAGATGCTTGGAATTTCGAAATTGTGCAGGATTTCAATTCAACTTTAGAAAATAATGTCAGAAAATTGTCCCTCCAAGTTTGAGCCAAATCGGTTAATTTTAAGCAGTGCTATAAAAGCCCTGAAAAATTTCGGTTTTTGGAAAATTTAAATCACGTTTGTGCCCAAGTCGAAATACAGTCTGTCAAGTTAAAGCGTGGGTGGCTTTACTCGCAGTCGGTAAGGTGTATCGACATGATTTTGGTGTCAAAATATTAAGAAGAGCTCCCT
>NC_046666.1:80365318-80379553 GCF_010883055.1 Belonocnema kinseyi | reverse complement strand
AGAGGGAGCTCTTCTTAATATTTTGACACCAAAATCATGTCGATACACCTTACCGACTGCGAGTAAAGCCACCCACGCTTTAACTTGACAGACTGTATAGTCCATATTTTGAGAATCACACGCTAATATTTGTAGGGGCTACGGTTGTAAAGTAGAGGATATTGCGGTACGTTTTTTGCCCCTACTTTAGCGCTTTTATGGGCAAAAATTTCCGAATCTTCCATTTGGGGCGTCAAAATAGAGGCTTAGTTTTTATTTCTAATTTCTCGCTCCACACTCCACCTTCCTGTACAGAATAAAATTATTTGCCGAAAAATTAACAAAATGGAGCAAGAAGAAGACATACTGACATTTGTGTAATGTTTCAAATTATTTTGCACACGAAAAAAAATATTCATTAAATTTTATAGAAAAATGCTGGGTCGTTTAATAAAAGTTAAAATCGTCTTTGTTTTACATTGTGTTGAACCCATCCCGAAACTATAGAGAACATTTCTATAAAATCATAACCGACTTTTTGCCACGAAAAAACTAATCTTCAGTATTATTATATTATTACTATTATACTCTAATATTTGTTCACATGTTTAAGGACACAATTATTTACTATTACACAATCACTACACTATTTACAATTGCACGCTATGAAAGTTTTTATTCGCCGCGGGGGATCGAACCCTAAAAGTTTTGCATTCCTAACGCTTAAAGCCTTTCGGCTAGTCTAGCTTGAAGTATGCGAAAAAATCTGAAATATAACCCGCAGCTGTGTAAGGCCATCTGCAAATTTTTGTGACCCATTCTGTAAAGAATATTGCTACGCTTATAATAATATATGTACTAAGATTTTAGATGTTAGAAATATTACAAATTATTTTTGTATATTTCATGTGCTTAATCAAGATTTAAACTTAATCCAAAAATATTTCAAGATATTTTAAAAGATTTAAAAAAAAGCAATATATATTTTCAGAAATTTAATAGATTTTAAAGGAAACACCACAAATTTCCGAAAATTTCAAAAGATTTAAGAGACTTTAAAGAATTCAAGAACATTATTCATATTTTAGAATTACTTTAAAATCTTTACCGAAATTCCTTAAAAATTCTTTAAAATTAATTAAAATCCCTTAAATTCATTAAAAATATCTTGAACTCTTTTAAATAATTCAAAAACGTTGGCATTCGATTACAAACTCAAAAAAAAATTTAACTAAATAACTCCCGTTGAATCCCTTGAAACTCCTGAAAATCTTTTTAAATACATAATAACATTTTTAAACTACGTGAAGATCCTTAAACTCTTTTGAATTTTTGAAAATAGATAAAAATTTGAAACTATATTAAATCGATTGAAATGCCGAAAAATCCCTCAAAATGAGTAAAAATCTCTTGAACTCATAAAAAGTATTATAAAGTCTTTGAAATCTCTTGAAAATTTTGGTACTTTTTGGAGTTCTCCTAAAATCTTTTAAAATTCTTGAAAATTACTTGAAATATTTTGAAATTCATCTATAAACTTTAATATTTTTTAACTCAAGAAAAATGGTTAAATCCAGTTAAATTATTTTGAAATTCATTAAAAATCCTTTTAAATACTTGACAATATTTTGCAAGAACACAATTATACATAAACTTTTTTGGATTTTCTTACATTTTTTAGAACCATTGTAAATAATTTGGAATCTTTAAAAACGTTCAGAGTGCAAAGGGAAATTGAGGAATATGTCAGAATATTTGTGAATATCTCGGGATATTTTGGAATATTTTTAAATTTTGTTAAAATATCTGAGATTAGAAAGAATATCTAGAATACCAAGAATATTAAAAGAATACTTGTATAGGAATATTTAGTTACATCCAAATCTTTGTTATATATTTATAACCATCGGTGATCTTATTAAGAGTGGTTACAAGTCAACTATAATCAACGTCGGTTTTTTAAGAATAACGTACGAAAAACAATCATCGCTGACCGAATCCATTTTAAATCAGCAAGAACCTAGACTGTAAATCGCAGAATTTCTCGAGAGGGAAATATGTTGTTTTAAGGAAATTATACTTTTTTCATGTTTTTAAAATTTGAAGAAAATTGGTTGAATTTGGGGAAGTTTAATTAGCAATTTAAAAATGACTAGTTTTCATGTAATTTGAATTAACACAAATAATTGAAATTTTAAGGCTTTGATTAAAAAAAAAGTTTTAATATCACAATTTTTGGTAAATATAAATTTGTTTAGTTAGAAATAAAAATCGAATTCTTTAAGTTTCAAGGTTCTGGAGTAGATTTTTTTCATTTTTAATATTTACCATTTAAAATTATCATTTAGTTTGAAAGTTTGTTTAGTATAATTAAATTTATTCTTTGATTTTATAACAATTCAACTAATTAGCTTGATGGTTAAATTATAATTTTGTTCTGTAATAACAATTTTAAATTCTAGAATCTCAGAAGCTTCAACATTGAATGATTACATTTAGTTTTCAATATAAAATTGTCAAATCTTGATCGCTTTGAATTTATAATTGTTCAAATTCAAAAGTTTGCAATTTTTAATTATTTCATTTTGAACGCTTGTAAGTATAAATAATTTCCAATGATCTAATCTTAAAATATTCAATTTTTAAGGTTTTGACATTGCCCTATTTTCTAAATTTTTAAACTGAAATCATTGAATTTCGTGATTCTTCAATTCAAAAGAAAATTTCGTGAAAGGAAAATCTATTTCTTCAGAATCTGTGGTAACTAATTTGGAGTTATTTTTTGTGTTACAGAAAAAACTCAATACAAAAAATTTGTATCTTTCTAACCTTTTTCTTTTGACGTTTCTTCTCGTGTGTTTGATACCTTTGGCGGAGGGGGGGGCGGTTGTTTCGTAAAAATTTTCGGTTGTATAATCTTTCTAAGAAATCATAGTTATCTCTCCCAAGCTAAGTACGCATTGAGCTCATTAAAAAAAAACTGAATTTTTCCAGGTTAATTTTATGGGGTATTTTAATTTTTAAGACTGGTCACGCCGTTTATCAAAAATGTATGGAATTTTGAAAATTGTGTAGCATCTAAACAAATATAAATTAAATTTTTTTCTTGATTCTTATAGATTTTTCCATTCTATTTTATATTTCTTTAGAAACCCTAAAAACTTTTCAAACTCAATTTTCTCTAAACCTCAACCACAATTGGCAAGATATTATGTATGATCGAAGAATAAAGCAAAATAACAATTGTAATACTAATAAGGTAATTTAAAAATGTAAAACATTGATTACTATCTTTAAAAATGCATGTATTAGTGTCTTTCTGATTGATTTATACACTCTTCTATTATTGATGGCATCAGTAAATGTAATTTATTCATATTGTAGCGAATATTTGAATTATAAATGTAGATAGAAAAAGTTGCCAGCAGACTTTTTTGTAGAACATTTCAGATAAGTTTGCTTTTTCAACTTTTCTCATATCGCGTCTGTTTTGGAAAAAATGGTGAATTTTTGTTTAAAAAAATGATTTCTCCTCCGCAAGAAGCGGGCACAACATTTACTTTTATAGGATATATTCACAATATTAGCATAAACTTTTTTTTCTTAATCAGGAGGAGCGACAACAATATTCTATTATTTTGAACAATTTAAATTTGACAGTTATATTTGCCATAAGTTTTGCTTCTACTCAGTTGCGAATTTACGTCGGCATCCAGAGCAGGGTAGGCCCGTTGGCCCGCCGTAGATCGGCAGCCAAAGTTAGGCTACCTTTTGTATTTATAAGAAACTTATGTCGGCTCAACCTAAACAGCCAATTTTTTCAATCTCAGTGGGACTGAGTATTGGCCCAACTATGGGCCGAACATGGCCCAACCATAGGGGGAACTATGGGAAATCTTTTGTTAACGAGTAACGCCGACTATCGATTCAACTTGCGACATAGTGGGCAAAAAAGTAGACAGCCAAGTATTAAGTACACTGTTAGAAATTTCTATAGCGATTTTACTATAAATGTAATGAAAGCAATATGCATATACGTTTTGTAAATTGAATATACCATTGTATTGTAAAATTAATATACACACAAAGAAAAATAGATTTTAAAAACGTCGTAGTTGTTACAGTTTTACATGGTAAAAAGAAGGACCTTCTATTTAAACATGTAAAATGCACATGAAAATTAATAGAAAATATTCACTGAATAGTGGAGAATATTTTTCAAATAGCGGAAAACGCTATTCTCACATAGTCAATATAATTTTTGAAAACACGGTAGATGATTCTGTGTACTTCATAACAAGAAATATATTATTTCTTGACATGTGAAAGCGTACTTTTCTCTATCAGTACTAAGTGATTTTTATTAGATAGATGAAGTGTAATGTATTATTGGCATTATGTATAAAATCTCTGAAAAAGCAGTAGAAACGGAGAAAGAATGTCACAAAAATCGTGGGAAGTAATTCCCTTAAACACAGGTAACAAGTATTATCTTACATAGTATAATTATCCTTTTATAAACTTGTTGCTTTGCCTAATCCACATGGTACTTTTCTCCCTTCGCATGTTGAAATATTCCCGCAGTAGCAGGTATCAGGCCCTATTTAACACAGTGAACTGTTCTCTGTAAATCTCGGGCGCTCGAAAATTTTTCACACAGTACTTTTTAACGAAAATCGCAGCATAATTGACACAGTCTCAGAAGACAAGCTTCCCTTTCTGTTAAGGTGTTCGACTCTATTTCAAGTAGCACAATCTGCCTTGTGGCCTAAGAGATAATATAACGTGTATCAATTGATAGCAACAGAGTACCTGCCTGTACTCAGTGTCGTATTTTAAAATTGTTTTACTCCAAAGCATCATTTTCTGGTGTGATATCAACGTATTATGTTTCATACGGGTCCGCTATGCAAGGTTTCGTCAATGCGTTACGAAAATATAGGGATAAGGCAGTACTTTGCTTTTTCGTCCCTCTCAAACCACGAATCATTTTCATCATGCTGACCTAGAGAAGTAAATGGGTACGTCAGAAGAACGAAGTGGTCACAATCTGTGATTATGATACCGTCGAAGAATGGACCTACATTTTATAAGGTCTCTTACATTAGTTTGCACGAAGTTTTGGTATTTACAAAAAAATCGATGACGCGTAATTCGACGAACACATTGAATCCTTCGAAATATTGGATGAAGATGAAAGTATATGGGTGTGCCTCACCTGAAGTCAATTTTCTGAACAGACAATGACGCATATTTCACGAATTTTGTAACTGATCTCAGTAAATACTAAAAAGCTGGGTCTAACTATAGAAAATGATTTGTTTCAACTAAAAAAATGACATGTTAATCCACAATGAAGTAAATAATATACGAGGTGTGTTCAACAAGTAAGGTGACTTTCCAATTTTCGCGGTCTACGTACATTCAAGTTCAAAATTTTTTGTTTTGTTGTGTTGGTACACTCGTCACGATGATATGTTCACAGTTTTGACTATATAGCTCGTGTTGTTTTTCTGGCAGAGGCGTAAAAGTTTAGAAGGGTTTGGTGTGCTCTACGATTTTCTTTCGAAAAAATGGAGCAAAGAGTTTGCATTAAATTTTGTTTGAAAAATGGAATCCAGTGCTCTAAAATTCTTGAAATGTTGACAGTTGCATACGGTGAGTCTACTCTGAGTAAGAAAAATGTGTATAAATGGTACAAGCTGTTCCAAAAAGGGCGAGAGGATGTCGAAGACGAATCTTGCCCTGGACTCACTGTCTTCTTTGATCACCGTGGCGTAGTGCATCAGGAATTCTTACCACAAGGTCGTGCGGTCAATAAGGAGTATTACTTTTAAGTTATGTGCCATTTGTGAGAGGCGATACGCAAAAAACGTCCGGAACTTTGGAAAAACAATTCGTGGCTTTTGCATCACGATAATGCACCTGCTCATTCATCGTTGTTTGTAAAAGATTTTCTGACCAAAAACAGCACCACAGTCATGCCTCAGCCTCCATATTCACCGGATTTAGTCCCCAGTGACTTTTTCTTTTCCCAAAACACAAATTATCAGAAACGCTTCGATGATTGGAAAAAGCGTTGGTACAAGTGTATTATATCTGAGGGGGATTACTTTGAAGGGTACCACATAAATATTGAGGAATAAATGAATATTTTTTGAGAAAACCACGGAACGCGCCTTCGGGTTGCGGACAGAGGGTCCCTGTACCAAGGGTTTCTGCTGAATATGGTTAAAAAAATAAATAGGCAATCACGGAAAATTGTCCAGGGGTGGTCCAGAAGAAATTAAATCCCAAGTGGAGGTGTGAAAACCGTACTGAAAGCTGAATGGCACCTGGGGGAGGTTCTAGAACGGTGAATCTGGGATACCGGGCGACCTCTCAGAGTACGCGGCCTTATCTTTGCAGGCGGGGCTCTACAAGGATGGACGAACCCCTTTCCCTAGCTTCTCGTTGGAACAACAATGACAACACGAAACATAGTTGTAGTAAATGCGGTTCAAAACAACAGAACGCGCTCCCGACAATGGGTTGGCCAACAATGCCGACCAATCTAGAGCTGGGGGAGCCAATGAAAATGGATTCAATGCGATGGATCGGCGGGATCTCGCGACTTTTGGGTGGACCGAGCGACTGAATCACGACTTGCTAGAGTGCTACGATGCGAGTGTGGCCCCTGAACGGGGTTACATCGCACCGCTGCATGCTCTGTGGTGCGAGAAACACCCGGAGCTATCGCACTTTTCGCAGCAACGTCTGCGAAACCATGCTGAACTGCTTCGAAAAAGAGGCTATGTAAGCGGAACGTCTACTCTACCACAGCTAGAACAAGCTGGCAACAGAGAAAGAGAGGCGACACTAAGACCAACCGCGGGCAGG
The DNA here is from genome assembly GCF_010883055.1 of Belonocnema kinseyi. NCBI lineage: Eukaryota > Metazoa > Arthropoda > Insecta > Hymenoptera > Cynipidae > Belonocnema > Belonocnema kinseyi. The sequence continues at coordinate 80,372,695 of NC_046666.1, read as the reverse complement.
CATCCAACAGAGGAAGAGCGATGCTTTACGACCCGGAGAAACATTAACACCAAGGTTTCTCTCAAGCCTAAATATCTGGCTGAAATGGATGACGAGCTTCGTGGAAATTTTTCCGGAGAATTCGACCTCTGGGCTATCAATTATTGTGCGTATAATGCAGCGAGAGCTTTGGCCGATGCGAACCGTAAAAAAAACCAACGGTTGTTCATAAGACCAAAAGACGAATGCATCAACTTGCAATAAAGATAGGCTGGGCAAGACAGTACGCGTCCCGCATTCAGTGTGTGATTGACTAAATCACATCTGGCAGGACACCATTAGCCCACTCCTCTTTTGCCTTACATTATTGCCTTTATCTCTAGCACTTCGCCATTCCGACGGGTACTTGTGCGGCAAACCTGCAGATCGAAAGTACAAGGTCACTCATGTATTTTACATGGACGATATTAAGATCTATGCTAAAAACAAAGAGCAACTACATCTAGCTCTAGGGATTGTCGAACGATATACTAAGGAAATTGAAATGGAATTTGGGTTAGACAAATGCGCCAAGGTTTATTTGAAGCGAGGAAAACTTAATGGCATCCCTGAAGATCCTAAGCTCGTTGATAGAAGCGTTATACGACACCTTTGCGCTGGAGAGACTTATACATACCTGGCCGTGCCACAGAACCGCATTCAGGATGTGACATCTATAAAGGATACTCTCCGAAGCAGATACAAACGTCTTATCCGACAGATTTGGTCTTCCGAACTGTCGGCGAGGAACAAAGTATCTGCAACGAGCATGCTTGCCGTCCCGGTAGTACTCTATTCATTTGGAGTAGTTCCATAGACGAAGAACGAGCTCAGATCCCTTGATATCGGGACAAGAAAGGTTATGCACATAAACAAAAGCATGCATCTTAAGTCTTCCGTTCCGCGACTGTACATCTCACGCCGTCAAGGTGGTCTTAACTTCGAGAAGCGAACCATGTTCGTTATCGAATTTTCGGCACCAGTTGACAAAAACATCATAACCAAGGAGAATGAAAAGAAAGAGAGGTATCTAGACCTTATAAGGGAGTTGCAACGATTGTACCCAGAATATTCTGTTAAACTAATCGTCCTTATCATCGGTGCTCTTGGAGGTGCTAAGCTTTCACTTGCTAATGGCCTAAAAAGCATCCCTGCGTGTCAACAATATGGTAAAACACTTGCGGGAAAAATGCAGAAGGCGGTAGTCCTTGGGTCGCTCCGTGTTCTTAAGGGGGCGCATGAGACTTTTGCTTGATCGACGTATTGATTCCTTTACAGACTGTAACCACCTATCTCACGGTCGTGAGACGTGGTTGTGGCTGAAATTGTACCGTGATTTCGCTGGGAGCGGGTGCAGTTTTCCAGGTTAGCACCCGCTCCTGGGAAAATCCTGCGGTTGTCCTTATGACAAATTTTTAATTATATATATGTATATATATATCAGGCGTAACTACGTCTCACGACCTTGAGATGTGTGGTTACCGTCTGTAACGGAATCAATACGGCGATCTGGCAAAAGTCTCGTGCACCCTGAGAACATGAAGCGACCCAAGGACGACCACCTTCTGAATTTTTCCCGCAAGTGTTTTAGCATATTGTTGACACGTAGAAATTCTTTACAGGCTATTAACCAGTGAAAGGTTGGGACTTCCAAGAGCGCCGATGATAAGGACGATTAGTTTAACAGAATATTCCGGATACAATCGTCGCAACTCCCTTATAAGTTCTATATAACTCTCTTTCTTTTCATTCTCTTTAGCTATGATGTTTTTGTCAGCTATTTCTATTTCCCTAGGAGCATTTAGAGAAGCGAAATTAAGGATAATGCCATAAGAGTGACAGAGATGGTAATAAAACACTCTTAGTGCCGCATTGTGCCTTTGGATGTAGGTCGTTCCCGCATGTGTTAGACAACTAGATAGTATGTGTACTGAATGCTCGGAGTTGCGTAGCACGCCCTGCAGCTATCATCGGGAATGTCTTGGCTCAAATTGTGGCGACGGTATGTTAAGGTGGAAATGACACTGCCTTGACATGCCAAAATGAAACCTTCCGTGCCAGCCTTCAATCCGGGTGATTTAAGGAAAGTAAAAGTTAGGTCACGCGATATTGATTGATCCTCCACATTTCTGTGGAAGATGCCGTGCATCCTCTTATTGAGGAGCTCTTCACGGAAATTTTTTTCTTGTCCTTTCTTAATCCGCGCTTTCAAGAGTGAGAAGAAGAGGGTCTATTCATTTTGCCTCTCTATGTACTGTACCCAGAATAATACTGTTGTGAAGACATTCAAGAATCAATATTCCGCGACCATCTTGACGGCGTGAGATGTAGAGTCGCGGTACAGAAGACTTAAGATGCATGCTTTTGTTCATGTGCATAACCTTTCTTGTCCCGATATCAAGGGATCTGAGCTCGCTCTTCGTCCATGGAACCACTTCAAATGAATAGAGTACTATCGGGGCGGCAAGCATGTTCGTTGCAGATACTTTGTTCCTCGCCGACTGTTGGAAGACAAAATCTGCCAGATGAGACGTTTATATCTGTTTCAGAAAGTATCCTTTGCAGATGTCACATCCTGAATGCAGCTCTGTGGCACGCCCAGGTATGTATAAGTCTCCCCAGCGCAAAGGTGTCGTATAGAACTTCTATCGACGAGCTCAGGGTCTTCAGGGATGCCATTAAGTTTTCCTTGCTTCAAATAAACCTTGGCGCATTTGTCTAACCCAAATTCCATTCCTATTTCCTTAGTACATATATCGTTCGACAATCCCTAGAGCTAGATGTAGTTGCTCTTTGTTTTTAGCATAGATCTTAAGATTGTCCATGTAAAATACATGAGTGACCTTGTACTTTCGATCTGCAGTTTTGCCGCACAAGTACCCATCGGAATGGCGTAGTGCTAGAGATAGTGGATATAATGTAAGGCAAAAGAGGAGTGGGCTCATGGTGTCGCCCTGAAAGACACCTCTCTGAAACGTGACCTTGTTAGTTGTCACACGATTTTTGCCAGATGAGATAGTAAATCTGGTTTTCCAAAGCGGCATCAACCTCTCTATGCACCCAACTATTTGCGGATGAACCTTTAAGATTTCCAAAAGACAGATGATAATTCTAATGGAGGTCGAATCGAAAGCTTTCCGATAATCAATCCAGGCCATTGATAGGTCACGCTGGTAGGATGTTGCATCTTTGCAGACACATCTATCAATGAGCAGGTGCTGCCGACATCCTGCTACGCCTTTCTTTGCTAGTCCAGAGGTCGGATTCTTTGGAAAAATGTCCACAAAGCTCGTCATCCGTTTCAGCTAGATCTTTAGGTTTGAGAGAAATTTGAGTGTTGATACTTCTCCAGGTCATAAAGCATGGCTCTTCCTCTATCGGATGCCTGTTCGTGGTTGGTCTTAGTGCCGCCTCTCTTTGTCTGATGCCGGCTTGTTCTGGCTGTGGTATAGTAGGCGTTCCGCTTACATAGCCCCTTGTTTGGAGTAGTTCGGCATGGTATCCCAGACATAAATGCGAAAAGTGCGATAGCTCCGGGTGTTTCTCGCACCACAGAGTATACAGTCGTGCCATGTAACCCCGTTCAGGGACCACACTCGCATCGTAGCACTCTAGCAAGTTGCGATTTAGTCACTTAGTCCACCTGAAGGTTCCGGTGTACCTTCGATCCATCACATTGAATCCATCTTCATTAACTTCCCAGCTCTAGAGTGGTCGGCATTGTTGGTCGATCTAGTGTCGGGAGCCCTACGCGTTCTGTTGTTTTGAACCGCACTTACTACAACTATGTTTGGTGTGGTCATTGTTTTTCTCATGAGAAGCTACGGAAAGAGGCTCGTCCATCCTTGTAGAGCCCCGCATGCAAAGATAAAGCTGCGTACTCTGAGAGGTCGCCCGGTATCCCAGAATCACCGTTCTAGACACCTCACCCAGGTGCCATTCAGCTTTCGGCACGGTTTTCACACCTCGGCTTGGGGGTTAATTCCTTCGGGACCACCCCTGGATAATTGTCCGTGACTGCCTATTCATTTTTGTAACCATATTCAGCAGAAACCCTTGGTACAGGGACCATCTTTCCGCTACCCGAGGATGCGTTCGGTGGCTTTGTTATAGGCCCTTCGGTTTGATTCTACAGGCATCAAACCCGAACCGAATATATATATGTATATAAATGCCACAAACATACATTTGTTTAAGGCAATATCTAAGAGCTTATTAATTAAACTTTTTTTATAATTAGTTTCTTTTATTAAGAGCCACGTATAAGTTTATAGTTGATTAGTTGGTGTAAGAAAATGATAACTTATGATTTAGGCGATTAGATTTGAATGTTTTTAAGCGTTTTATAATTTTACAGTATTGATATGTTGTGTATTATATATGTTGTGTATTATATATGTTGTATATTTTTCTAGTAATTTTACCAATATAAAATATAAATATAAAGATATACAACGTGTATTTTATTCCGTAGAGTAAAGGGAGATTTCACTGTAAAATAATAATAAATTTTGCTCCTAAAAATAGTATGAATTACCATGTATCCTCTAGAAAAAGCTACTTATACCTATTAAAGCACTAGAAATAAATTTGTGAAATAGCTGAAAGTACGTGTAAATTAGGGTTCATTTTTCCATTTGACATGGTCAAAAGCACCATGTAGTTAGTTTATTCCACTGTTTCACATAGTTGTTCATGCTATGCATCCCGGTAACAACTTTACTAATAAGTTCTGCTAAAAGTACCATGTAGCACAGGAGACGTCACTAACGTATGACCTAGCGTCTACTTCACTGTGCCGCCCATTTAAAAGTACCATGGGGCTCGGGAAGTTGAAACTTGTTTTATGCATTTAAATTTTGTCAAATATTTTAAAATAAAGAAATAACCTACAATTTATCGACCAAATTCTTATTTATAATTAAAGTGTAACGGTCGAGTGGTATTTGCATCCAAATTGACTGTAAATGCTAGAACCTTAAAGTGAGTACCGCTCTTTTTAGGTTAGGTATCTTAAATATTCGCTTAATTGAACTTTTTCACTTAAAACCTAGTATAATTTATGTTTAATTAAAACAACATTTTGCTTTATTATTTGGAATTGAAAATTACTGCAAAAATGATTTTTAATTTTTGTGAATTGAAATTTCCTGACTTTTCTGAGTTGATCAATACACATGTATATTGAATTTACTATGCAGCCTGTTAAATACTATTTACTAGACCGAGTTTTTGTATATACTATACAAATTTATTTAATGCATATTAAACTTTCAAACATTTTTAACCGTGTACGTTCTGCACAACTTCAACCAACTATTGGTCCAATCTTGGCAAAAAAGTCCCAGTCATCGTGAACGACCTCTCCGCTGATTGGTTATTCAAGTCGACGAAGAGATGCGCGCGCTCTTCTGTTTTGTGTGCAGCAGCAGCAATATGTGGCAACATCCCGAACAGCGTACTTTCCTGTGTTAGAAGGCATAAGCCAGAAACCTTCAGATTCAGCAACAGTTTTTAACAGTTTTTGTAGCTGCAAATTCAGATAATTTCTATCATTCAATTGATTTTCTATTTTTGTTTAATAATTAAACTAAAACATGTATGTTAGTTGAAGTTGTTAGGGACATGCCTTTGCAAAATTTCAGTTTTACGTGATATTTATTTATATCTAGCCAATACAAATTGTTTAACATTGGACATTTTAAATACACAGGAAACTTTTAAGAACGGTCTTCGTTACTTCGGTCTCGGCATGCACACACTTATACTTGGGATATCAGTGCCTCTGTGGGCCGTTCCCTTTTCAGTACCATACTGCTTTGCAGTACTGCATCAAATCTTCTTTTACTTCGGTGCGGGCGCCCGCAATGTGTAGGTACGGCACCGTTTCGTATACCTGCTTTATACCTGTGTCGACTGTTCGTAAGTTCGTGTAGAGCAGTGGTCGGAAAACTTTTTTCTCACTTTTTAGGTAAGGACAGGTTTGACCCAAGACATTTTTTTCGCCTGCGGTGCTTTATTCGCCAACACTACGTTTTTCTCGAGATGAATTGGGTTTCCTCGGCAGAGGTTCATTGTTAGACGGGATACTCAATGTAAATAAAAAGTTACAAATGAACTTTGTTCTAAATTCTCATATTAGCGATTTATAAGTTTTGTTTTGAATTCTAATCCCAGTTACTCAAACTGCTTAATAATGGAAGCGTCCATGGCGGGTTGGACCTTCTTGGTGTCAGCAGGTACTGCCACGAGATTTTGACTGGACTCCCTGTGGCAGCTAGGGCAGCCGCGCGGCAGTAGTTTGCCAACCACTGGTATAGAGCAGTAGTCGGCAGGGTTGGGTACGTAATTTACTCCTGGTAATTCACGTGGATTTCTACAGTAATTGACCACGTAATTTACGTCTGAAGTTTTTTGCATTATGTAAATTAATGTAAATTACGTCGATGTGGAACTTGCGAATATTTCGATGGCTGTGATTTGTCTGATCGAATATAAGTACATAATCTCTGCGTGTGGTTTCTGGACTGTGGACGTATGCTTGCCGGTCGTTCTGCAATTATTATTTAAAATTTCACAAATTAAGGCAAGATGAATAGGGAAAGTTACCTGAAAAAAAAGAAATAAACAAATATCTCATTAAAGTCCAACATCTAAAAGTTAGCGGCATGATTTTCTCAAAAATGAACAAAAAGCAATTCACGGAAAAAGCAATTCAATTCAATATAGTTATAAAGATACCTTTTTATTGGTATTAACTTCGTGATAACATTTTTTTTACATGAAGTACATACATCTACACGTAATTAATTTATTATAATCCTAAAAGTTATTTACTTAGAAGGCGTTTATAACTACTGTTATATATATGGTTAAACTGTGCTTTTACTCTCTCAAAACTTAGGGCTTTCCATGGGATATTTGGAATCCTCGTGGAAATCTTATTTCTCATAATTTTAACCGTTTGTTAATTTAATACGAGGGTAGTTCAATAAGTCCTTAGAATGACCAACAAATGGCGCGCGAATCGCTCCAAATCATCTGTTTTCAGTCAGCACCACTCCCGACTAGATATATGGTGCAGTCACAGTCCACATCTTCTGAGTTTACGTGTTTTTATAACCAATTGAAAAAAAAATTGTTCGTTAAGAAAAATGGAAAAAACGAGTTCAGAGCGGTAATCAAACATTTTCATTTAAAGGGTTTAACTCCATATGAGATAAAAAATGAATTGGACTCAGTTCGTGGCACATCTGTCCCTGCCTTAGCAACGGTTTATAACTGGGTAAACGAATTTAAGCGTGGTCGTACATCAATAAGTGACGAACCACGTTCAGGAAGGCCCGTAGAAGCAAGTAC